>NC_134123.1:27342472-27704972 GCF_040939455.1 Microcebus murinus | reverse complement strand
TATATCGGCATCCAGGTTCAGAGTGTATTTTCACAGAGCTTTTCTTGCTTTTGTCTCATGCACTGATATATTTCAGCTTAGATTTGCCAGGAAGAGCCCTTTGACAGGGTCGGGGTAAGATTTCTCCAGGTTCTGGGAATGCTTAGGCTTGGAAGAAGCCGCATCACATCACATGCAATACACTGAAATGATTTCAATGCCAACATTAAATAGGGTGAGATTTAATGATAGGAGAGTTGTGCTGCAGTTGACTAGTGACATAATATTATGTTTTGTAGATATTTAATTATACACTGACAGATTTTGACTTTATAATTTTCTTTCCATAATTCCGAGCCAGTAATATAGTCACAGGTCTGCATTATGTGTATAGGTCCCTGACGAGCTCTTGCACCCTAAGTCATGTATGTGACTGTTGTGCCCCATGGATAACCAGCCCTATTCTATGACACTGAAAGACATACCCAGAAGAGAAGTAACAAAGATTATGGAAATGCAATGAACCTCCTGGTCCAAACAAAGACTTCACACTCTAAGACCCTTCAGCAGGCTTTGGGTGCAAGGCCTTGCTAGATTATAGCCCTTATCACCAAAAAAACATTTACAACAATTTTTTAAAGCCACAAATATATTCAAGGATAAGCTTATAACTTTCAAAACTCCTCTTTTGTTTCTAGACTCAGACACAAAAGGGGAGGAAGTCAATGCTGTGAGTGTATTTCATGTACCTACTCACTATTCTTATCACTATCTCTATTTTATGTATTTTAATATGGTTTATTAAAAAATTTATTATATAATATAGAATATTTTATTAAAATGGTTCATATTGTTTTATTAAAACACCAAGTATGTTATTAAGTGCTTATTTAATATACTTTATAGACTATCTTTTTTTTTTACTAATTGATCAAAGAGACTTTTCAAGTAACCTGCATCACCCCATTTCTTGCTGCTCTTCCGAGGTCCATTTGCCCATCACTCGGATTGTTTTGAGACATGGGGGACTCTATTCAGTTCACCAGGTCATGGGCAGACAGACAAAAACAAAAACAGAGTCTGCCCATTAACCCTGCACAAAAAAATGATCATTGGACATAATTAATCAGCGATGTGCACTGCTGTGGACACAAAAAGACAATCCTTGCAATCGTCTTTTCTCCCCAACAAACCCTGCTCACTCAAGTGTTCAGGTACTCAGTTACATTCAACACAGGCTAATTCACTTATCCTCAACAAGTGGGCTATTGATTTTTGCCTGTTTTCAGAATAGCCTGGGGCTTTCTGAATGACAATAGCGTCCCCTATTTAAAAAAAAAAAAAAAGGAAAGAAAAAAAACCCTTTGGATTCTGGGGGAAATGCCCTTTCACTTGTCCTAATCAGGCTGGCTTCACATTTGTCTGGAGCCATTCAAACGTTCAACTTAGTTGTCGCTCATTTTCACAGCCCCCTTGTCTCCCTGCTCCTTCAGAATCTGGCATATTTCTTGTCTCTTTAAGTTGAGGGGTCAACAGCATTTGCTTTTTTGTTCAGTGGGGGCTCATATGAAGGGTACTAGAAATTCCCTGACATAGCAGAGCAGGCCATCAAGCATTCTTTTATTTTCTTTTTTCTTTTTTCTCCTTCCTTTCTTTCTTGTTTGGTAATCAACTTGTGAAAAACCTGTAGCCCCACATACAAATTGTCCAAAAGGCACAAAGAGCAAATCCAGAGTAACCATCTCTTTTGTATCTCTCTATTAATGGCAATAGCATCCCTTATATAAAAGTAAAAGAGAAACAATTTAAAAACTACACAAAATTTTAAATGTGCTAAACTTTTTAAATGACTATAACAAATTAAAAAAAAAGAGACTACTAATAGAGACAGTTTTTTCTGGAAAAGAACAATTTGTTTTTATGTTAATTATGTTGTTTCAGTTTTAATAATAGCCCAGAGGTAAATTTTGACTATGTTAGAGAAACTATTAATGTGATGACTGGTTGTGGACTATGACTTTGATAGCCATAAATTCTAAGAGTAATGCAAACATTACTAATGCAAATGTCCTTCATTTGGGGGGACAGCCCTCTTAGCAGAACATGTCTCCTAACTAGGATGTACTTTGACAATAGGCATTTGAGTAGCTGCAGCACAAAAAACTCAAGCTGTCCATTTAATTCAGATGCTGAGGCTATTAGAAACGTGCCTGTTTCTGCTTCTTTCCCACCCAGAGGCAACTGAACTTACACGTTAGTTAGTTAGGGGCCAAATTTGGGTGCTGGAAAAAAAAGAACAACAACAAACCATATGTGTACTCCACTATAAGGAGGGTTCAATTTAACCTCCCAGTGCCTCTGCCTGGTTTCCTGAGAGCTTCTCCTCATCCCTCTGATGAAGAGGGAAGATAGCTGGACGTTCACACCAGCCATAAACACTCAGGAATACTGTACAGAAAGAACCGTGCCTCTGAACACATGCAGCAGAAGTGTAAGTGTGGATAGGGCTGAGTCTCTAAATAATGAAATTTAAAATTTTTAGTTCTTGATAAGGTTGCTCTAGAAAGGGCAGGCACAGAGTGATTTTTAAACTCTAGGCATATCCTGGACTCTTCAGTTAGCACAATAGTATTAGAAAACTACCCTTTTCACAAGGGCCAAGGGAAAGGGGGGAAAAAAAATAAAGTGCTGCCTGGTGGTCTGGAATAGTCTTGCTTCCTTTTCACTGAGAATGGAAAAGCAAAAGTTCCCCTGACATGATCCCTGTCTTTGTGTTTTGCACCTGGTTTATTTATTTATTTTTTTTATTTTTTATTTTTTTAAGGGCTAAGAAGTCAAATCACCAAGTATTGATTACTTACAGCATGCCTGAGCTAGACACTCGTTGAGGAAGACAGAGGAAGCATGAGGCTCCAGAGAGTCAAGGCAAACATTTAAAAAATAATCAGGGAACAATGAAGTATCGAACAGCATGAAGTGGCCGGCTCCTAGGATACGGGCACATTAGGCATTCCTGGACTTTTAGAGTTCAAGTTCTAGTAAAATTAAAAAGAACAAAAAAGTATCCAGGCTGACATAGACTTGCCAACTTTTTATTTTGCCAATTAAGGGCTTTAAAAAGAAAACAAAATCAGAGAACATTAAAAAAAGAGAGAAAAGAAAAAGGAAGGAAGGAAAGAGGGAGGGAGGGACAGAAGGAAGGAGAAACTATCATTTTTTATCTTTATTAAAGGAACAGACATAACATTGGAAAAAAAAGATAAAGGATACAATCCTAAAATAAATAGTTTAAAACTGATACAATGTAGTTCATGAAAAACTCCCTATTTTGCATTTTTCTCATTTTATAACAGACTAGTGAAAACTTTGCCATCAAGGGGCCTCTGGGATTTGACAGATGACAACTCCCTTCTGTTCAGCCTTGTATCATCTGTCAGCTCCGTGCTTGGCACAAATGGGGGCTCCAGGATTATCCACCAAACTTATATCTGGACATGTGCTGAATAAATTGTTCCCGTTGGCCAGTGGGGTGGGGCATAAAAAGAGTACAGGGGGACCATGAAGGGGCCGGTTTGGTGGAGAAAACAATGTTTACAACCTTAGGAGCACAAGTGAAGAAACTATTTCCAGCCCACCCAGATGCATCTGAATTTGTGCCTTCAAAATTCAAGTTCTAATCTTTGAGGGGGTCCATTGGCATTCAGGCAGATGGAGAGTGCTATGTCATTTGTTTGTCCCCATTCCAGCCCCAGTGGGTCCAAGCAGATAAGCAACAAAGCGTTCTCTTTCAACTTCATTGCATGATGTAAACTTTTAAAAAAAAATGCACATAGTTTGCTGTGCTCACCAGATGGAGGCTCTTTCCTGACTACCAGAGTGGAATTTCTATGCTGCGGGAGAGGCTGGTGAGAGGACAGGCCTTGGGGTGAGACAGGGCTGAGCTGGCATCTGGGCTCCCCTAGTCACCAGCTGGTGACTTCAATTCTGAGCTTCAGATGCCTCATCTGTGTGATGAAAATAATAACAACGGTGCTTCTCTTGGTGTAGCAGAGAGGCTGTTAGATCATGTACCTAAATCATGTAGCTCAGAGCCTGGCCCAGGAGGTGGGACTTGATAAATAGCAACTGAAGAAGAAAAACAAAAAAAACAAACAAACAAACAAACGAAAAAAAACAATCCGACTGCATTTAGCACTCCACCTTGACCTCATCCACAATTTCTGTAAATACGCTGGAGACTGGCAAGGGAAAGAGTATGATATCTTGTTGAATTCAAGAACACAGAAAGGTTCTCATCAGGGAGATGAGAAAAGAAATGAAAATTAATCAGCAGTGACAAATAAAAAGTATATGCAAATCAGACAGTCTCAGTATTAGCACTGACCAAGCTATGTGACTTGTGGGAAATCAATTTATCTAAGCCTCAATCTTCTCATCTGTAAAATGGAGATAATTGTACTTCTTCAAGGCTTCAGTGGGATCCTATCAGATGAACCACATAAACCACTATGCCCAGTGCCCAGCATACAATAAAGTGATCATTAAAGAATTATGATTTACTAATATTTTCAGTATTATCATCATTACAATCATCAGAACAGAATATCTGCTTGAAAACCCTGGCAGGAAGGAAATGGCTGCTTTAGTTCTCAGTTTACCTTTTACATACAAAGGGATGATGCCACTAGCATGATGCTTTTCATGGTTGAGCCAACAAGATCTATTCAGAAGACAGCATGAAGATAAAATATGAATGGGAAGATAGTAAAGAAACAGGTAACTCCCACAGTCCTCTATTCTCTGACAAAAGAGTGAGTCTGTTCATGTGATTAGTTCAAAACAGTGTATTAAACTCAGTGGAATCATTTTAAAATAAGACTCTAATTTCAGGAACCTAAGGAAGCCTGCATTTTAATAAGATATTTCATTGTATCCCAAATACAAAACCATTGTTTGCCTGACTCTATAATTTATTGTCAGACAGACACTGCACTATTACTATAGCAAAATGAAACACGCGATGATCTCTCTAATAAAACAATTGGATCATAAGGCAAAGCACAGCTCGGCAGTTTAAACAGAGCTGAATAACCGTGAGTAGAGATCTGCATAGTCTAATATTCCCAGTTGGAATTTCACCTTTCTCTACTCTTCCGCAGAGAAAATCATTGAAATAGCCTGCTAACAATACCATTACTGTCTCCCTAACTTAATCCTTTGTTCCTTCTGAAGAAAAGACTGCTGCTGATTATGAATATTCCACTCTACAATTCCCATCAATTAATATACTACCGCATTCTTATTACGGTATTAATAGCTTCTTGATTTACATTAGAAAGTATATATTTTACACCATGGATAAAGCTATTTCTTCCCCTTTAACGGAAAGTGCTTATATAAAAAGAACTTACAATTTGGAGAGTAGAGGAGGGAGGGTGAATGGGTAATTGCTTGGAGATAATATATTCTATTCTCCTTACTGGTTTTCCTCCTCTCTGCTGGGCAATGCCTACTTCCCAGTCAATGAAGGCAACACAGTTACTCCAAGCCTGCCCTGTCCTTCCCCTTTCCTTCTGGGAAGACACACCCTGAGCTGAGCTGGGGTGTCTCCCCCGATCTGCCTTGAACTGTTCGTGGAACCCAGAGTTTGCAACTTTCCTTTCACAGACATCCAAAGAGGCAAAGGGGATCCCGGCCCCCTTCCAGGTGAATGAAGCGAGGCAGGCTGCACTGAAGAAGGAAGGAGCCCTGGTGATGAAGAAGTCCGGTTTGAGTCAGAGAGAAGTCAACCTGGATGCACCTCTCCATCCCTGCTGTGCGGGTACCCTGTGACCCAGCTGTCACTTACACTCCATGAGTCCTGGAGACCTTATCTATAAAATCAGGGTCCTCAGGTCCCCTTTGCAGGTATTTCTGGAAACCAAATGAGGCCAAGTGTATAGGTGACAAAGGGATGGTAAAGGCCATTCCCAGGTATGTCCCAAGCTACAGATGCCCCTGCTATGACTGAGATGGCCATGGGGTCATGCAAGCTTCTCCCTGCCACCTCAGGTGGAGTCCTCAAGGCCAGAGTCACCCCCATAGTGACTTCTGGGTCTGTTCTAGACTTCTGGTTCAAAAGATTGAACACTCCTGAGGTGGCTGTTCAGAAAAGTCAGATCTAGACTTCTCCTAGTGCCCTTTGCTCAGAGCTTATGTTTTTAATGCCCCATTGTCCTGCTGCAGTTGTAGAGAAGTTTCATCAGCTGCCAGGGTTTACCAATGAATCCAGAAGATTCTATTCTCAGTCCTTCTATTGGCTAGCTGTGTGGTCAAAAGATTGTTCCTTCGCCTGTCTGGACCACAGCTCCACAAAACGAGAATGATGGTCCCTAGGGAAGCCCTGGCACCTTGCCCCTGTCCTCCACGCCACAGGCCTGGATGCTTGGCTCACGGAGGGTCGGGGAGAAAAACTGAATTGGTGGCCAATATTTAAAATGGAGATGGCTCCATGTAAAAATGCAAGTCCTCCTTTCTCTTTTAATGTAACCCCCACACTGCTCAAGAGGAGAGGGGAGGGAAGAGGGAGAGGGAGAGGGAGAGGGAGAGGGAGAGAGAGAGGGAGAGAAAACAATGCCAGCAATAAAGGTTAGAGCTGGGGGGCTGCTTTCCTTATCTGGGGCTCCCAGTCAGGTATTCTGAGTCTCCACCTGGCCCACTTCTCATATTTACATTAACCTACAGGTGACCCCCACAGCACCTTTGAGTCCTAAATAGAGTTTGATTCAGCCACTGTCACTTAGAGAGCTGTCTGTCCTTTTCAAAGACAGATACTATTCCAAGAGCAGTTTGGCGAGACCCAGAGTCCAGACACTAAAACTCCCTTCAGCATCCGCAGTCACTTTGGTGCAACATTTCTCCTCCCTCCATTGCCACCACTCGACTTCCTAAACCCTGAGTGTCTGAGGATGTGCCCGCATACACCAATCTCTGTAGGGGCTGCACTGAGACTCAGGAGCCAACTGCCAGAGTTGGATTTCACTGCATTTCTCCTAAAACAGTCAGGAATGATTAAATGATGAGTCCTGGAAGTGAGAGGAATGTTCTCCTCCTGAGGCTGTGTCTACACATGACCAAGGCCGTCCACAGGGCCAGCTAAGTGACAAACACCAGTCAGAGAGGCTGCATGTCTGAACAGACAGGCCTATTCCCCAGCCTTGGTCTATGGTGGGGGCAGGGTGGCTGGACTTTTCCTTTCCTCCCCACGTAAAGCACTTTGCAGAATCTCAAGCCCAACGTAGAGATTCAGTTCAATGTCTGTGGATTGATTGATTAATTTTTAGCCCCTGAGAGATCCCCTAGGTTCACAGGTAAAGCTAGAAGAGCTGAGAATTTTCCTGTCTTCCTCAAAAGGAAAATGTTCAAGAGGCAGCCACCTTGTTGGAGATGATTTACATTTCTGCCTTGATCCTGGAATTGGAGGAGGGGAGGACAGCCCCCCCATCAGCAGCCCCTGCAGTCTAGCTGAGAGCAGCATTAGCAGGTGCCCACATTCTTATCTGACACCTTCCAGATAAAGAAGCCCACAAATGTGGTTTGGTTGTTCAGTTAGAGGGGTCCAAAACTCATGCCCTCAATGCTGACTGTGCCACCTGCTAGTTGCCTAAGTAAGTCACTGAAACTCCCTGTGTCTCCGTTTTTTTGTTGAGAAAAGGGGATTTGAGTGAGGTACCAGTGTCAGGTGCTCAGTATAGCACCAGGCACAGAGGAGATGCTCTCTAAAAGGCACCTAATATTAGGAAACTAACAGGAAGCCAGATACTGTCTCACCAAGCAAGGAAGCCAAGGCTCTAGGGGCTGACCCAGATGAAAATGCTCCCGGTACCCTTTGTAGGTACTCCTGGTCACTGGGACAGTAGCTACTTTTGCAGTGAAGATGCCCCCACTGTATCTGGTGCTGTGATTTTGAAAGGAGACTTCTTTTCAAAATATTTGCCTGCCAATTGCCATAAAACACACCAAACCAGGAGACACGTTGGCGTCTCGGATACCCTAGTTAAGGTACACATGGGTCCTCACAGTCTCTCCCCCAGTGAGCTCTCACCCTGGTGAGAGATCTCTGGCCATTCACTGAATTATATCAGAGCAAAATGAACCAAAATGCACATGGGGCAGGGAGGGGGGAAGAGGAGAAGTTAATAATACCTTATAAATTCAATTTGCATTCCCCTCTCGATTTTAACCCAATCTACATGAGCTTTCCAAAACAAGCAGTCATTTGAAATCCTCCCACGTGACAGACAGTCTTACACATTTTAAAACACCATCCCTTTAATAATCCAAACAGCACAATGTGGTTTTAACTGGTTCTAGAATATTCTGATAGTGACATATTTTCTGTTTCTGGGCCAGAACTGGTCATTTCTTCTTGAGAATATGATGTTTGAAAATCAGTTCCTCCTATTATAGATTTCTCCCTCAGCTTGTAGAAAATCCATGATTCCCTAAACATTGGTCTTTGAAAGCACATTGACTAAAATCTTCATGCTTAATTCATGAAGCGCAGTCTGGAGATTAGTGGAGCTGGACATAGACCAGGAATACTTTATCATATTCTAATAAGCAGAGGCTGAAAATTGCATTTCTAAAGCTACAGTATTAAAGGGCATACCGCAAAACATGACCCAAACATAACTCAGTAGTTTTACAGTGTCTGAAAAGGCTTTGATATGATAAAGTATGCTGACGAGCGGAATAAACACAACTAGAAATTTCTGAATTTAAAAAAGAAAAAAAAGGGAAGGAGCTTGGCAAACATTCAGTATATTCATGGAAAAATATATATTATAAACTCATATATTGTGCTTCCTATTAAACAAGTATTGACTATCAAGTCATGCTACAGAAGATCACTATAACACCACAAGTGAGGAATTTAGAAAGCATAAAAGCTTGAGAGATGAAAGAAAAAAAAATAAAGCAAGCCTAATGAGGTTAATTTGAAGGTTTCCAGAAAAACCTAAGTGCTGGCTTTTCAACTTTTCTTAAAGCAGGTCACCAGCATTGTTTCTGAAAGAAGAATGCAATGTGCATGGTGGGGTCAGGGTGGGGAGGGACCAAAAATGCTTGATGATGGCTCAGAGGCTTTGCTCAGAAAATAGTGCAGCATAAAAGCTCCTACCTTCCCCATGCTCCCCTAATGCAGGCAAGCATTGCCTACAAAAGGATGGCAAAGTGTAAAAAGTAACCATAGAATTCAAATACATAAATCAGCAGTGTATATGGCCTCACATACAGTGCCTGGCACACAGTAGGTGCCAGTAGAATCTGTTTAACTGATCGGTTGATTGATATTGAGAAAGTAATGGAAACAGGTCCTATGCATGTCACAAGAGCTCATGGGGACTCTGGATCTTCCCTACTGAGTGCTTGCTAAGCTGTTTTCCCTCTATAAAGGCCTATACTGATTAAAATTAAAAAAAGCATTAGGTCAGGTCAGGAGCACTTTCCACAGACAGTAGCTTCCAGATTGTAAGAACCTGGATCCATTTGGCCTCTCCAGAATTTCCCTGCAGAAGAGAGTGGGGCAGCAGCAGTCAGGTGGGAAGGGGATGGCATGCTGGGGGCTCAAGAGATTTGTCTAAACTGCATTTGCATAGCCTGAACACGGCTGTTACTTAGACTGTGTGTTTATCAAGGAAGGCATAGAAGGTGTGGGGGGTGCTTTGGAGATCTGGAGACTGTGTGTGTGTATGTGTGTGTGTGTGTATGTGTGTGTGAGTGAGAGAGTGAGTAAGAGAGAGAGGGAGGGAGGGAGGGAGGGGGAGAGAGAGGGGGAGGGAGGGGGAGAGAGGGGGGAGAGAGAGAGAGAGAGAGAGAGAGAGAGAGAGAGAGAGAGAGAGAGAGAGAGAGAGAGAGAGAGAGAGAGAGAGAGAGAGATCCTCACCCCTCACAGCCAGCCCTCATCACTGCTGAGATGAGAGAGGAAAGATCAGAGCAGCCAAACCCCTGCTGATTCTATGATTTTATTTTCATGGGTGTACACTCACTGTGCTCCTCCCTTCGCTCGCCTAATGAAGCAGGGTTTATCTTACCTTCCAGGAGACTCTGTTTACTTCTTAACTCACTCTCCCTGCTGGCCTCTAATGACAGGGTCCATGCTTCCTCCCCATAATGGGTCCTGACATCAGTCAGTTCCATGTGTCTGGGTCTTCTGCACTTCAGCTGGCTGGTTCTTGAGCATCCTTCATGTCCCCCAAACCCCATTCTTGGAAGCCACCTTAGCACCCCAGACAAGCCCAGCTGAGGCTGGGCTGGCTGTTCCTGCTGTGGGTTTCCATAGCACCCCATGTCACCCCACTGTAACCTTGACTACACCTTAATGAGTGCACACCTTCCCCACCACATTATATGCCCCTGAAGGGCAAGACCTTGAGAGGTAACCACTGCAGACCCAGGTCCAGCACAGAGCCTGGCCAAGTAGGATCTCAAAACATATTTATTAAAAATGAATAAATAAAGGTGGTGAATCCAAAGTACCCAACTCTACAGGGAGACTATAGAGATCATCTTTTGTTTTATATTCTACTTCTACATTAAAAAATAAAGCCAATTGATTGTGTGTAATATAGATGTATGTCATATATGATTATAAAAATTTGAATATACAAAAATGAGCAGAAAGAACAAAGAATGTAAAACTACTCCTTTTCCTACCATTTAGTATTCTTCCCATTCTGAGTATACATTTTACCCCCTCTGAACACTGAAGTTCTTTCCTACTCTACTGAGTTCAGGTTTGTCTTCTCATTTTTAATTTTATTTTTAGTTGGCACTTTAGATAGGAGGAATAAATTCTCATGTTCTATTGCACAGAAAGATGAATATAGTTAATAATAATGCATTGCATGTTTCAAAAGAGCTAGAAGAGAGGATTCTGCATGTTTTCGCCACAAAGAAATGAAAAATATTTGTGATGATGGATATGCTAATTACCTTGATTTGATCATCACACAGTGTATACATGTACTGAGTGTAGGTTTCTTTCAGCAGCTACCTGTGCAGCCATTCCAGAGTTGTTCTGAGTATGGCTCACACATCAAGACATCCTCACTGAGCAAGCGAGAGTCAGTTGGTCTTGCTTGCTCTATGTTAAAGGCAGTGTTTATATTAGACAGGTACATAGACAGGGGAAGGTAGAGATTGAGGACCTCACTGTTGAGAGATGCAGCCTGTACAAATCATGAGTGAACATGTCTATTGCAAAGATATTATATGTCCTCGATTCCTGCATGATCCTAACAGAAGTCGCATGCCACGTGCTGGAGGGAGACAGAAGTCTTGTGGTTATCAGCTGAGAGGACTGAAACAACAACACAACCCTCAGAAAAATTTTTCCCTCAAGGAAAAATAGACTTCCGTTCCAGTTTCAGGTAAGAGGAGAGAAAGCATTTCCAGTTACCATTGCCCTTACTACTTCCCTCATCCCATTACTGCCGGACCTTCTGCTGGGAGTACAATATCAGACTCCAAATCTATCTCAGCAGTGGCTGCTGGCTTTGAATACATGCCTACCCGTCCTCAGCAGCTGCTTTTGCAAGGTTTGCAATGTCTTCTACTGCCTCCGTTGCAACAAGCCCCATCTGCATGACAGCATCCAGTGGGGGGCCTCCAGGCATCTTGACAAAGTGTTCTTTCCCCAAACAGCTCTGCTTCCCTGGGCCATGTCCCTTTTCCAGAAGCCTTCCACAGTGAGGATGGGGTTATTGTGAAAGGAAATCGCTGCTTCCCTGAGAGACTGACCCTTCTGGTTCTCTTAATTATAATTCTTTACTTGCAATATGCATTGGCTGCTATTTAAATAAACAATGAGGGATTTGAAACAGAGAAACTATGAAAATGAAATCACTTTAATTTACATCCCAAGGGACTGAGGCTATAGAGTTCTCTGAATGCTAAATAAATAAATAAAAACTTAAGTAAGTGCCAAGTTGGAAGTAGCCTATGAGTTGTAAAAGGGGACAAAGGAGCCAGATATCCCCATGACAACCTATGAGATTTCAAGCTGCCCATGTGATGTCCAGGGTTCCTTTAAATGTAGAATAGACTGTGCCGGGAATATTAGCCCTTTCTAGAAACAACCAGGAAGAAAGGTGGGAATGCTATGGCTTGTGTCATCTGAGTTGCAGCAAGCTGAGGATTTATACCTTTCTTATGGGTTTTGTACCATGGCAGGCAAAGTGGCCAGGGTAAGCTGTGTGCCAACTGGCCAAGAGATAAGAGGACATTTTCGGGCTCATCCTCAGCCTTCTTTACAAGAGTCAGGCAATACAGAAAGAGTTCAGATTTTGTTGCAGCAAATACAGAAGTATGAGCTGATTTGGGTTTTGTGGTGGTAGAGTACTGCTGAAAACAAGGGTCTAGGGAAATCTCAGGAACTGACTTTGCAAGGCTGCATAGGGTAATACGAATGGATGTACACACTCATGCACATGGGTTGTTTCATATATGGGCTTAAAAAGGCCCGAAGGATTCCAAGAGATAAAGCTCAGGACAGGTTAAAGGATGGGCATTAATAAGCCAGGGGAAGGAGAAGTTGAGAACTGACTTTATAATGCTCTTGCTGGGGACATTATGAACATTATCACATTTTATCCTCACATTGATATTTTCCCATTTGGTGAGAGAAGAAACTGAGACTTATGTAGTGTTTCTGATTACACAAGCTGGATCTGGGTGATGGTGGGAGACTCAGAGGCAAACCAAAGCCATCCATCTCCAGTTCCAATTGCTAGGGGAAGAAACCCAAAGATCATTTTTGTTTGTTTGCAGCTCAGAAATGTATGGGCCAACTGACCCAGGGGCTCCTAGGATGTCCTCAGCATTTACGCTTACTGGCTCTGTCTTTGTTTCATCTCTGCTCCTCTCTGATTCTCTGTGTGTAATTCTCATTTTTTTTTTTCTGCAACAAGCAGGTTTCTTCCTTGTTTCCTGGTAGGATGCTGCTGAGCTGCAGGGTCACTGGCTTAGCTGTGTAGGGTGAAGGCACGCAAAAGCTTCCCCCACTACCTGGAGCAGCAAAGTGCCTGGAAGGACTCAGAGTCTCCTGGTTTTATTTATGCTTACTCTTCCATCTGGCACTGTGGCCAGGAGTCAGGGACTGTGAGTGGTCAGACCTGGGTCACTTGCCTATCTCTATAGCTGGTGGTAGTGGTTGTGGTTCTGTGATCAACAGTCCCATGTCCACCATGGAGAGGGAGACAGGTGCATCCCAAAGTAAAATGGGGTTAAGTTTGATAGGGAAAGATGTGGGCATAAAAAAACTTATAGTTACAACAATAAAAAAATCAAGTGATCCTCAAAAGAATCAGAATATGGTCCAGGGAATAAACAGGCTTGGTGTAGTATAAACTCCCAGCAGGTCCCAAATATTCAATCTTTGCGCCATCATGCTGCCTGGTGGTTCTGGACCAGCGGGTTACCCTGAAGATGGAAGCAGTGTTGCAGAGCAGAAAGACAAAAGAAACCTGGTCGCTGATGACAGTGGAGTGGCCACGTCAGCCCTGGATTGTTTATTTCTGCTCTTTTACATGAAAGAATTCACCCCCATGGCTGGGTCCTTGTTATCAGCAGCAAAACGTAATTCCTGATTCATGCACTGGGGCTCCAGACCCAACCTGCCATGACAAGCCAGGCCTAGTTTTCCAACTCTGATTGTAATCATGATTTTAAAAAATAAAGAAGAATTCCACTGATGCTTCTTTCTCCTCTTCTTCATCTCCTGCTGCTCATCTTCCTCCTTTGGCTTCAGACACCTGATTCCCTGAGAATCCAAGGATTGGAGAAATAACCCTGTGTCCTAACTATGTGGATGTTACCATTCTCGTCATATTTAGAATCTGCATGCATGGGTATATTCTTGCGGCTAAAATTTAATTCGGGAACTCTCTGGAAATTATATTTAGTCCAATATTATTAAGGGATGGCTTGAATATTTATTTGACATAATGCTATTCTTTCCCAAACTCCAGCTATTAGCAGAAAACATGTATTTTCTATTCAGTGAAATAGAATCTGACCTGTAAATGGTGATACAGTAAAAAAAAAAAAAAAATGGGAACAAAAATACATCCATTTCGCAAGAAGCTTCCTTGAATACCAAACCTTTTTTTTTATACCAGGGTGTTATTTTCACATATGTACATCATATATTGTAATACGAAATGGATATTGACTGCAGCTGAGGCGAATATCCACAAGTATTGACCTCAGAGGTAAATATTGACTGAGACAAAGGTAAAATCGATGCTTACCTTGAGGGATAATAAATCTGGATATCTATTGAAATAAGAAGTCAATAGGCGCATTGTTACAAACACTCGTGGTTCTAGTCACTTGAGCGCGTTTGTACAGTGAGTGGTCAGTGGTTGTTTGCTAGGAAACTAGAGGCAGTGGAGGCGGGCTAGCTCACAGAGGCTGCACAAAATCCCTTGTCTCCAGTTAACTCTTCTCTGTTTCATCACCAACTAGCAATGCACTGGGTAAATAGCTCCAGCTGACCCCGCACAATGCAGTAGTTCGGCTTCCATCTCTAGCAAGCAGTTACTGAATCGGCTGCTCTGCATTAGTGATTTCAGTCTATTCTGCCCATAACAGAAAACACTAATCTGGTCATCCCCTCTTTATGGCTTGGTAAACTGAGACTTAGAGAACTCAAGCAAGCATCTAAGGTCACAGCGATGATAATGGTGGTGCCCTGAATCCATAACCCAATTGTCTGATGTCAAATTTGGTATCTGCCTACTACACCACAGTGTACTGATAAAGACCATAAATTGGGACTCCAGGTGACAGAGAGAAATATCAGAGGTGGGGAACACAGAGAGTGGAGAGTGTGAGGAAAGCCCTCTGTGCTGGCTGGTGCAGACAGGCCTTCCTAAAGTGACCATTGTGTACTGGGCTATCACCCTGCAGTGGCCTAAGCTCCCAATCATGGTGGTTCCAGATGCTTCACAAGAGACTGTTTAGATATGGGCATCTGACACAACTCTGGCCAATGAGATGTTAGGATACATGTGTTGAGGAGCTTTGGGGAAAGGATCCCTTGTTCCTGAGAGAGACACACAAGAAGAGAAGGTATCTTTTTCCTCTAGCACTATGCTGTCTGGTTAGGATTTCTGGAAGTGCCACAGCCATCTTGAAGAAAAATGAAGAAGAAAAGAGACCTAGACTGAGGAAAAAGCTCACAGAAAACTTCAGAGAAGTGGGGCCAGGTCATGACACATCACCTTTCAGACCACCCTAATTCTTCATGACACATCACTTTTCTGACCACCCTAATTCTGTGTATCAGGTTAGGTGACAGAATAAATTTTCAGACTATCGGAGCCACTGCCAGTTGAGTTTCTTGCATACATACCCCAGAGCATCTTGGCTGATGCGAGCAGGTTCCATGCCAATCCCCTTCACACATGCAGACACTCGGATTTCCGGAATGTTAAGTGTCATGTGCAGCAACTGGTGCTGTGTCCACTCCAGAGTTTGAGTTCTTAACCACTTTCCTGTGACCATCCCATGCAGCCTCCCATTTAAAGCTTCCACCAGGATTTGCTGGGAACCAAGTCCCACAAATGAAACCCACGAGAACTGGTAATGACCCCTCTACTTGACCTTGTATGCCTCCGTGTAAACAATCTCTAAGACGTGTCCTCTCCATCCTACTTTCTCCCAAGGCCCTGGATTTCAAAATAGTTTTACTGAATTACAAGACATTTCTCTCTGCCTTACCACACAAACTCTAGGAGAACTTGGTTATGTCTCCTCAACACCTGCTACAATTTATCAAGAAATACACTGTGTGCTTTCATTCTCCTTGTCTAGTCTGCTACTAAAAACCCTCCCCTTTTTCTCCAATTGAGACAATTATATTTATTCTTCTGTGAGAAGCTCCAATAATACTAGAGTTGAAGGGTACTTCTGGCACCCTTCTTTAACCAGCACTGCCATCTTGGGTCTGTTTCGCATAACAGAATAACACCTTAATATTCCTCTTACAAGAGTATTCAACACACATGATTCCTTCAACAGTCCTGATCTGAGTGTCTGTTGTCTACCAGACATGGCTAACTATTTTTCTACATTTATCTCCTTAAGGACAGGAATCGTAGTTTATCTATCTATATAATCCTAGACCTATTACAGTTCCTGACACGTAGAAGAAGCATAAAATTTACTGAAGGACCAAAGACATCAGGTAGGGTAGAAGAATTATTGTCACTAACAGTGAAATCCTCTTGGGAAATCCCAACAAAATACCAACTCCTTAAGGAAAGACGCTCTTCCTCCAGAGATTTCCATCTTTTCTCACCTTCCAGCTAAAGAGTAGCATAATAGGTAAATGGCCCATGTTTCTCATTCTACAGAAAGGAGAAAAAAAAATACAAAACAAAACCAGAAAGATTATGAAACAAAGGCAGGGAAGCCAAAAGAAAGTAAAGAGTCACACACTGTAAGTTCCATCTTTACCCTCACAAGTCTGTATTTTTATAGGAAATCAGGGTACTTTATCATCCAATTATGGGTTATCTTTATGGCCTTACCAGAAACATAATGCTTAAGCAATCGTCTCTCCTCTGTGGCTTCTCTGCAGTCATCAGGGACCCTAGCGAGGGTCAAAATGGGGGCTGCACTGAAGAGTGGCAGGTTCTCCCCAGGTGGGTTCTTGTGTGCCATGGGCAGGGGATCTGGGGGGGGATGATGAAGAAAGGGGGACAAGATGGAGCAGATGGCTAGTGGAAAAAAGCATCATGACAACCCTGGAGATACCAACAGGCAGAAATGACTGTCAGTCAAATCACAAATGGGTGAATTGGGGGACCTGACGTGTATTCCCCATAAAGGAAGACCAATAAAGAATGGTCTGAAAAGTTCTGTGTTTTTACTTTTCTGTTTTGTTTTTCTCTCCTCCACCTTTCTCCCTCTGCTCCCGCCTTGGCATTGATCACAAAAAGAAACTCTAAAAATTAGGAAAGAGCCATCTATGTGGTCCCTGGATCACAAGAGAAATACTAGACTCAATACTGCCAAAACTTGAGTGCTATAATTGGATGGGGGAGATACAGGTGTAAGGGTGGGAGAATCTATAGGTAGCCAACAAGCTCAAAATAAGGAGGCAGGCAGGGTCAGATGAAGTAAACACCTCATTTACTGGTATGGTGGCCATGTTCCCAGAAAGAGGATTTGAAGAGTGTCTGCTAAACAGAACAGACAGGAAACAATGGAGGGAGCGGTCATTTCTTCCTGAGAAGGCCAAGGTTTTCTTCTTCTTCCTTCTCTACCATCACCACTGTCATCACCAACACTACCACTACCACCACCATCACTGCCATCATCACCACCATCACCACCGTCATCACCATCACCACCACCACCACCATCACCATCACTGCCATCAACACTGTCATCACCATCACCATCGCCACCATCATGGTCATCATCACCACCACCACCACCACCATCACTTCCACCACCACAACAGGGAATCTGTGCTTCTACACAGGTACCATTCCAGATTTAACTCTTTATTCCCAGCACCTTGCCCACTGTCTGGTACATAATAGGTGCTAAATAAAGTGATACTAAATGAATAAGTGACATACTCTTAGTAGATGTTAAAAACATTTAGAGGTACCCAGGACACCTCGGCAGAAACACTAGACAAGGACTCAAGAGACTGAGCGTCCTCACTTTCTCTGTGCTTTAGTGTCCTCCTGTAGAAAAAATGGACTTACTGGTCCTTTAGGTAGCTTTTGTAAGTTCTACGATTCTAGTAATGAGAGTGTTTCATTCCTGTTCATGACTTGCTTCAAGCAAGTTATGAAGCAGCTTCTAAAAAAAAATTTCAGCATCCAAAAAGGAGTGGATTTGCTGCTGAACAAAAGCTTCCTGAAAGCGAAGCTCATTTGGGTACAGAGTAGCCCCATCCTATTCCCCCTGGGATATAAACTAAGCATTTCCAGTGGCAGCCTCAAGATATCAGGCTGGTAATTTAATGCAATGGCCTGAATCCCCATTATCTGCACCCAAAAACCATGAGTCAGATCTCCTTCTGTGTGCCAAATGCTACAACCTGTTCAAGTTTGAGTCTATTGTCAGCAAGAGAGTATTCAAGGCCTTCACCTGGAGCAATGGAGCCACCCAGGGGAAACTTCCCATTCATCCATTTACCTAGCTGATATTAACCCTCCCTGCACCCACACAAGGCCTGCCAGCAGGAACTCCAGGGTTAGGGCCACAGAGCAGTGCTACGATGGCCACCCAGGGAGCAGACACAGCTTCACAATGCTGAACTGAATTGCAGGGTCACATTTGTATTTTATCTATTTGCCACAACTGCAAAAGAGCAGGTTTAGTCCCTTGTAAACACTCCAGTCATTTCCAAGAGAGAGGCCCACTTGATTTACATAACCATAAGTAAACATGCAGAAAAAGGATGTCACTTAAGAGACTTAATGTTTCCTGACAGCAAGGAATTGGCCTTCATTCATTGGGATGCTGTGCACATCTACCGGGGAAAAGTCCTGGAACAAGGATTATAAAATATTTCAAGACTGTACTAGCTGACCAATGAATGTCTGTCTTCAGCTCCTCAAAGACAAGATCATGGCCATAAGCAAGCAGCTCTCTGTCTGGGACACTCCACTGCCCCTACTCCCATACCCAATGCCTCCAAATGCTCAGTGGGTCCAGCGCCAAAGAAAGTGACATTTCTTCTGATCAACATCTCTGTTATGGTAATCAGGGAAGAACAGTGAGCGACTAGCTGGATGCCAAGTGATCTCTTGTTTTCAGGATAATCAATAAGACACTTATCTTGAAAGATTCCTGCAAGTTTGGAATCAATTATGAATGGGATGATGATAAAACTCTGCAAGAGAGTTGCTGGATTTTTTTTTTTTTAATTCTTGTCAGAGTTATGCTCCTATTTATTTGGTTTCTCTGAAATGTTACAATTTTTTTAAAAGAATACTAACTGTTGCATGCCATTATCGAATAGTTGGATTATCTGTTGATTTAGTAGGGACTTTCAAGTTCAGATGCTGTACAATCTTGGGATAATATCTTGTAGGGTCAAAAAAGGAGGGAGAAGGGATTTTTCTGCCCAGGATATGAAGGGATGCAATGTAGTATATAGTAAAGATGGTAGGACTTTCGACTCAAAAAAATGTGAGCCTGAAATTAAGGCTCACAGATAGATGATGCTGGGAATATTACTTGACCTTTCTAAATCAAAATTCCCCTATGTCAAAGAAATGATAATGAAATTTTCATCAAACAGTTATGGTAAAGATAAAATTAGACTATCTATACGAAAGATTTAGCAAGATCCCAAACATGCAATAGGCACTTAATAAATATTCAATATTACCAATATTAAGATTCTGACTTGGTCATGTTGAGCAAGTTTCTTAATCCTTCTGAGTCACCATTTTCTCTCTTTTAAAATGGAGATAATGTGTATATTGCAAGGTCGTTGGGGAATCAAATTGGATAATGAGAAAAACAGCATCTAAAACAGCCACTGGCAGATGGTAGGTACTAAAGTAATAAATAGAATTCAACTAGGAAAACAGAACTAAATGAGAAACGAGAAATCTAGTCTTATGTCCTCATTTTACAAAGGAGGAAACTAAGGTTTGGAGAGGCTTATCTTGCTTCAGGTTACCTGTAGCAATTATTCTATGGAGGGAGGGAAACCATACCTCCTGAGAGGACAGAAGATCTGCAGCTTGGATGGGAGCACAAGACAGTAAGAGATCCTGGAAGCTGAGTGACAACACACAGCCTATGGGATCAGACCAATGTGTACCATGCTAACTGGGAATCTGCCCGTGTCTGGGGGGTACATGGGAAATAACAGGAACCAGGCCTCTGGGTAGGGAGCCAAGCAAGAACCAGGCAGAAAAAGAGATTGTACTGTCAAGTGACTTAAGTGAGGGTGCTAGTTAAGGGGTCCTGCCAGAACCACAATAAGGAAGAAGAGAAAGGAAGAAACGTAGGACACAAGGAGCCTCCTGGGAGCCTGAGTTTTGCCTAGTTTAATGCCAAGTCCCCCTGGCCAGCAAAGGTCCAGTTGAGGGCCCATTGTTGGATTCAGCTTTGGCAAGTTGGTCAACTCCATGACTAGGAGGCTGACACCTTAAGAACTAGTGTGCTAAGGGATTCCCAGCCTCCTGGCTGGCAGCAGAGCAATGGTCTCCATTCAGCTTAAGATCCCACCTCAGAGAGAATGGCTGCCAAGGCCCGGTCTCCTCTTGGCCCTAAATAGATCAACATTTGGCCTGAGTTTGCAGATTACTTTTTATGGGCCACACCATTTAAGCTGTCCCTGTGGTCAGAAATAGCCCGGGGGTGGTCAGAACCGCAGTCTTGTAAATCTGATGCTATATTTAGTTCACACGGACATGGCTGAAGAATTGCTTTTTAGGTTCAGGTTTTGAGTAACAAATCCATAACTGCCTTTGAACAGGCCAGGGCAGAGGCCTCAGCAGCACCGGGAAGTAGGCCAGGCGGTCACTCAGGCTTCCTGCACTTTTACCACCCGGCCCTCAGGCACCTCAGTGGTTGGGGAAATTCACTGTGTGCCCTGACTGAGGCAGGAGGAAAATTCTCTCAAAGAATGGAAAATTTTTTTGAAGTATTGCTTACATGCATGGAAGTACACAAATATTTAGTATACAGCTTGATGATCAATGTATGGAATATTTCTAGGGCACCAGAAGGCTCCCTCCTGCCCCTTCAAGATCACCACCCCTGGCAAGGTAACCACTGTTCGGACTTCTCTCACATGGAGAATTTCTGGCTGTTCTGACCTTTACCAAATGGCATTATAGAATAAGTACTCTGTTAAGTGTCTGGCTTCTTTCACTCCACAGCATGCCTGACACTTAAACTTTATAACTTATATAAAAATAACACCTCCCTTCGCTTGTATCGGCTCCCATTGTATGCAGGTTTAGAGCCACACTTGTGTTTAATCCTTACTGCAAACTCAGGGGATGGGAATTATTATTCCAGTTTTACTGATGAGGAAATGTAAACTAAGAGAGATTAAGGGAGGTGGTACAAAATCCCAAGGCTGGAAATTAGCATAGTGGGGTTATAGAGTCAAGTGTTTGGACTCCAAAATGCATATACTTTCTTCTTGGCCAATTTACATTTGACTCTTGACTTTGTGGCTGTGAATAATGCCCCTAAAACCCTCTTTGCAGTGTCTGACACACACAGCATATGGCAGCAAGTATTAGCTATAGTGATGATGATAATAACGGTGATGACAATGATGATGACACACCTCGTATTAATGTTGGAGAAGCAGAAATGATTGAGACAGACATGATCCTGGGCTTTGTGCATCTTACAATCCAGTGTGGAAGACATAAAATAAACACATAAATAACTTTATTATGACAAATTGTGATCATGAAGGGAAGGGACAGGCTGCTTTGGGCCATAGCGAATGGCAAAGCTTAGATAACATTTCTGCAAGGGCATTTTCCTTCTTGTACTGGAGAGCAAGAAGTCTGGGGACCTTCAGCAATGTCACATAGCAGTTATATGTGAGGATGCCTCAAACATTCCCCCCAACAGGCATGCAACACTAACCAGCTTTGCTCTAATAAAGATCTTCACCTGAGAGGCTCCATTACATCTGCAGTGGACTCTTCAGAAAGATCATTTAAAAGGCAGCTTCGCCCTTGACTCTCAATTTTGCATGTCAAAAGCACTTAACTCAAAACCAGGGATTAGCAACACCACTTCAGGGTAAGGGTTCCAGGGCCAGACAACCTGCCACAAACCCCCACCTGAGGGTTTGACATTGAAGGCACTTGCATTATCATTAAGTTATCACTGAGTCAAGCCTAGCTTGGGAAGAAGACATTTCCAGACCTCCTCTCAAGGAACTGCCACCAAGTACATCTTCCCAAGAAACCTATAATCCACATTTCATTTTATGACCAGGGATTCTACTTTAGATAAAATGAAAACAAAACTCTTCTTGATGGATTCAGTAAGAAGTGATTCTAAATTCCTTTGAAGATGCTACAGTGGCATCTCATCTCACACTGAGTAGGCTAGGCTCTAGAGTGGTGCATGAAGCAAATCTCACTATTGTCAGAATTACTCTTGAAATGCCAGAATGTCCTCTGGGGGTTGTTATACCCTCTCTCAGGAGGACCAAGAGAACCAGTTGTTGCTCCAGCACCAGTTCAGTCCTGTTCCTTTGGTTGAACCACCAGGTAAAGCAGCTGCCTGGGTTTGTAGATGAGGTTATTACAGGACACACATCTTTAACGTCTTTACATTATAAGATGCAAGAACAAAAGATTCACTTCTCCTAACTCCCATCTTCTTTAAGAGCTCCGCTCAGAAAGGAGGATGGAGAAATCATGTGGACTGTGTAAATTCCTGTCTGTCACCAGAAGTTGAACTTGAGTAAGTTAAATGTACACTTGATGACATGCAGTAGATACTCTGCTTAAGATGTGACAACTCAAGGACAAGGCCCTTCCTTTCATCATCTCCTTCTCCCAAGAAGTAGCAGAGCTCTGGCACACAGTAGGATTCCAGTTTGTCAGTGGAAGGGGTTCTTGTAACTGACCTAGCGAATACCGGGGCATTTTGCAATCAAGGGACAGAATAAGGATCCATGGTGGAAGAAGCTGGGAGCCATGATTTGGCTCAGCTTGATAAAGACCTTTATAACTCCAGTTATATATAATAACAAATTTACTATTAAGCAGGAAGTCATCAGTCCCCTATTAGAAGTAACGAAGCAGAGCTACTAATCAACATCAGATGAACTGGTGATATTTTTGTGAAGCTGTCATTGTCCAATAAAGAATTAGAAATACAAGGATTGCATATAGAGTTTTCCATAAAGCTAAATGTATCTAAATTTTTAAACTGTACTTCCACACCAATAGAGAATGCAGGCAAGCCAGTCCACGTTAGCTAATACAAAGAATGTAATTTTTGAAAAGATAAATCTCTACATGTAAGAAAACATTGATACTTACTATTTATAAGGCATGTGCTCAGATACCACATCTTCATCTATGTTAGGATAATTAACATTTTTATCTATATTTAACAGTAACCTCAAATGACAAGCATAACATAACCCAACAGCAATTGCTATCAAAAGTATAGATCTTACTTTATTTTTACCTTCACCTGACACACTTTGGCCATGTATTGACCACTTAGGAACATTCTTCTGGCTGTAAATCCAATCAATAATTCACTCGTGCAGAACATATAACTGTACATTTTCTGCTCATATAAACCCATAGATAATGAGTGCCGATTATAGAGCACAGAAGCCAAAGATGTTCATGCACCCAGCATTCCTTCTCAGAGGACTAACCCGAAAATGATCTTTGCCTTGCCTACAAATGAAATATTTAAAACAATGTTTTGATGCCCTAAGTTACACCTGACATATTTGTCGATTTTCACAGACGCTAGAAGTGATTAGATTTGGGGGTCAGTTACTTTAAGGTCATCTTGAGACCACACATTTTAATTTCAAATAAGGGATGACAAACCGGATAAGCAAAACTTTATAAAATAAAAGGATATGAAATCAACTTACACTACTAGTTGGTATGGGAAAAACTTTTGTATTAAGTCCTGTCATCTAAAAGTACGGAACCTGGTGTTACAAGAGATAATTTTCCTGACAAATAACCTTGATAAGTTAAGGCACCTAGAAAATGTACTGGTATAAAATATTTCAATCCATGGGGAGCATCTATTTCCAATGAGGAAGGAGCAGAAAAGAAAGAGACTTTGGTTTCATGTTTCAAGGCATTTATTGGTAAAGAACATATTCCTAGAGGTTTCCATAAATCTAGAAAGATCATCGTCATTAATGTGTGCGATGACAAGACCATCAGGCGGGCAGTCACAACTGCAAAGGGTTAAACTATAAAGACAATGAGATGGCCTAGAAGTGCTTTAAAACTCAATTAAAATAAAACCAGTTCCTGTTAGTTTTTCCAATACAGATTTAAGACTCATTCTGTATTATCTATTCATATGAAAAAGGGTACAGCAATTGAATTTTGAATTATGCTAACCCATTTTCTCAGCTATAGAAAACGCTGGCTTCCAGCCCAATGAATACAATAGCCACATGCTCAAGACCCTTAATTATCTAATTAATGTAGTGTCATTTTAGCAATTAGTTCAAATGACCATATGTAACATTTTTCTTTATAAGATCAGAATTGTAAATATTTTTAAAATACTTGTTATATGGTGCTATATCCCACACAGGAAGGCTATACAACAGCAATTAACAACAGAATATAACTAAGAAAGCTCGTATATTAAAAAAAATTTTTTTAAGCCACCAAACCAACTCTTAATATAGCTAATGGCTGATTTTCAATGATTAAAGTCATATGGTAAAGTTCACAGATATCCTTTAGATATCTACTAAACTAGACTTATGACAAAGAATTATTACCTGGGTGGGCAGGTACCACCAAAGGAAATTAGAAAATATGTTTGAGGTGGGAGAGGCGTAGAAGCTATCAAGAGAAGAATTCATTCTAATGAAGGCCATCATGAATGGCATTATTAAATGAATAATTAGAAAACTCAGAGAAGACTTCTTTTTCTCCTCATTTTCTCACCACTGCATTCTTCATGAAGCTGAATTTTAACATTGCATTCCCCGCATATTCTGCAAACTAGATAGTGTCACAAAAGTTGCTTCTATCATTTACTAATACTAGAGCTTTTGGATTATAAAGCTAATGTGGTAGAAAAGTGCACTTATCCTAAAGAAATTATTTCTGTGCCATTTGTTCAGTCCTTTCATTTGGCAATTTGTTCATGACAGGGCAGCTGGCCAACACCTTTGGGCATCTGCCAGGTGTCCTTGTTTCTGATGAGCTCACCCAGATCCAAAAAGGTGTTATTTATTTGTTATCACAGAGGCAATCAATCCGTAATCGGTGTGCAGCACTGACTGAAACCCTCTGTTGGCAAAGAAAGCAGCAAATGCAGCCCTTGCTTTCAAAGAGCTTCCAGTCTGGTGGAGAAAGCAAGAACACACAGAAGTGCAAGCACCGAGCTACTCGGCACCGTTGTGCCTTAAACACTGCATTATCCAGAAGACTCCCTCATGGGCACCAGGATTTTAACATTGAGAACTGAAGTCTGTCGTTTGGAGTGAAATGGAAACACTTTACCTGGGTTTCAGTGAGTTTTCAGGGCAGCTGCATTTTGAGTAGAAGAGAAACTTAACATTTCTCAAGTACTACCATGTTCTAGGTATCACTCGAAGACATTTAAAGATATTATTCCCTTATTTCATTTCTTATAACTACTTTGCAAGACAGATGGTGTTTGTTTTCTTTAAACAAAGAAGAGGCGGAGACTCAATAATTGGCTCATTTCTCCATCTGTAATGAGGTAGAGAAAGAGATGACCTCTGAGATCCCATCAACTTCCCAATTCCATGTGTCAATGTTTGGGGATTGCATGTCCAGCTTCCCTTTCTTAACCGTAATACCACCTCCATGCTCCCACCACAAATCACTACACCTCTCTTGAGGTCTTTCTCCTTCACCAGCCTTGTGTTCTGCTACTTCCTATCCACTGGTTTATATTCCTTAAAGAACATTCCACACCCCTCCCTTCCTGTGACCTGCATGCTGGGGGTCCTTCTTAACTTTGCCAGGTGAACTCTGTTTGCCCTTCAACCTCGCTCAGACATCACCTCACCTTTGGAGCCTGCCCAACCTCTTTCTCCCACCACTTATTCTATGCCCATACCCCCGACAGATTCTGTCACACTATGCTGCAATTTATATAAGTGTTTATCTCCTTGACTAAGCTGTGAGCTAACAACAAAGCAAAACCTGCCCTTTCATCCCCAGTGCTTAGTAAATTGACACCCACAAAGAGGAACTTCATAATTATTACTGAATCATTAAATGGATTTTTAACAGCCCCCCAAAATAGAAAAAGAAAGAAAAACAGAACCAAAAATAAGAGATGAAACATGATGGTGGCTGCTAATAGGAAAAAAGAAAGAAAACCAACCAACCAAACCAAACCAAAACAAAAAACTATGAAAAGGGAAAGGGGAAAAAAAAAATATGCAGAGGAGGAATGATATAACCTTACTATTGTTATTACTTCTTTTGTGGTAGAGGTTTCTGAAAAGCAAGAAAGCTCATAAGTAATATTAACAATCAACAAAGCCATAACAGCATTATAGGTGACATGCACTCATGGGGAGGTACCTTCACCATTAAACCTGTTCCCAGACAGATACTCTGTGGCACACAATACATGTTCCAGGTGTCAGACATGCAATTCTGGAAGCTACGCAGAAAACCATGCTTTCAGAAAACCATGAGGTTGTATTCATTTTCATTTACTTATAATGTTGATGTATCATATTGATCTTTTTCCAAATGACCATGGCTGGAATAAATTTCTTTCACACGGTTCATAACAACTACCTCTCTATGCGTCTATCTATCTTTTTATATTCGGGGTGTGTGTGTGTGTGTGTGTGTATGTTATATATAATTTAGTATGCATACGTATTTATAGATAAATATACAATTTAATGGCAAGAGACTACTGTAGCTGTTTGAGATTATTTTTAATTGTCAAAAAGGCAAAAAAAAATCTGCAACAGCTTAATTATTGCATATTGTCTTATGTTAAGGTCAGACAGTATCTAAGCACTTTTTAAAGCAGGTGGTCAAAGTGATGTTACCCAGATATATTATAAAGTGACTACCACAACAAAGCCTGTATATTTTTTCCCTTGAACTCTGGACTTAAGTGACAAATGTTCTTGTGAAAATATTAATTAGCGAGTCTTAGCTATTTGGAAGAACTTTGGCTGTAAAGGTACAATTGATAGATAAGAAAAACCATATTTGAATACATTCTGTCAAAGTAAAATCCTGAAACTGAATTACCAATGGCACAAACCCAAACAAGGTCACCTGTGCATGTGCTAAATTGAAAGTCGTATCATTGACATTCCCTAGCAACAGATTCTTTGCAAAGTGGCAGCTTCCCCAAGACTGCAAGGATGATGTAGTCAAAGAAAGTGCCAACACATGGAATTACAGAGCTATGAACTGGGGAATTACCCAAATTGTCTTAATGAAGGTAAAAAGGATGAACATGGATATAATCATTTCCATTTAAATGATTTAACAACCAAAGCCCAGAATGATTAAGTTCATTGTCCAAGGTCCCAAAGCTGGGAAGTGGAGGGGTTTGGAATTGAACTGTAACTGGTGTGGCTCCAAAGCAGGGAATCAAACCCAGGGATGCATGAACTTCCTTCTTGGTTAATTCAGGACTAGATAAAAGGTGAGCCCACTAAACGATGAGCTGAGGGTTAGGGCACCCTTAACTCATGGTTAGCAGTGCTGGAGCTTCGGGAAAAAATGCTAGAGGGTGGCATTTGTGCCATCACCCCATCATCACTGAATCCAAAAGATTAGACAGAAAGTCTGTTCAGCAAATATTCACTTTCCATCCTCTCACTCTGTGGAAGGTATAAAATTCCTCACCTGAAGTTAGTCTTGGACACATAACTGGCTTTGGCCAATCACAGAGACATAGTGTACTAAGTCTGAGTCTAGCCCTTAACTAGACAGTAGAGGCTACCAGCTTGCACCATAGGAAGAATGTGCCCTAACTCACCACTCCACCTTCAGCCTGAGCTCCAGGATGAGACGGATGGAGCAAGGCCATCATAGGCAACCTGTAGACCCATCATTGCATTTTGGGGTGGTTTGTTACACAGCAATAGCTAACTATAATTATAATCCACAGAGTGAAAATGGAATGGAAAAAACCATATGAAGGTGAGCAGATGGTAGTGTGTGTTGGGGTAGCACAGAGGAGCTAACCTTGGGAGGATTCTTGAGAAAAGATTAACATGCCCAAGTCAGCATTTTCATGTGGTTCCTGCTTCCATGGTTGAGTAGCTTCACCATCTACCTTTAAAAAAACTGAAACAGAAAGACACCTGCCTCATGGAAAATGAAGGACACTAGTACCCTACCATTTTAAGTCCAATGCCTCCAAACACAGAAAATTTGCAAAAGAAACAAATAGAAATCACTTCATAGCTTTGTGATGAACTAAGCAATATCTTTTGGGAGGTGATGTTCAATTATGGAGTATAAATTTTGAACAAAAGAAAGAAAAGTAGACATTTGGTGAGTTCTGAAAAATCAAGGAGGCACTATTTGTTGCAGAAAAGGTGGAGAAACACAGAAGAACTGGAAGGGAGGGCATTTAAAAGATTCCTCAAGATTATGGCGATTATTTCTTCCCTTTCAAATGCAGAGTATATTGAAGTTTCTTTAAAAAATTCATACAGGAGAGTCATTCTATGCAACTGTAAGAGGGAAACTGTCAGACAACATTCCCAATTCAATATTACATTGTGCTTCAAGAAAAGATTTCCATATATTCTAGATTAAAAAGAGCCTCATAAATAAATGATAATCCAGTGCATGCTCTGAAAAATGAAAAAATAATTTTGTGTTTGCATTTTACTCCACAGAGTAAAATTTAATCTCTCTTTTAATATAGCATGTTTTATATAAAGAGGTAAAAGGATGTAACCTTATGAAAATTGATTTTTTACATGTTTAAAAATGTTCCTCGCAGTATTTATCTAGGCATTTTCCATCTGAAAGCGTAGAGAGGCATCATATGTTGATAACTTCACTATCTTAGGTTAAAAGTAAATGGAATTATTTGTGATTTGATTTAATGCAAGTTTTCTTTATAGTGTTAAAAATAATCAAGACCCAGACAGTGGCTTCTTGAGGGTGTTATCCATTATTCAGCTTATGCTTTTAAAACTACCTCATGGTTTACACCAGCATCAAGCACATAGTAGGCACTTACTAAATATTTGTCAAATGTGTGACTTCTGGGAGGCAATGGAGAAGATCAAATACCCCAGTAACAAAGCAAAGCTGAAGTCAAGGGATCTTAGAATGGGGTAAAATCAGACCATTTGGGTCTTCTTGCCATCAATGCAGAAATCCCCTTGGTTTCCTGACCATCCCTGGGGAGTTCTATAGAGTATTACTGGATAGATATAAGACTAACACCATACCCTCAGTGCATGTGACAATGTGGAGATAAGGCTAGTATAGCCTAGTGTCCTCTAAACAAATATTTTCTAAATGCCTAGTGTCAACAGTATTGGGGAGATCCTAGTCTTCAATGGTCTAACAACTCTCCTTTGAAAAGAAACAAAAGGAAAAGCCAATTTGGATATATTGTCTGTCCATCACCTCGGGGTAGGGGGTAGAACTGGAGGGAGGGTAGATCCTATGCCTGCTGCCTAAGGCTTCAGGACTGCAGTCAACATATACAAAGTCCTTCCTCAAAATCTTCTGGCTTTAACTTGAAGGCTTTAGATGGCAACTTTAAAAAAAACAGTTAATTGAATAATAAAGATTGAATATATTCAACGTGTACAACGTGATGATTTGATTTACATAATGATTAGCACAATCAAGTGAATACATTCATCACCACTCATGATATACATCAGATCCCCAGAACTTGTTCATCTAATAACTGAAAGTTTAGACCTTTTATCAACATCTCCCCACTTCTCCAACAGCCCAGCGCCTGGCAACCACCATTCTACTCTCTGCTTCAATGAGTTTGACTTTTTTAGATTCCACATATAAGTGAGATCATACAGCATTTGTCTTTCTGTGTCTGGCTTATTTCACTTAGCATAATATCCACCAATTTCAGGAATGGATAAAAATAATTGTGGTCCATATATACAACAGAATATTTTTCAACTGTAAAAAAGAATGAAATCCTGCCATATGTGACAACATAGATGGTAGCTTTAGAAGGTAGATCTTCTGGCCAAGAAACTTCTTGCTGCTTGCTCTAGAGACTCTTGTTGCTGGCTTGATGCCAGCTGCCATGGGGGCAGAGCCCACCTGGTAAAGAACTAGGGGTAGCTTTTAGGAGCTGGGGGCTGACTCCTGCTGCCCATCAACAATCAGTAAGAAGCCAGGGCCCTGAGTCAAAGCTCTGTGAGGAAATGAAGTCTGACAGTAACATGAGTGATCTCGAAGGCAGATTCTTCCCCAATCAAGCTACTGGATCAGAACACAGCCTGGCCAATATCTGATTGCAACCTTGTGAGACCCTAAGCAGTGTACCCAGTTAAGTCATAACCAGATTCCTGACCTACAGAAACTATGGAATAATAAATGTCTGTTGCAACAAGCTGCAAAATGTGTGTTAATTTATGTTGTAAGAAGAGTGAATGATATACAAGTAGAGACTGTGGAGTGTGTACAAGTGGAGATTGAGAATGAGCAGATGGTGTGGGAAGGACAGCAAGCAGATGAGCCTGATGAAAGTCGTGGGTTCACAGTCACTGCTGCATCCCCACTACCCATCTGGTGGCTGACCACAGAAGTATGCATGAGAAAATGTACTGAAATAATGAACAAATTAGTGACCCAGAGCGTATACTGGGAAAAAGAATGACAAGTTGAACAGTGTGGGTTTGATTCTGGAGGCAACAGGGAGCTATGGGATGTTTTTGAGCACAGGAGTGGTATGGCAAAGATTATGTTTTAGGAAGATGCACCTGACATATCAGATGGATTGGAATATGGAGAAATTCAAGTCACAGGGGACAGAGGGCAATACTACACTTGCATTTTTTTCATCAGGCAAAATCTCACAGTGGGTCAAAGCTAAGAAGAAGAAACAAAGTAGCCAAGCATCTGACACCTATTCAGTTTCAAGGTACTAGAGCATTTCTTAGACTTGTAATCTTGAAGGCAGATTCTTTAATGTTATACAATGTGCCACACATAACAAAAGAGTTCGTAGAAGTAATTTATGCACACTTAAATAATAATATATAGAATGACTACCTAGGTACCTGTCACTTAGCTTAAGAAATATACCTCCTCTGTGCTTCTCTCCCCGTGACATCACTTTCTTCTCCTCCCCAACACACACCTAGGGCAGCCCTAGCTCAGATTCTGTTATTCATTCACTTGCTTGTCTTTATAGTTTTATCATATAGCCTCAAACAATATGTTTGGTTTTGCCTACATTTTAAACTTTCTATAAATTGAATTATAGTGTATATATTCTCCTATGTAACTTTATTTTTCTAACCCTTTGCACTCGCTTTTTTCTCGATTCCTTTATTCTACTCACGATTTAATTTTTTAAATACACCAGATTTTACAAAGCATGGCAGTAGAATAAAAAACTGGAGTTTCTTTTCATACAAACTTATTTATTTAGATTTTTTAATATTTCAAATTATTGATACATTCAAAGAGTAATTGTAATCTGTATAATTTTTGCTAACCATGTCAAGTCACACTCGACATCCGAGTGCAAAGGGTTAATTCTACATTTTGTTTCTGAGATTCCCCTATGCTGATGGTAGTTCACCCATTTTCACTGCTATCTAGTATTCCATTACAGGAATGTGCCACCATTGATTTCTCCACTTCATGGTGGATGGCCTTTCGGAAGTCTTCAGTGCTTTGCTATCACAAACAATGTTCCAGAAGCATTCTTAAACTTCTCCTAGCTCCCGAGGGTTTCTATAAGGCATGTTTGTTGGAAAGCAACTGCTTCAGTTATTAAATACTACTTCATTATCTAATACAAAAATACTTTCCAAAATAGCTGTATCAGCTTACACTTCCAATAGCAATGTATGAAATTTCCTGTCTTTCCATATCCTTGCCAATACTTGTGATTGCTACACTACTTCATTTTTTTTCCCATCTGGTCTGTGTGAAATAATGCCTTATTATTGTTTTAATTGCAATGCCTTCTAATCGATGAGTTTGAGCATGTTTTCAATAAAATGATACTCTTTGCAGGACAGAATTCTAAGACAGGCACCTGCTCTTTTAAATCTATATATCAAGTTGGCAAAATATGACTTAAGCCCAGGAAAAGTTATTAATGAAGTTAAACCATAACACATCCAATGAATGTATGGCTGTTAAACTATAATGTATGCTATGAACATGTATATGTATTTTTTAATGGGAAATTTCACAAAGTCATATGCAATTAATCTTGGCTCCCAAGTCTACTGGTGGTATGAACTTGGGCAAGTCATTTACCTTTCCAAGCCATCACTGATATATATATATATATATATTTTATATATAATAAGCTTATGTTTAAGTAAGCTTTTATTTATATTTATAAGCTATGTAATTAACATATTTAAAAACTGGCACATAAAGAAATAGTTATCTGTGTTACTAACATTTAGAATCTGTCACTGTCCCTTTGTCCCCAGGTGGATGTTCAGAAATGTCCATTTCTCTTCTACTTTGAATATATACAGCTTTCCCATGTAGACACAAAGAAAGGATCAATATTTCCCTTCAAACACAGACCTCAATTCTAAATTTAAAAATCAAAGGGCACATGAATCAGTCCTCTGGTCAACGCAATCTCTTCAACAATGAATAATCTTTGCCTTGACAGGGTGCCTTTTCACTTTCTGTTCCTTCTGCCTGAAACACTCTACTCAGGTTGTCTATCTTGCCATCTCCTTCTCACCTTTGAAGTCTCGACCTCACCTGGCCATCCTTTGTAGAGCCTGTCCCTCCTCCACTCCTGTCCCCCATTTCTAGCCCAGCGCCATGTGTGTCTGCTCCTGGACATACATCACTCTTGGAATACATCTTATCTAGGTGTTACCTTGTTTCATGCCTGGTTCCCCCACAATATAAACTCTGCAAGGGGAAGCACCTGGTTCGTCTGGGGGTTCACCTTTGTGTCCCTGGCACCTTGAGCAGCAATTGGGTTTTTACAGGAAGGTGGTCAATAAATAATTGTTGTACTCATTGATCTCCCACTACATTTCAGAAAGGGCCTTGTGGTGGGACTGGAAATTTATATGTGAAAAACACTTAAGCCACAGACTCCTAATCCAGCACTTTTTATCTCCTACCTCACTAGTTTACCCTGAGTTTATTTTATTTTATTTTATTTTATTTTTTTGGATAGTTCAATTTCTAAAGAGGCAAACAGGGCCACAGTTTTTCCTGTATTCTCATCTGTTCCCCCTTTATTACAAGCATTCAATAAAGAAGTTAGATAAATATCAATCAACAAAACACTGTGTTTTCTTTATCTTTATATCCACCTGATAGTTTTAGAGTTTTAATCTCGCCAATAACCATCCCCATTGCAAGCTCTTAAGGATGGAAACCATCTCTTATCACATTTGAAATTCAAAGAGGAAGCTCAAAGAGCACCATGTGACATGAGGTACCGATGGATATTTACGATCAAGGAAGATGATCAGCTAGAAGCAGCAGCTTGTCGATGAGGTCACATCATATTACGAATATGGTTTATTACCAGCTCCCAAAGATATGCCCTCTCTTTGGTCAATAAGAAAAGGATAAAAGGTTCAAGATAAGGAAGAAGCACTTTATAAATGAAAACGTTCACTAATGAAATTAGTATCGTTATTGCAGGAAGTGCTAATTTTCCTGCTCACTGAGAGTTTAATAAAAATGTTATGTCTACTCTATAACTGTGATTAATCAGTGTGGTATTGAGAAGTGCAGCTATTCTTTTTCAACAAGGCAATTTTCAAAATTTGAAAAGGTGTAAATTTCATGCAAATTGCTTCCTAATCATATATGTACAAAACGGAGCTGACAAAATTGCAGTTAGGAAAGGAATCATTAACATTTAACATTTTTTTCTTTTTTTTTTTCCTTTTTCCCAACTGTTCCTTAAAAAGTATATTATAAATGAGAAGATATGACCCATTGAAAACATACAGGTGAATGTCAACAAAATGGTAATATTTTAAACAAGCTCAAACCTGGATGTCGAGCTTGAACAGTGATGTGAAATAGAAAGTTTTATAAAGGAAATCACTGCTTTAACGCAATGAAAATGTACTCTTTAATCACAACGTAAATAGACACACAAGTACTTTTCTATTTCTAATCCTTTTTTGGGGGGGGGACAGTACATCTTTGCTAAGGAAAGTCACATTTGTCCTCACAGGGTTCCTATTTTAAAAGTCCTCAGATCTCTTGTAATTTTAAACAATGGTTTGCACACCTGAGCATCCCTCAGCCAATGTGACCTATTAAGTGATTCCTCCTGCCCCACAGTGATGGCTAACCTGACAAGTACTCTACTCCCGGTATAATGAGACGCCCTGAGAGGCTGACACCTGGGAGCCTCCAATCTGATTGTGTGTGGTGTCTGCAACAAGCACTATCTAGGTAAATCCAAAGTAGGTTATGTGTCTGTTTACATAGCTAAGGGGGAATTGGATAATAAGACCTCAAGTGTAAATATGACAGTGCTCAGATTATTAGATGCTTCTACTGATAGCCCTTAAAACTTGTAAGACACAAGCAGAAAACAGACCTAAGAACATATTTGCAGATGCTAGTATTAATATTGTGACATCTAACTAACAGCTTCTTGTTTCTGGCATTTAAGAAGTTGGAAACCTTTTTTTTTTTTAATGTATAACTTAGAAAGCAGTGGTTAGCAATTTCTGGGTAATAACTCAAAGTGATTCTCAATGGTCTAAGTATCACCACGGTTCTTGCATTGGGCGGATTTTTTTTTCCCCATGCAGGCTTTTGGAGGGACAATATAATGCTAAGTAGGAACCATTTTCTTCCCTCATCTTCATCCCGCACCTCATACATTTTCTAAAATTATGGCCCTATTCAAGGCAGTTATTATGCACAGTCAATGTTCTTCAGAAGAGTTTCTCAGAGGATGATTTTTGGTTAAAGTGGCATATTTTAGAACCATCTGGTCACATGCATTAACGCACGCTTTCGAATTCCACACGGATTTTTACGCAGGCGTTCTTCTGCCCTAAGTGTCTCTCGCAGGCACTGTGTGTAAATAAGACAAAGACTCCTGCTGCCTTCACTCCTCGGAGTAGTGAACAGTGGCTCGAGATTTAACACGGCAACACATTTTCCATTATACGCCAAGATTAATAAACCTCGCAGAGCCCCGGACGAGCCACTGGAAAACAAGGGCAGTAGGGTGCTCATTTCTGTTCCATTAGACACAGGATGAGCTGTAGGCTCGCCACACTCTGTCACTCCAGCCTGGTAATGGGCCTCCTCGAGACCACCCCGCCTGGAAGGCATGGTTGCCGGAAGAAAACTTTCTCCTTTTTTCCCCCTACTCAGCCGCAAAGGCGGTGAGGATCAGTGGAACTTTCCACAGCCAGTTGGTTCTCCTTTGTCCCAGTTATTCAGCAAAGGGCACCCTTGAAATATACGCCAGTCTGGGATGAGCTCGGGGACCTTTCAGAGCAAAACAAACCCCACTTCTTGGCAGTGGAAGAGGAAAGGCTCTGGTGCCCAGCACAAACTTATGAAAGGGTCTGGATATGATGGGGGCTTTAAATGGGCTTTTGCCAATCACAGCCCTCACCATGGTGGGATTTGTGCTAATTACTGGGCCACTCTGAGCCTCAGTTTCCTCATCTGACACTGGGGATGATGAATACACCTACCTCATAGAGTGGGATAAATGAATAATGAATGTCTAACTTCAGCCTTGTGCCTGGCACATAGAAAGCACACAATAAACACAAGTTTCTGTTATTTTAACTCTGGTGGTTGCTACAATTTTAATTAGTATTATGATTCCTATCAATACTGCTGCTGCTATTACTACTATTCACAGAGACATAACCCCTTTGATCTTCGATTCCCTCAACTGTGAACTGATGACAGCCAAGCACTCCTCTGATTGATGAATCAAATAATGCATAAAAGGCATGTTCCTGGTACTCTATCAGTGCTCAACTAACTGTATGTCTCCACCTTCCTGGCAGGGATTCTAAGAGAAGGAAGTCAACCCCATTTTGATGCCACTAAACTCTCCCATTTGTTGACTGTGCTATTGTGAGCCACATCCTGAGAGGCTTTAGCCTATAGGAGAAGAAAGGTCTGTGAAGTCTCAGGGGGTAGAAACTACACCTCCCTGCTTCTTCTGAGCACAGACACCTGCCCAGCCTTGGCACAGATGGTTTCCTTTGGTCCTCAGACCCTTCCTGAGCCTCACACTTAGGTCTCACATTTTATAGATGGGACCATGGAAGATCAGAGAGGAGAAGATACAGTCCCATGGTAGCACAGCCTGTTTTTGTTGGAACTGAGAAAGCCATGGGGCTGTCTCCTGGTTTGGATACCACATTTTTCCCATGATACTTGCTATTTTTATGAATCATTAAGTAGAGAGGTGAGATAGCTGTTAGGAACTGAATGTCTGTGTCCCTCCAAATTCATATGTGATGGTATTTGGAGGTGGGGTCTTTGGGAGGCAATTAGTTTTGGATGACGTTATAGAGGAGGGGGAGCTCCCATGATGAGATTAATGTTCTTCTAAGAAGAGAAAGAGACCAGAGCCCCGCCCCTCTTTGTCATTGGAGGACACAAAAAGAAGGAACCCATCTGAGAACCAGGAAGTGGGCTCTCGGCAGAGGCTGAATCTGCCCACACCTTGATCTTGGACTCCTCAGCCTCCAGACTATGAGAATAAATATCAGTTAAGCCACCCACCCAGTCTATGGCATTTTGATATAGCAGCCCAAGCAGACAAGAGCCAATGGATAAGTATTTGTTCAATGACTATTGGGTGGATGAAAAATGCTGATGGTCTTGCCCACATTTTAGCCCTAAAGGATGGCCCTGAGATAGGTTTAGAAGAGAAACTTCAATCATTGACTGTCTCCTATTGATAAAGCTTACATTTTCTACTTCTCCAAATAGCCTGCAGGATATTATTATCCTTACTTTATGGATGAAGGAACCTGAAGCTCAGAATCAGTGGTTGTGGTAGACAGAATAATGACTCCCCACAAAAGATGTCTACATTCTAATCCTCAGAATCTGCAATTGTGTTACATAAGATGGCAAAGGGGACTTTGATCCTATGATTAAGTTAAGGACCTTGAGATGGGGGAGATCACCCAGGATTATACAGAGGGACACAATGTCATCACAAGGATCTTTGCAAGACAGTGGCAGGATAATCAGGTTAGGAGAAGGCAATGGGACAATGGAAACAGAGTCAATAAGGGAGATGTGATGATGCTACGCTGCTGGCTTTGAAGATGGACGGAGGTGCCATGCACAAGGCATGCAGATGGCCTCTAGGAGCTGGAAACTGCAGGAAAACACGCTCTCCCCTAGACCCTCCAGAAGATACCAGGCTTTACTGACACCTTGACTAGGTGAGATTGATTTTGGAATTGTGACTTTCAGAACTGCAAGACAATAAGAATGTATTGTTTTAAGCCACTAGGTTCTTGGTAATTTGTTATAGCAGCAAGAAGAAACTAATACTTCTTCTTGATGGAGCCAGAATTAAAACCCAGAGCCACAAACTCTGAAGTTGGCTATGCTGCCTCTGATGAATAGGTGAATACACAAATGAGGTCCCCTCTAGTTATAGTTGGTAGGGAGGGAATAACCCAAGAACCTGCCTACACTCTTCCCTAAAGCTTGAACAATTTCACGGTGTATCTATTTTTGGTCTATATTTTATTTTTATTTTCTACCTGCCTTATTGAAAAGGAGGGGAAATTTCAGATGGCATTTTATTTTATATAAAATATATAAAAGGAAGAGGAAAAAGAGGGAGGGTAAAAGAAACAACAGAAAAAGAGGAAGAAAGGGGAGAAAAAAATAAAGAAAACAAGTAAAATTAGCTACCAGCGATGTACTATGTGGCACCATGATTTTGCTGGAAGCAGAGTAAGTGTTAAAAGTTTGTTTTTGAGCTTCCTAGTCACCAGAGAAAAGAAGAAAATGCTATCAGATGTGAAGTTTACATTGAAAAAGAAATTGATTGCTTAGGAAAAATAGGTCTTTTCTTGACATGATACCTCAGATTCCTCCGAGGACGACCTCTGCGTCCTCTGTGTTGACACTCACTCTCTACCACTCTCGTTGGACAGTGCTGCCTAATCCTTGGGAGAAAGAGACCACATTTTCAAGGAGCCTCAATTTCTCCAATATCCCCACAGCATATACCTCGAGCTGGGCAGGTGTCTCCTGTCCAAATGTCTCTGCAGCTCTGCCTCTAGGGTGGGCTAGCTTTTGGCAGGGACAATGTGGCAACATGGCCGCTTGTTTCCTGTCACTCAGAAGCCCAGCCCAGGCTTGTTCACAAACTGGAAGTGGAAGGGTTTCAAGCACAAGTGGGCAAGCCCTGATGCAGAAGTCCTTCCCAAGCCTCTGCTTGTGTCATCTTTGCAAATGCCCCATGGGTCAGAGCAAGTTCCATGGGATACACTGATTCAAGGAGTGGAGAACATGACTCCACATTTTGAGGGGAGGATCTATAACTTCATAATGCAAGGACAAGAGGGAAGAATTGGTGGCCATTTTTACCATCCACTGAAGATATTAACTGTTGGCATTTGTGAATTTAATTATCTGTCAACCCAGACACAATGAGAGATAGTTCTTAATACCAGGGGATATTAATGATTCAGATCACTAGTCAATTCTCCTGGGTAATTTAATATAGTTTGTTTAACCCAAAAGCAGGTGGGCAGAAGAGAGATGGTCTCCTGAAAGTCATTTGGTTCTAAAAGTCTACCTTTTTAAGTTCTATTTCAACAGGGGGAAAAAAAAGTGTATGTAAGTGCCTGTATCCTAAATACAGACTATCTTTGGATTATCTCTTCTATGTTGGTATTGTTCAATTTTGGGTTTTAATGCCTGTCAGTTGTGTTCCTGAACCACCCCATACCGCCCTGAAACTTCAATTGCTTCAGTGATATTCAGAGCATTAAAAAGAAATAAATAAATAAAATAAAAAGAAAGTTGCAGAAGGGCAGCACTTACCCCATACACAGGAAAATAGACTGAAAGGAAAGTATTGTCAAAGTGTTTTGCAAATGACATTTTCAGCAATATAAATTATGATTTATTTTCCCATGTAATCATCTTGATTGCAGACATCCTTTTGGAGAAATCGCACTGCTCTTGGCTAGCTTTTTAAAGCCTCACAAGACAACTTTCAAACCTGATTAGTATGTATGATGGGAAATCAGATACATTATATTTAGCTTGAAGTGCAGAGCGCCGTGGGTGCAAAGAAAGAAAGATAGGGGGAGGGATAAGAAAAAAAAGAGAACATCTGTAATCCTTTTCAGAGGGATCTGCGCAGCACATGGCAGGGGAAGAAGCTGTTGAGTTTGCCTGAGTTCTCTTTATGTAATTAACTGATTGTGTGTCACCTCCTTTTCGTGGAGCTCCCACGTTGCTAAGCTATGGGATGTGATGACTCCGTACCCGGGACAGGCTCACGCTTTTCTGTTATGACACGAAAGGGCTCAGCAGTACCATCGACATGGTCCTCCCTGTGTCAAAGATTACAACTCTGGGCTTGCACGCTTTTATCCCCGTAAAATGGAACTATCAGATTGTCACTGGGTACAGATAGCCTCAAAGGGATGCAGCTAGGGTGTAGGTATCTCACAAAGAACCATGCATGGTACCAGGCCTCTCTGACAGCATGTGGGGATGTGTTATGTCCAGCGGCCTCAGCCCAGGGAAGGCAAGTGCAACGCCTACGGCAAACACGTAAGGAGCCCACAAGTTCAAGGTCCAAGCACAGAATGGGCTTGTGCATTAACTGAAGAGGGGGTTTCACCTTAAATGGCAGGCCCTGGCTTGACTAATGTCAGGGGAAGCAAGAACAAAGAGGAGACACATCTGTTCCTGGGGAGGGAAGATGACTGGTAAGTGATGAAAACGCTAGTTCATATATGAGCACAACATGGTGATATTAGGAGTGGGATGCAGAGTTCACACGCATTTTTGAAATATAATGAGATTTCAGAGGAATTTTGTGTGTACCATGGAAGCTGGAGGCAACACTCCCAGGCCTCTTGAGGCCTCCTTCTCCTGTGCCTCTTTGTTGTTCTGTCATGGAAAAGTTTGAGAAGTTAGCAATGTGTAGAGTGCTTGGACCAAACAATGAGTTTAGTATCTAATATATTTGACAATTCTATCTGAGAAAAGGACATTGGAAGGGACATGTGTTGAGTGCCCTCTGTATGCCTCACTAGGGCCTAACAACTGAGCACCTGCTTATCACCACGGCATCATTACAGTAATCTTGAATGTTACCCCACTCTGGACAGAGACACTGAGGCACAGAGAAGATAATGAGTTGAATCAGGTCATAAGAGAAACCAAACACTTTCACCTGAGCTCTGCCTGCTGGTAACTGAAGACCAGGAACCACATAACTCCCTTCTGCCTCTTAGGGCAAATGCGCTTGCTTGGCTTACAACTCAAGGCGCATGTGTCCATAATTGAATCTTAGATTCCTTGGGTGTTCCAACTCAGCATCCATTCTTTATGTTTTATGTCTTCCTCAAGTACCCCCTTTAATACTAAGCTTTCTGCCTCAAAAAAAAAAAAAAAAAAAAAAGTCTTGGAAAAGATTTAGGCTTTGGTTTCTGTCATTAAAAAAAAAAAAAATGTGTCTTTGATAGGTAAATTCTAAGTTAGGCCCCAAGATTCCTTGCCCATGGTGTACATATGGCTTCTCCCAGTTTTTCAGCCCATCACTAATCTAGGCAGTAGTGAAAAGATGTTAATTATAGCTCCAAATCAGTTGCCCTTAAGATAAGGAGAATATCCTAATCACAAAAGACCTTCGAATATCAGTCCAGACATCACAGTCAAGAAAAGTTAGAGATTCAAAGCATGAGGAGGATTCCATGAGCAAGAGTCTGTTGCTGGCTTTGGAGATGCAGGAGGCCAAGTGTCAAGGAATGTGGGTGGCCTCTCGGAACTGAGACCAGCCCCCAGCTGACAGTCAGAAAGCACAGAGGTGCCCCAGCCTCACACTGCAAGGAACCAAAGTCTGCCTACACCCGGAATGAGCTTGGCAGTGGATTCTTCTCCAGAGCCTATAGGAAGGAAGGCAGCTCCAGCGGACATCTTGATGTGTCCTCATGAGACCTTGAGCAGAGAACTCAGTCCACACTGAGTCCAAACTTCTGACCTCACAGAACTATAGCTAATAAATGGGTGTTGATTTGAACCGCTAAGTGGGTTACTTAGGAAACAAATAAACCAGCATACAACAATCTCAGCTTTAAAATACAATTTTCTTCTATTTATTTCTTTAACTTTCACCATGACTATGCTCTCTGAGTATAAAATTCTTAATACAAGAACTCAATCATCATAGCTGCATTAAGTTTTTCATCAATTACTAAAGAAGTGGCTCTAAAATAATACTTATTGCTAATATTACACATCATGGTAATGATATTCTAGCCAGTGAATCCAGACTAGCAACAATTGAAATTATTTTTCTCTGCCACATCATACTGGAAGACAAGTAAGAAAGATTTCAGATGCAAACAGAGCTCAGATTCTAAAAAGAGTGATTCTAAAAAGGGTACCTGTTTCAGTAGCACTGGCTGATTCTATCTAAACTACTACCTGGAGAAAAGCCCCGCCATGGGTATTTTTATATCAAATATCATCCAATAATATAATCTTCTGAACTGCAGAGATGGGTGAAAAAAAAAAAAAAAAGAATGGGTTTGCAAATTTCTTCTTAAAACCAAAATTACACACATACAAAAACCAGCCCTTCAATGTTACTCATTCCTCTGAAGCAATATAAAGGCAAATTCCTGAGACCCTGGTGATTTCAGGCAAAATAGAAAAATATAGATTCAGGAAGAAGCCGGGGAACTACACTTTCTGCAACAGATTGTAAGCCAAGTCATAAATCGAGGTGGAATAAGGAATAAAGCGGGGAGAAATAGGGTGAAACTGTGGTTTTGTGTCCGTTCGCTTGGGGTCTGTAAGATGAATGGGCTGAGGATTGTCCTGTCCATTTCTGCTATATATTCACACGATTAAAGTCATTAGTTAGCACACTCAACCGCAAAGGTACTTCGGGAAGGGAGTTTCCCTTAAGGAAGAGAAATAAAAAGAAGAAAAAGAAAAGAAAATCCACATAGAATACACAAAAAATATGCACATGCTAACTAAAAATGAAGCCAGTGGCCATTTGCTAATAGCACTGCTTTAGCATCACATGCTGCACTCAGAGCCTTTGCTTGCTGAGGTGTTTTAATAAGAGACCATATTATTATACCAAGGTTATTCAGAGGATGCTTTGAAGAAGTGGGAAAATAGAAGATATTTTCATAAATTGAGGGGCTAGATAGTATCTTATTTCCCCCTGCCATGCTAGAATTGGATCTATTTGCCCGTCTTCACTCAGTCAACGTTTTCAGCCAGGTCCTTCTCTGGCTCTGATTTCTATGGTCTCTTATCTAGACTATTCTAGAGCCTGCCTGCTACCAGTCCTGCAAATCTATACTTCTTTGCAGAAGCTAGAGGGCTCCTTCTAAAATGCACACTCAGTCCCCTTGTTACGTGTGAGATACCACAATATCCACAGAGCTCCCCAGTGCTTTCCATGACCATGAAGATGTGATCCAGATTCTTTCTGGGACTTCTGAGGCCCCTAGGAACTTTAGCCCTATCTCCATGCTCACCTTTCTCCACCACTGGTCCTCTCCCAAGCTAGGTTCCACCCAGACCGAACTATGCGTCCCCCCCAACACATCTTGTCTGGATGCTCTAGATATGACTGTGAGCAACAAAGTCCTTGTCATCAGGGGATGACAGTCTGGGATGGCCAGCAGAGTAGTAAACAAATAACTGCAATACAATATGTTATGAGAACAATGGAGGATGAGGGTACCCAACTCAGACTGCAGGTTATGGAGAGAAGGGGTTTAGGGTTCAGGCAAGTCTTCCAGAAGAGCCAGAGCTAGTTTGGTGAAGGAGAAGAGATATTCTAAGCAGAAGGCTGTTCACATACAAAGGCCTTGCCTTTCCAATCACTATCACAGCCAAGGCTGGTAAATGGAGATACTGGCAGAGGTCAGCTCATAGAATTGGAGGCTGGAATCAGGAAAGCCTCTGAGATATCACACAGTTGGGTGTAAGTGGATGGGCTCATGAATTAGTGTAAATGCAAACTCCAATGCCTGGGAGGCCAGGCAGTCCCTACAGTGGGCCTGATGGGTGCTTTAGAAAACTAGAAGACACATGCCCCGGCTAGAGTGGCAGCCGCTGCCCAAGTCCAGCCAACTGGTGCCAAATGCAGATATAGGCAAATGATGCCAGATCTGCTTTCTTAAGAACGGTAGGAAATACCAATTTTGATGTGAAGTCTCCCCATTTTTAAAGTGTTGGCAACTAATTTATTTCATTTAAGAAAACAGAACAAAACAAAACTTCAGCAGGCCAAACAGAAGATATCTACAGGCTGTCAACTTGCAACTTCTACGATAGGAGTTGGAAATGAGGGTGGGGAGTCTAAGTAATAGACAATTTTCTTGCTTCTTTTCCAGGGATCAGAAGGCAAAGTTGTTGAAAGCAAAACTGACCCCGAGGGCAGCAGCGGCAGCAGCCAGGAATGACAGCGGCTCTGGGGTGAAAGCGACCTTCTCTGGAGGGCAGGAACGAGCCCAGACCTTTGGAATCACAGCCCCACAACCATGAGCTCAGTTAGTCAACAAATACTCTGAGGGCCTACTATGTGCCCAACACTAACCTAGGCTCCAACAAAGCAGTGAGCAAAACAGACACAGTTCCTGCTCTACAGGAACACACATGCGTGTTCTCTTTGTTGGGGAAATGAAAAATGGGGCGGGTTTCAGCAGTTTTACCCAAGGCTGTCATAGATACAAGTTCATTGTTATCAGCTTTAGTCCCATTCCCTTTTTGGAAACTCATATGAGACAAACAACCTGGAAGTGGAACAGGCCCCAGAGGCCCCTGGGCTCCAGCATCCCAGAACCGGAGAGCACGAGGTTTGGCCATTTGTTTTTGCCTGTGTCCCGGACGCCTAGAACAGCGCCTGCATGTGCAAGCATTTGCCCGCTGAATTTGACAATTCAGGGCAAAGATTCCGGGGGAGGGGTGGGGAGATCACTAAAGTTGGAACTAGTTTTTCACATGTTAAAAGCATCTCTCTTTTGTTTCCAAACCTCTATGTGATAGCAGCTAGGTAGAACAGGGTCTCGAGGTAGCAAATAACAACAATAATAATTGGTCTTGCACTCTGTTAGCAAGATCAGGTATTCAGAAATGGACAGGGTCAAATCAATTAGCCACTTTGGAAAAGAAGTGGACACAGGAGTGCAGGGACTTCTGACAACCTCTCTTCCGTGTTTCCATCTCTGTTCTTCACTTAGGCAGATTCCCTTCTTTTTATTTTACCATAATGTGTTTCAAAATATATTCACCAATCCCAGGGAAAACAAATGAAAAGCAGTGTTGTGCCAAATACTATGTCAGTGCATTGAGTTGAGTCCTTCCCTAAACGAGGAGAGCAGTGGGCACAGTGACTCACTACATGTCACTGCAGTTCCCCACTGCAATTGATTTCGGGTGCCACTTTGGTTGTAGACACTTTATAATTGTACTCTCACACCATTGTACTGACGATGCACCCAAGATAAATGAAGCACCTCAGGTACTGGAACAGAGTGCTCCATCATAGAAATTCCCTGCCCGTTCCCGGGGCTCTGACCCCACAGGAACTCTGCTCCCCACAAGCCTCGGTTGGTGATAAAATCTTCTTTGCCTTCCTTGAACCACAGTCCAATAGCCGGTGAGCCAAATGTCCCCCATCACCGAGCACCTCCATTTCTCCATATTGGATCTTTCTTTCTTCCTTTTTGAAAGGAGGAGGGGAAAGCACCCTGTTTATTTCTAAACTCCCTCACATCTGATGCACGATAGGCTGGCATTTGCTGTTAAAGCAGAAAATTATAAGGAGGGCCTAATTGACCCTCCTGTGCCTTTGAAAAAGCCTGTCTGTGGTCTCTAATTGACCCTCTAGGTACCTATGGAACAATGAATGAATCTTCAGGAAATAATGGAGGGCGATGATTAATAGCCTGGGCCTGGCTGGACCTCTGTCTCTCGCAGTTCTTCTCCCTGTACTGTCCTTCCTCCCCTCCACGACACTCGATTCCCTGGATTTCATAAGCAGCGATTTATTATTATCGCTGAATAATAAATACCCCGTAGTAGACATTTTTAAGGATCGGAGACATCACGATCCTGCAGAGATTGTGATAACATTTATTTAAGCTGGCATTCTCATTTTTCTCCTTGGCATCACACGGAGGGTTCCTCCTCCGGCATTTGTGGGCAAAATCAAACAGGAGGCTTCTCTTGAGTTCCGAGGAAAATCATTCCAAACGTGAAGTACTTTGGAATTGTGGTGGGTTTGTTTTTAGTTCAAAGAGTGAATATTGCCCCTTTCACCTTGGTCAGATGAGGAATAAGGCCCTGCAGGGATGCAGTGGCAACAATACTGGTAGTAAAAATGAGTGCCCTTCCCTTAGCAAGAAGTATACAACAGGCCCTCCTCTATGGTATCTTGATGAACACTCACAGAAGTTCTGAGTTGTAGACAACGCTATTGTCCCCATTATTCAGATGAATATGCTGAGGTACAAAGAGAATAAAGCATTTGTCCAAAGCTACAGGTCCAAAGCTGCGGCTCTGCATGCTACATGCCACTACCTTCCTACTGTTCAACATCGATGTGCAAATGGATAACAAGGAGGAAAAGATTTTAGAAATATTGGTAAGAGAATACCTTCCCTTTCTTTTAGTTCGGCTGAAAAATGCTTCTTTTCCTTAGATGGCATAAGGGAGGGTAGGAGAGGGAGAGGAGGGGAGGGGAGGGGAGAGGAAGGGGGAGTGAAAGAGAGAAAGAGAGAAAGAGGAAAAAAGAGATAGCTTTCTTTCCAAACTCTCCCTGGCCCTTGCCAATGTCTCCACATTCCTCAGGGCCTTAAGTGGCAAAGGAGCCACAAGCTGTCTGCCAGGCCCTGCTGGTTTTTCTGGGCTCCTTTTCTTCTTAGTCAGTGTTTTGTGGGAGACCAGGCTGCCTATGCAGCAAAATTAATGCTTGGGTAAGACTTACAGCTTCTATGAAAGGAACAAATTGTCCCACCTCTGTCCTCAGAAAGCTCTGGGCCACCATTCAGAGTCAGGAACTCTGGGCAGTGGGCTACTGAGAACCAAGTCCCGCCAATGTGGCTCAGAAACAGAGAAGAAGGGGGTTGGGTAACCAAATCCGTGGGCACCAGACAGAGGACTGGCTTAGGCCCCTCAATGGTCCCATTCAACATCATAATTATAAAAGCCAAACGAGATTATCCTGGAGATTTTTGTCCACAGGCAGTTATGTGTGTGTGCACACATACACATACACACACACACACACACACGCTTGCATGTACATCATATAACCTATGTGTATACATCTAGATCTTCACCAATGTCTATATCTATGTACATATGTGTACATGTGTATGTATGTGTGTGTGTGTCTATTACTTCTTCTATCAACCCATTAGCCACAGCTATTTTCACACTCTGCTTTTGCTGTATGGAGTTTAAGGGCTTGACAGCACTGACAGTGAACCTCCCAAGGCTGCCCTTCTATCCCCTTCCACAACTTCCACATAAACTAACCACCAAGTCCTCCCCATCCCCACCGCTCCTGCCAACGCCTCAGGGCAGGCCACCTTCTTCACACGTCTGCACTGCACATTAGCAAGAGAAGGAGGCGGTTGCACATCGTTTGGCCAGTTACCCACTGCCAACAACAAACAGAGTACTCGAAGTATTTAATTAAAAACTCAAGACTTGTTGCTGCCCTACTTGAAAGCCTGTCAGATGCCCTCAGGAAAGAGTGTCACCTCATTAGCAGGCATCAAAGCCCAGCAATGTGCCAATGTACTCTATTTTTCTAGACTTTTCTTTTATTGCTAAGCTAAGGGGGTTTGGTCTCTCAAATGCCCATGTTCCCACATCAGCAATGCAGAAGGTCTGCGTGCAGCCATGCTCTCCAGTGCCAGCTAGACCACCAAGAGGGTCTGCAGGACCTGTGGGGCCACAGCCAGCAGCACCTCAGGGACTTCACTCACTCTACTTATACAACCCTGTGTTCAAGAGCCCCCTGAAATGACACAAACTTGCCAATCCTAAGCCTGTTTACCCTGCCCCGCCCCTCCCTGTGGAAACCATCCTTTCACAGCCCTTGCCCATCATTCTTTCCCCGCCCCCTGCCTCTTGACAGACCCTGGTTCTTCCCGGTGTGGCTCCCTGTGGTGTGATGAGCCCCTTTCCGATCTGTGAGTCTAGCAAACCATCTTTTTCATGGCAGTCATCTCCTGATCTGCTGGCCTTACTATGCCTAAATAATAATAAAACCTATTAAAACAGGAAGAAGAGAATAGAGGGAAGGAAGAAGGAAAAAAGGAAAATGAATGAAGAAGGAATAAAGAACAGGCCACAGCGGCTCACGCCCATAATCTCAGTGCTTTGGGAGGCTGAGGCAGGAGGATTGTTTGAGGCCAGGAGTTCCAAACCAGGCTGGGCAACATAGCATGATCCTTTATCTATGAATTTTTAAAAAAAATTTAGCCAGGTGTGGTGGCACACAGCTGTAGTCACAGGTACTAAGGACACTGAGGTAGGAGGATCTCTTGAGCCCAGAAGTTCAAGGCTGTAGTGAGCTATGATTATGCCGCCGCACTCCTGGGCGACAGTGACTCTGTCATTTAAAAAAAAAAAAAAAAAGAAAGCATAAAGAATGAGAAAATTACTGAAAAAATAATCACCTATCTAAAACCTAAAACCTGCTTTTTCTTCGGAAGGCAAACAACTAATAGAGCTGCAGAAGAAGTCCTCTTTTGCTTGGGCTGGGGACACACACAGCAAAGACGTGCGTGGATGCTGTGTGAGCAGTGATTCCTAATGGGGAAACCCGACCTCCCATCCCATACTCAGCATTGAGGCTCCCAGCCCCTCCCAGATGCTTCTCACTCAGAAAACTCACAGAGGAGTTAACTTCTCGCATGACTGACAGTGAACATCCGATGCAGAGCTGGATTACGAAATTGTATCAAACTATAAATAGGATCATACTTTTCCCTTTTAAATAACTGTCGGCGCTTTTATTCATTAAGATTCAGATGCTATGGAGGGTACAGATGCACCTACTCCCCTCCTGGATTCCAAATAAAGCACCCCGAATGGAAGCAGATGGCTTTGTATAAGTCAGATGACAGTTTACAGAGTGAGATGGCTTCATCAGAACTGTATTACAAGTGCCATCTTCATGGGGTTAAGTAAGTCCAGCTTGAATTGGAGGTAATATTTACATGTGAAATTCCAGGTCCATTTGAGGGCGGTCTTGGTCTTTGGGTCACCCTCCCAGTGACCTTGACATCATTTTCTTTGCAGAGGGAGCTCAGGTAATGCATAAGAAAGGGAGTGTGTTCAGAAGCTGAAAAGGGCTAGGCCCCTACTAAGAGCCAGTTAACACAGGGGAGAGCCCTCTTTATTCAGTTCTGGAAATCTCCCTGCCTTTGCTGGCATGGGAAAAAGGGGTGGTTTTGCTCATTGTAAACCACAGGACTGAAAAGACACCTGCTTGCACACTTAACCCTAGAACAGGAGAGGTGAAAGTGTTTTTTGTTTATTCTGATCTAGAGTGTAAAATGGAAAGCAATCATGTCACTGCCATCACAGACAAAGCTGATGGAAGAAGACGGAGAGGAGTCTGCCTTCTCAGGGACGCTTCTCGGGAGGCTGGGGCATTAAGTGCTTCTCAGCCTGACCTAAGAAGCCATGGCTAAAGTGCCTGCCTCATGCTTATGATATTCACTGTTCGAAGCAGAGTCATAAAAAGCAAACAGCTACCAGACATACTCTTCTAGGTCCAGAGTATCCCTTTCCTTCGAACAAGTGACAGAAGCATACCACCTTAGCCTGGCCTCCCTGGAACATCCCAGCACACTTGCACTTGTAAGATGGATGTCCCTATCTCCAAGAAATCAGGGAAAGATTCTCCTATTACCTTACCATACTGGGTCAATTTCAGAGTTAGGAAATTTAAATAAATGTAAGTACATATGAATTCAAATGACCACTAGCCCTCTTCTCTTGGAGAAATGCAGACAATGATACACAGAAGTTTAGAAGATGAGACAACTAAATAACAACTGGAAAACAGATTAGGAGGATTCTGTTTTCCTTAGGTTTCTTCCAAAATCAATAGCATGATTCCATGATATCTATTTATCTGTTTCATGGAATATATTGGCTTTTATTCAGAATCCTAACATGCAACATTTTTCCTTAAAAGACTGTGTAATACACTCCTTTAAACAGATGTATTAATTAAGCCTGAGCCCCCAGCAAAGTGACAAGTCATACCATGTCTCTTACTCATCTCTTTTCTCTTTATCCTAAAAAAATGAAAAAGAAAAAAAAAATTAAGAAAAAAAAGAGAGGTCAGCTCTCAGCCTTCTTCTTCCAAATCTTCATCCCAAATTCCCGACTTGATCCCAAGCTTACTCAAGTATGGAAACTGTATGATCTCCCAGCCGGCGGCTCTCTCCCGCCTTCACATCCAACCACCCTGGCTCTGATGCCATTCCCAACAGAGCCAAGAAGCAGGATATTTGACAAGAAGTGTCAGGGTTAACAAGAAATCCCAAAGTAAGGGCTTTGAGTTATGTCAGATAAACATGAAAATTCAAAAGATGACCATTCAGCCATGGTTGAAAATATCAGGCTCCTAAACTTTGAAAATTAAAGAGTAAAATGATGCCTCCCAGACAAACATGCTCTAGACCAGAGGCTGGCAAACTATAACCCCGTAGACTAAATCCAGACCACTGTCTATTTTTGTAAATGGTGTTTTATTGTCACACGACTGTGTCCATTTGTTTTCATATTATCTACGGGCTGCATTCAGCACACATCCTAGATGACTGGTTGTGATAGATATTTCAGGGGCCACAAAGCCAAAAATATTTACCATCTGGCCCTTTACTGACAGTTTATAGACCTTGCTCTAGACTGAAAATTCATTTCTGTGACTCTCAAATACTTGGGTCTGCTTTGTTACTCTTTGATTATTATAAACGAAATGATCACATAAAAACATTTTAAGGACGATATCAACACATTATTAACTTGTGTTTAGAGAGGAAGAGAAACTCATTAGATCTGGACCAGGTAGCTTAATCCAACCACAAACATCTGTTGAATATGGATCAGCTGTCTGCACCAAGGACATTTCCTTTCATTGTAGAGGGAAAAAATTTTTTTAGTTCTTCCTTCCTGCCTTTTCTTTCCTTTGTTTTTTCTTCTTCTTCTTTTTTTCTTTTTAAATCCACTATATGTTTATTTATTTTGCCTAGTCAAATAAAAACCACTATTATTTATTTTTATTCATTTATCAGAGATTTACTTATTTTATTTATTTTTATTAACCAGAGATACCCTATTTCTGACAAGTGTTCTTCCCCACATACATTACACCAATGCATGTTATACGTATTAGGATATCTCAGATCATCTAAGAAGTTCATTTTACCCCTAGGCTTGATATCTAAACTGTAGGATTAAGCCATTTAGGATGTACTTGATTCCTATAATATGTAGTGATTTTACTAATGTTGTTCAGTTTTATTTCCTTGCCCGGAATGATTTCCATTAGCTGGCTTGCAGATTAGCAACCTAATCTCCTAACAAGAACTCTTCGATCAAATGGTCTGGAGTGGCCACGTATCTTGCCGCTGCCAAGTGACTGATTTAAGAGATGGACAAAAAGTAGACACACAGAGGTCCAGATAGTGTGATTAATGGTCGATCCAACTTTCTCTGAACTGCATATCATGACTTAATGGGAAACCCTGAAGAGATTAAAGGGGGAGAATTACATTACCATGAATAATATAAAAAGTGATATTCTGTCTAAAAAGCTTTTGAGTGCAAGTGACTCGAACAAATATATTAACAGAGCTTATAGTAGATTCAATCAGGTTGAATGCTCCCCAGAATTTATTTTGAAATAAGATTTATATATCTGAGATGTGAAGAATGAATCTATTCGTGACTGGCAGGAAAGCTATTAACATGCAGATTTTAATTCTGCCTTTGATTCTATAGAGATTCTATTGTGCCTCTTTTACTACTGGCAACCTCTCCCAATTACAGATGTAGTACACCTCTACAAATCTCAATGCCACAATGATGCTCTAGCAAGTGAAATATTTTCCTCACTTGATCCTAACTTCTAAAACTCAGTTGAAATTCTTATCATCGAGGCAGTAATAAAACTATTATGTTTAAAAGTATGAATTGTGTCACACTGACCCACCCATCTGCTGGGAATGCCAATTTAGGGATAAAACTTGGCCATTAAGACAGAGACCTGCTTCACAAAAACTAGGTGCACATTAACTTACAATTAAGCCAGGATGTTAATGAGGTTACAGTGTGTGACCAGTTAATGGGCTGCAGCCAAAAGGCAAATATTGAAATGAAGGCGTTTATTTTCAAACCAACAAACCTGAACTGAACCATTACAATAAGTCCCATTAGCATTCTAGTTATTGGGCAAAATAATTTCATCTCTAAAATTAATTAAATAAATTGGAATGACCTGGAATCATTTCTGTGGCAAGCGGACGGAACAACACTGCATGAAAGGCAAACTCATTTAGAGTCAACTGGCCCATCAGAGATTATGTCTAAGTTGATGGGAAATCAAAGTTAAAAATATGATCAATCCAATCAGGCAGTGATGTGCTCTTAAGGACTTTGCAAAGAAATTTTTAAAATAAACTTAAAACAATTCATTCCCTCTAAAAACAGGAATAGAATGCCTTTGGACAGAAATACATACTATGTTTAAATGTTCATCACTTAGAAAATTCAGATTGTGTCCTGAGTGGTCCGTTGTCCACATTTTATTTTCTAAGCAACTTTTTCTTTAATAGCAATGAAGATTAGTAAAATACATGATAGTTAGATGGAATGGGTGAGGTCCAAGGGCTACTATTAGGTTTGTGAAAAGGATCAACAATAGAGTCTTGGTTCAGTGTCCACAAAGACCATGGATTGAATGTTTGTGTTCCCTCCAAATTCATAGATTAAATTCTAATCACCGATATGATGATATTAGAAGGTAAGATCACCAATGGGATGGTATTAGAAGGTGAGGCCTTTGGGAGGTGGTTAGCTCATGAGGGATCAACCCCCATGGGATGAGGGCCTAAAAGAAGCTTGAGAGACAGACCCTTCACCCCTTACCCTGTGTGAGGATGTAGTGAGAAGATGGACATCTGTGAACCAGGAAGCAAGCCTTTGCCAGACCATGAATCTGCCAGCACCTTGACCTTGGACTTCCCAGCCTCTAGTGAGAAATAAATTTCTGTTTGTAAGCCACCCATTTTATGGCATTTTGTTATAGCAGCCCAAATGGACTGAGACACAAGGCTTTCTGGATCTGAATGAATGAAACGTAGAAGCCACTGTAGCTAATACAGATAATATAATGCGCAGTAGGCAGTATACAAGTCCTAGCTATTATACTTCACCTCAGGGTCATTTAAATCTGGTGTTTGAGTGCATTCTCTGTTCACTTATGAGTTGTTTGACCTTAGATAATGCATCTAAACTCTTTGTCCCTCATTTTTTTCACCTGTAAATCTGTAACAGTGCCCCTCTATTAGGATAGTTGTATTAATGTGAGTAAGCTGACATATGCAAAGTGCTTCCTATAGTGCCTCCAATGTAAAGACTCAATGATGGTCTCACCCCATCCCCACGGGTGGAATCTGGCAGACATTCCAAGTCTGGTATTTCTGTGAATCTACTGTTATGTCCAACTTTTCTATGCTCTTCTAGGTAACATGTGTCAGCAACTTATCTCTTTAGATGGGGCTTTCTCAAACTGTGGTCCTGGACCATATGTACCAGAAGAACCTGATGTGCTTGTTAAACACACAAATTCCTAGACCTACACACACAAATCTGTAGACCCCAACCTGAATATAATGATTCAGAATCTTTGGGGAGTGGGACTAGAAATTTATATTTTTAAAATAAGCTCCTAGTTGAGTCTTAGGGATCCAGAAGTATTGAGAATTATTTATTTCAACAAACAGGATAAGGACAACGGAATCATAAAAACCATATTTTCTTGGGAAAATTAATTGCAATTCCATAGTATTAGATATGATTACAAAGCAATGTAAATTCACCTGTAGTGACCATGGGAGGGGAAAAAGATTTAAAAAAATACCACAAAGCAATGCAACTATGGGTCCATAGTTGGATAACCTTTTTCCCTCATTTTCTAAGGATGATCAATGTAGGCTGCTTTTCAGTCCCTGAAACTTGCTATAAACAGGACCTGCCTTAAAGTCCTGATCACTCTACTCTTTTCTCTACTTCCTGGTCCGAAGCCCTTCTCCTGTCTCAACTACTTCTATTCCCTATTCATGCCTCAATTCCAACCTCACCTCCCCAGGGAAGCCTTCTCTACCTCCTAGGCAAAGTTAGAGTCACCTGTGCTAAGCTGTATTAGTGCCATGTGTTCTTCATCATGGCATTAGCCACTTTGTAATTAATTACGCAAATGATTTTTAAGACTGCCTTTTCTTCTTCCATGTAAAAAGGGGGTAGGGACTACTTTTTTCTTGTCCTCCATAAAATTCCTTGTATCCAGCATGGAGTGCATTGTAAACTGAATTGTGTCCCCCCCCAAAAAAAAATGTATTTCTTAAAGTCCCAACCCTCAATATGACTATATTTTGAGATAAAATCTTTAAGAAGGCAATTAAGGTTAAATGAGGTCACAAGGATAGGACCCTAATCCAATAGGACCGTTGTCCTTATAAGAAGACTAAGAGATACCGGGATGTGCACCAACTAACAGGGAGATGCCCATGTGAGAACACTGCAAGGAACCATCTAGGAGCCAAGGAGAGAGGCCTCAGGAGAAATCAACCCTGCTAGCAACTTTACCTGGGCTTCTAGCCTCCGATATCGTTCTGTCGTTTAAGGTCCCCAGTCTGTGGCATAATGTTATGGTAGCCACAGTGGACTAATACAGTACCTGTTTCAAAATGGGCACTCAACGAGCAAGATGTGCAACATTTGGGGGATGGCCATGCTTGAAGCTCTTACTTGAGGGGGGCATGGGTAATATATGTAACCTTAACACATGTACCCCCATAATATGCTAAAATAAAAAAAAAAGAACAAAATGGGGATTCAATAACCATTTGATGGCCAACCATGACTCCTCCTGGGCACCACTGTGCTCACTCCACTCTTGCTACATCTGGAAGAAATAAAACTGTTGAACTTGCTTACAAATGGATTAAAAGAAATAATCTGAAGGTATTCCATGAGTAGTAGGCCACAATTGTCTAAGTCAGACACAGGACTTAGAAGTAGCACAACATCCCTGAGCTGGACCATTAAGCAAACAGCTCTTCTTCTACAAAACCTCTGACCCTTGTAAACATGCCTGTACAGAGTGATAACAAAGGGAAGGAAGTCATTACCTAATCAAAATACCTTCTACAGTTCTAGAGTGCTGGGATTTGACCTTATCACAGAGAAAATCAGGATACACTAGTGATTCCTTCATTATCTACTTAGAGAATCCTTAAAATGAGAATGAAAACTTAATTCCTGTTTAGCTTGTTTTCTTATTTCAGAAATAATCTCATTTTTAATGATCTCATTTTAACTTATCATGCCCTTTGATGAGTTAGAAAATGGCTTTGATATCACACAGCTCTGCATTTGAATTACAACTCTGCCACTTAGCAGCTTTGTGATTTTGGCATTCACTTAACTCAGTCAGCCACGGTTTCCTCATCTGTGAATTAGGAACCATCTACCTAATACGATGAAGATAATATCTACTTAATAAGGTTGTCAGGAATATTAAATAAGTGATGCAAAGTGCTCAGCATAGTGCTCTCAATAAATTGTAACTATGATTGTATTATTACTAAGGAGTTGGATTTTATTATTAATAATTAATGTTATAACTTGTTGAAAGGTGTCTATTGTTTAACAATTATAATCAAAGAGACTATTACTGTCACTTCTCTATTTCCTTACCAAAATATTTGCTCTCAAAACTCAATTTTTTATTCATTGAAAATTAAGAGCTTGTACTGGATCTTGGCTAAAATATATGAGTAAATTAATTCATAGATATTTTAAAAAATAGAAAACATAGGTTTCTGCTTGGCTAGTCTTTTCCTATTATAGTAACCTCTAATCCCTACCACTGGAAGCTTTGAAACTGAGGGATGTAAGTCTACGTACAGATTCTCTTTCATCATAGTGCTCTAATCATAATCTCTTCTTTGACAAGAAATTTATGGCAGGCTGTTGAAATGTTAGTTTATTGATGATTAAAGTATCAACTGTCCTTGATACAAATAAACAGGGTTTTCTGAATCATAAGCAGTAAGACAGGGTACCTCCCGGAGGATATGCAATTTATGGTGCATTCAATTCTCATCAATATATTGTCAGTATATTCAAGGGATCTGACAGATTTCTGTTTTGAGAATGGATGTTCTCTGTACAACTCAAGGAACATAAAAGGTAAGGTCTCAGGTCTTAGAGGCACGAAGCCTCCATTACCACTGACGATTTATTAATAATATTGGGAAGTGCCCTTGGTCATAGATTTTTGGATTTCAACTTTTTCAGTAGAACGTGGCAACATTTGAAAAGTTTCATGTTGGGGTCCAGACCTCTGTTTAAAGTGCTGGGTGGACGTTCCAATGTTTGCTCTGTTCACAAGTTTGATTGCACTGACAAACAGTATAGTCTCCTCTTAGCCCTTTTCTTTGTAGGTTAAAAGGAGCATGATTATAGTAAAGATTTAAGTAAGTGTGTGCAGACATCTGGTTTTCCTTTCCTTCTAAACCACGGGGAGATTATATATTCCTACCCTCTGTGGGGTCATGTGATAGCCAATAGGCTGTGGAGAGGAAATGACATATGACACTTCAGACCAAAGCACTTAATTGCTGTTGTGTCTCCCTCTAGCAGTGAACAAGAAGGTCGCATGTGCTAGAGGGTACAGATCTGAGACCAGGGATGCTCCATCAGCCTAGGCCCCTGAGTCAGTGTGTGTGTACAAGGACCCTGCCAGCCCACACTGGACATGAAGTATGAGCAAGAAATGAAACATCTGTACTGTGCTTAAATAGCATTCCTTCCCCTCGCTGCCCCACCCCCCCCTGCCATAAACACTTTCATATCAGGAAAGCAAAAAATGTTTGCTATTTTGCTTTTACTATCCTCCTCCCATTCCACTATTGGTTCTGGCTATGGAAAGAGATGGGGCTGATGTCCTCAGGGATCACACTGTGATGACTCCCACGCCCCTCATCTGGGTTTTAACTGAGAGTCCCATCTCGATTTTCCCTGCATTAAGAAAGACAGAAAACAAAAGCACTTGGAGCTTATTATCTTCACTTCTAGCAGAAATGCCTGTGCTGAATTATGATCCAAGGTTATGCCAGTTTAGAAGGCTGATATAAGAACTGTCTATTCGAAATGCATCTCTGTGTCTTTTATGAAATCTCAGTTGAGCACAACTCTGCTTGCTGGATTACCTAAGGCCTTATGTGTGGACCTGTGAAGTAGGCACCTGCTGAAAAGTTCAATTCCAGGAAAATGTTGGCCTCTGCAGATTGGCTTTTGTTACATAGTTTCCATTCCCTGACAATGGTAAGTAAGCAATGTGGTTTGCTTCCAACTTTAACTATAGGGGAACTTGGAGCCAAATTCAAGGCCAAGTGAGGGAACAGGAAGACTATAGGTCCCTTCCACCCTTGCCTTCTTCAGATTGCCTTTTTCTCTTCTTTTGCTTTTCCTAATTTTCAGACTCTACATGATGTTTTCTGGCTTGAAGAATACAGGGTGCATCACCTCGTACAGAGGCGAAGTCTCCTTCTTACCCAACTATGCACGTTCAAAAAAATGGCACTAGGAGATCACATCATATAGGTTCATCCACCCAGTATCACTTTTGGAGGGTCTGGGAGGCACCTGAGGGATGATTTCTGTTAGCTTAATTAACATTTCATATCCTGAAATATCCATATGAATGGGAATTTAGGAGATTTCTCTAGGAAGTATTGCTTTAGAATCACCTGAAGTTTAAACCCAGGTGGCTAGCTGGGGTCTGCCTACTTGACACTTTTTGTATCTCCTATTTACAGAGAGGCCCTCTGGTAACTGACTTTGAGCAAGATGGCAGTCCATGAAAATAAACCCACCAGTCCCTGGACAGTCTTTAAAAAAGAAAAAAAAAAATTGACTACTTTTAATTTTTCACAATACAAAAGCAATACATGTTCACAACAGGAAACAAAATGAGAAAAAGAGGGAAGGAAAAAGCAGAAACGGTAATAAATAATATACTTATTAGCACATTTTCTGAGTTCCTAGATCTGTGCCTAACCCATTGACATATATTCCTGGGAGGTGGATATTATTGTAATTGCTGCCTTACAGATGAGGACCTGCAGATGTACCAAGGCTAAATTGCTTATTCAATGTCACATCTCACAGCCAATTAGTGATAGAAGCAGAATTTGATCCCAGGTCTATCTGGCCAAGTTCATTAACTTAACTTTGAACAATTAAATTACACCTATCTTATCCAGAGATCCAGAGACAACCATGGTAGATGTTTCTGTGTTTCTCTCAGAATCTTTTTCTGTTTGTGTATATTTTTTTTGTATACACATATACAAAAGTATATTTATATAGTACATACAATTTTGTAAATTGGTTTTCACATTTAAAATAAATTTCAGTTCTCAAGATATGTTAAGTCCTATGAATATTCTAAAACCCTTTAGAAAGTTCAAATTAATTGTATCTACCCATCCCCACCCCCCTCAAGTTAGCTCGAAATGATCATAATAATAGTGCGGAACAAAAATTCTTATAAAAATCTCCATGGAATAAAATAAGTACGAGCTGACGGAAACCCACAGGAACTCAGAGCTCAGGCAGGGACTAATAACCAGGAAGCCCAGAGTGTAGCCACTATATGCAGATGTGGACACAGGCACATTTCATGGTCAGAGACGCATAGCAAACACCAGCATTAATGAGCAGTTGGCAAAATGACATCTTGTTTATGTGTCAAAAATAAGGCTAATCCTTTCTTCCTTTTACCCAAAATCAATGGTTTTCATGAGCATCAGACATGCACGAGCTGGGACAAATATACTTGCAATCTGCAAATGTGTTAGATGATCACACACAAGGAAAATCCAGGACCAGGTGACACTACTGTAATGTTTGTAACCAAAGCTCAGAATCAAGATGGTGCTTAACACATTAATTGCCATGTGAGTCGTATTTGACTCACGCTAGTTTTTAGCCTCAGGCTCTGGGAAGCATGTGTAACTCACACGTCTCTTCACCTTGGGAGCCTCGAGAACTATTTTTCAAGTTGCATATAACTCATGCACAGAAAACAATAAAAATAGCAAATTTTTTCATTACATTAGAAAGGATCATTTTGTTTTCAAAGTTTTTATTCTATTTTCCTAATAAAACACTGTGGCCTCAATGGAAAAAAAAATGTCAGTCAATGTGCTAAATGAATAAATGATTATCCTTCACAACTGACCCGTAAAAAGCACCTAGACTTGTCATTCCTTTGTTTTCCTGCTGTTCCTTTCTGCAGGACATGAATCCTGTCCAGGTCTGTTATTGTTTTATTTTTTTGTCCATAACTAAATATTAATATATGAATATGTCTCTCTCACACAGACACTGAACATAGATCAGAGGCCAGAGAATGTGTGTTGGTGGAAAAAGAAAGAAGGAATGTTGACTCTACATTTTAGGTTTGTGTGAGTCTTGGAGCAAGTATCTCTTGTGTGAGTGTGGAAGGGATAGCTAGAAAGACTCTGAAATGGAAAATGTACGTATTTACATGTAATTTAGAATATAAATTTATATTGGATCTGATCCTATCTATGAAGAAAGAGTAAACTGCTCAATAGAGGTACATTAACAGCAAGATAAAGAAAACAAAATGCATTTCCAGCATCAAATACAAATGCTCTGGGGGTCATCAATGGTGTTAGATTATCTATTGTACTTCACCCTGACATTAGCATTAGTAATTATCAGCTGCCTCTCTTTAGAGGGAAAACGTGCTTTGGCAAGGTACAGAAATTTCATTTCCCAGAGAGCCACTATAAGTATAATTTGTACTCATGCACATGTGCAAATCTGTCCACACATGGAAGAGAGTTTAGAAACTTTAAAAACTGCACATGTGTGCACCCTAAAATATAACATCTTTGGACCTGAAGTCCTACTTCTGTCAACAAGAATTAACTAAATATTTTGCACTTATTCTTTGTCTTCTTTTTATCGATGCAGAATTGCTTACTGGAACAGAAATGTTCCCTTTAAAATTCTGCTCTAACCTCTCCCCCTAAAATAATGCCATAAGTTTTCTTTCTATAACTACAACAATAGCTTCTATACCAAGAGCACCTAGCAGAGAAGCAATGAATCCCCATAAAAATCTTTTGTGAGTAGAACAAGGCTCACCAAAGTTACCACGATTTTGGCTGTGCACCTAATTGTTAATGTAACCATGGTAATTCAGGGCAACACATATTTATTGAGTGCCTACTATGTGTTAATGCACTGAGAAGTCTAGAGGAGAAATGAGCCAAATTCAATAAACCATAATTAAAGGGCTCTGAGAAAGGCAGACATGAGCTATCACGGGTGCAAGTTCTTTAAATATCATGCAACACAAAATTGTAATTCCTGCTGTGAGATGCTTCCATGCTCTCTCAATTGCTTCCTTACCAAGACCCTTTTACCCATTTATCCCAGAGCCCTGAAAAGGGCATTGCTTTGCTTGCTGTCCAGAGCGGCTATTTCAGGTAATGGAAGAAATTGCAACAGAAGAAACATATAAACAAGATAAGTTTTCAAATGCATCTCATAGGTACTATTCAGGATAAAATGAACAGAAATAAACAATCCTCCAATATCAGGTGACATATTTTATACGTTTCCATCCATGCATTTTAGGAAGGAAGCAGAAAAGAAAATGCTCCTAAATCAGGGTTTTGAAATCAGATGGTGGTATTAGAAATAAGATTAACCTGGTCCCTTAACAATCAAATTTATGACTAGTAAAGGGTTATGAAAAATTCTATCTCGATATCAAACGCAGGAAATACAAAGTCTTTGGAGGCATATAATGATAAACTGCAGCTTGAGCAATAAGCTCAGTGAACAGAATGAGCGGTTCAAGAGTTCAGAACATGTTCATCTGAAAGGTGTTCAGTTAAAGAGGAGGGCAGGCTATAGACAAAGGCACGGAAAGGTCATCCTTAGAGTCATTCCATCTTCATTACAATGGGAAAGCCTGTGGCCAGAGTGCATAGTCCAGGCCCCAACTTGCACACCACACAGAGGTTTAAGGTTCATGGGGAAATTAAAATACTAAACAAACATAAACGCATAGAGTGCTGGCGGCTATGCTTGGATATTGCAACCCTAGACATCCAAATAAAAGTGATATGAACATTCCCCCACCCTTCGCACTGCTTTTTTTTTTCTTTTTTTGGTGTGAGTGATAGATTAATTAAAGATTACAATCTATCTTCTTCAGAAGGCCAGAGAATGGACTTGCAATCAGCAACTTAATTTTCTTTCAGGTAACTGCCAAACTTAAATTTGTTCTCCCAAATAAAATATTTTCCCCCATCTGTGCAGCCTGAAATACTATGTTGGAATAAGACCGTGTTCATGATTTGCCCTATAACTCAACCCTCATCTTTTCAGTTTTCAGGAATCAGGGGAAAGGTGAATTTCATTTACTGATTATCAGCGGGCCTCCGGAGAGATAGGCCAGAGCTGTCGTAATGGGAAAGTGGGCCCTGGCTCACGCCTCCGACAACCTTCCTGAGAAGGCCAAGGCCACAGGCTTTTCCATTCTGGGTTGGTACCAACACAGGGGCGGGCAATTCTGACCCTCCTGCACCCCCGATTGCCTATCCTACAAATCCAGATAAACCTGCTGCCTACTCTGGCCTCCGAATCCAAAAGAAAACCTTGGTCTATCCCTACACCAACTGCAGCCATAGAGACCTGGACTCTAACTCCAGCCCCAGAGACAGCTGTCACAATAGCAAGAGCATGACAAAACTCCTCGTTCCTGCCTGTGCATGAGTTTTCACAGGAAAGTTGCTTTCCAGTTATGAGTAACATGGTATAACATGTCAGCATGACCCATAGGATTACAAGATGCAAGAGAAAAGGTAGATCACACATGGTGATGAGTAAGATTAAAACAACTGCATTTTTTTTTTTTGGAATTGAAAGGCGATAGGTGTCATAGTTATAAGTCCAGCATCTGTAGTCAGTTAGAAAACTAGTTCTGCCACTTAGAGGACATAAGACTTTAGATAGGATACATCCCCCTAAGTCTTCATCTACTCACCTAAAAAAAATGTACATCATTATTTCCTTGGATCATTTTAAGGATTAAGCCAGATAATAGATAGACAATGGCAGGAAAGAAGGAAGGAAGGAAGGGAGGGAGGGAGGGAGGGAGGGAGGGAGGAAGGGAGGGAGAGAGGTTGGCTATTAGCACTGATATTTAAAAGACTTGGCCCTATAGCCAGCACATAGTAAGTGCTCAATAAATGGCTCCTGCTGTCATTATGCTGAGATCTACAATCACACTATGTGGACACAGAATTTAAGAGAAAAATAATCCACATAAGCTATAGGCAAGTCATCTCTTCTTCCTGATTTTTCCTCATCATTCTCCTCTCCTCTCTCTTCTCATCACGATTACCAGCGTCAGAGACCAAGCCTAAGCTGGTTAACCTGCTACAACCCTACGCTAAGCTTAGTATGGTGTTGCATCGATTCTGACAGGAACGACTGGAGTAGCGCTGTCTCAGCCACCACCTGCGCTCCGATGTGTATGGGCAGCAGCAAGTTGCAGCAAGAGAAAAGGAATCAGCAGACATTCCCACTTCCATATACATTCCATCATAATGAATACATCTAGCTGAAAAGCTCAGACCCTCTTATCAATTATCAGTTAAAATGTACAGTTCCAAGGAGGATCTGACATGTACACTAAAAACTTCATTTAGATAGGGCAGAAGTGAGGAGAATGGAACCAAATTATGCCCAATGACATTTTTAAATGCATGAGTACTCTGTGGGGGTTTATGTCATGGTGCATGTATCTTAAACTTAATGATAATAACAACGGCCTACTGTATACAAGGCCCTGCAGTGAGCACTTTATAAACACTAGCTCTAAACTTCCAAACAACTTCATCATGGCTCCCACTGCCATTGCTAAACCTGAGGATATTTGACCGAATACATGGTGTGTAGCAGGTGCCATGTGAGGCACTTTGCACACAGGACTTGAAGGCCCACTCTCAACCCCACCTTACTACACATGAAATGAGTCCTAGGAAGCCTACTTCCCTTGCTCAAGTTAATAACTCCGAGAAGCATCAGAGATGGATTCCCTCCATCCACGTGTGATTCTGTGCTTTCCCTGCCCCTGCTGCCAAGGGAAACAGCGTTCTCAGAATTTCTGAATGCACATCCTGACAAAGACCATGCGCTTAATGATTACAGGAAGAAGAGATTATTAAAATCTCCTTTATTCAATAACAGTCAGAAGGGATCAGCCAAGGTAGGACCACTTTTTGAAAATATTTCAAAGGTCCGTGGCATCAGACACAAACAGAGTCTTATTTCCAAGGAGCCTTAAATGTCCCCTTTCCCTCTGTTTCAAAGCAGGAGAGGGGGGTCAAAGGGCAGCAGGGCTGGTGCATATTGCATTCCTCTCCTGCCTTCTCTGTAGTGAAATGGAATCCTACAATTAGCTCCCACACAATAAAAGTCAGTAGTTAGAGCTGCTGTAAGGAGATGGAGAGGAGATAAAACAGCAAGTGATTACCCATATCATCCATCTCCCGGACTCAGACAGACAGGGCTCCCGAGACCTAATCCAGCTTGGTCCCACCACTGATCACTCAGACTCTGATGGAAGAGGCAGAATTAGCAGGTGATGTTATCTCTCTGAGCAGATCCTGTGTCCATCTGCAGCCTCTGTTCAAACAGGCAAGGCCATTCTCAATCCAGGGAAGGGACAATACCGGAAGAAGGAGAGAATGAGACATAAACTAGCTTTGTGAATTTTATCAGCTGACATGAACTTGGGGCTGAGGCTATCAGTCTACAGTCTTTAGATATAAAGTAATATCACAGGGCATTCTTCCAAAGCATGTGGTTTGGACAAAGTCACTATTTAGGCTCAAGTTGGGGGGCAACTGGCCTCTAGGTAGGGCCATCATCCCTCTATCTCACCTGAGTTTCCTTCTAAGAGTTCCAGGATGCTTTTCACATCTTCCCCACCCCTGGGTCCATTTATGCCACTGCGTCCAATTATACCAAAATTGAAAATGTCACTTTCAGTTTTTTAAAAAGGTTGAAATGAAATGCTGTGGCCATCTAAATCAACACTGAGCTCCCAGGGAAATTAAAATATTTATTTTTCACCATGAGTCTCCTGACAGTTGTCAACTGGTTGCTTCAATGTGACATCAGGATTTTAAAATGTAAGCGAGATTTAAAATAACAAAGAATGGCTAGTGTTTACTGAACACCTATATTGTGCAAAGCATTGGGAGAGCTGATTTATTGTCATTAGTTGACTTACTCTTTCACAATCTTCTAAGGAAGATACAGTTTTCCTATTCTTGATATATAAGATGACTCAGAGAGATAAGCCTCCTGTCCCAGGTTGCATAGCTAAGAGACCTAGGATATCTACACTTCAGATTAAGTTGTAGCCAGATAGGTCTAAATACCTTTTTAACTCAGGGATTCAATGATTCTAATATTCATTTTCCAAGTATGACCTGATTTACAATATTGGCTTTCTATGAACTCTCTTAGCATTCAATTACTCACCTTCTAATTTTGGCAAATATTTATAGGGCTACGACTTTGTTTTGTCATTGTACTAGCTACTGGGGGTGTAACTGTTAACAAGATGGACGTATATTTGTTCCCACAGAGATGATGGAAATATAGACAGACAATAATGATCAAGTGTGCTAAGTGTCATAATGGGGCCAAACTCTACTTGCAGTGCCAGCTCTGTGTTACTTGCCAACAGCCAACCGGCTCCCAACATTGGGGCCACTTGGTCCCCAAATGCCTCATCTACAGCTCAGGGACTTCTTTGCATCAACCTCAAGAAACTAGAAGCCAGGGAAAAGGAACAACTCCTTAGAGAGAAAGCCTCTCTCCCTTGCTCATTTTCCATGTCAAGCTAATGAGATAATAGCCACCAGTTCTGCAAATCCCGTCAACATGTGCTTTGAAGAGTAAACTTCAAAGATTTTGTCAGGGAAAACAATGTTGTATGAATCAACAAGAATAGATGGGCTAAAATTAAATAACTCTTCCTACCTCTATCAAAGATGTTTCTTTTTCTTTCAATTATGCACACACAGTGGCACAAATATTGGTTGAGTAGCTCCCTCATCCAACCTCAGTATGGTTCCAGTGGTGTATAAACTGGTACAATCCCTTTGGAAACCAACTTGGCTACAGTTGTTCAGAATCTTCAGGTGCTTCATTTTATTGGACTTAGTTATTGTACTTCTGAGACTCTACCCTAAAACACAATTCTAAATAAGAAGACTTCTGCCCTAGGGCTTTTGTTACAATGGTATTAATAACCACAAACATCAGGATCAGGCTACAGTCTGACAATGGTGGAATTGCTAAATAGACCATCTGTGGGTAGAATGGAATGTATCCCTAAATAACATGGAAACTGTTTAAGATATACTATTAAGTTAAAATTGAAAATTGAATGCTGGCTGAGCTCAGTGGCCACACCTGTAATCCCAGCACTTTGGGAGGCCAAGATGGGAGGATCACTTGAGGCTGGGAATTTGGGACCAGCCTGGGCAATGTAGTCAGACCCATTTCTACAAAGAATAAAGAAAAAATAATTAGCCGGGTGGAGGGTGTATCTGTAGTCTGAGGGTGGGAGGGAAGTGAGGTTTGAATCCCTCAGGCTCCTACCCTCCCAGGTCACCAGGCCTCTACTGAAGGTGACAGCTCCAAGCAGGATGTGACCTTCAGCTGCCCTGCCCAAGCTTGTTGCCTCCTCCCCTTGCAAGGTCAGGCCTGGGCCACTTGGTGGCTTCCCTTAAGCCTGCCTAGACTTTTGTAAATAGTCTTTTATTACACTATTCTCAATTACCCTATTTAAGTGTGTCAGCTCTTTCTCACCAATATGTTGACTAATATTATTCCTTAAAAACAAATATAAAGCAACTTCCTGCATTTCAGCTTCTGGACAGAGAGCCTGCATAGGGACTCACTATGGTCATTTCAGAGATGGAAGATCAAGGCTCAGATCGGGTGGCTGGTTTGAAGTTATCAGTCATCTGTTGCCAAATTGAGATTTTCCTCTACTCTCCAAAATACATTTTTTACAAGTCATCGTTTTCATTTTAAAATGACAATAATATTAAAATGTAATTCAAGAAAAACATGATTTTATAACAGAAAGGAAAAGTTAGGCTGCTGAATGTCTCTAGCAGCATAAATCTAACTAAATTCAGAGTTCTGACACATCTTCTACTACCAAATGTGTGAAGGAGAAAGAAAAAATACCCTCTACTGCCCCAAACACCATTTCTGATCAGATCCTGTCCGTCATTAATGGCCTGCCCAACTCAAAACTTACTTGTTAGTTGCTTTACTTCAGCACCTTCCTACCTTTTGGGGAGGGCAGGAAGGGGCCAAAGACACTGAAAAAGTTACTCCAATTGGCAGATTTAAACAATTTGCTATAATTTGATTATAATTATCCAACTTCATACAATTGGGAAAAAATGAAAAGATTGATGGCAAAATACAAAAGATAATTTTTGGTGTAAAATAATAATGTATTAGATTAGATAGCAATGCTAATAATCACATCCTTATTGTACAATTGTTTTAATTCAACAGGGTGCATAATTTAATCAATGGAGCCATCCTAACCTAAGGGAAAGGGCTCCTCTCCCTTCTTTCTCAACAAGAAATGGGAGGAGAGGAGAGGGGAGGGGAGGGGAGGGGAGGGGAGGGGAGGGGAGGGGAGGGGAGGGAAGGGAAGGGAAGGGAAGGGAAGGGAAGGGAAGGGAAGGGAAGGGAAGGGAAGGGAAGGGAAGGGAAGGGAAGGGAAGGGAAGGGAAGGGAAGGGAAGGGAAGGGACAGGAAAAGAAGGGAAGGGAAAGGAAAAGAAGGGAAGGGAAAGGAAAAGAAGGGAAGGGAAAGGAAAAAAAGGGAAGGGAAGGGAAGAAGAAAGGAAGGGAGGGAGGGAGAGAAGGAAGAGAAAAGGAAAGGAAGAAAGAAAGAGTAATGGAATCATTTACCTTGGGTTATGGATCTGTTCTCCTTGCTCTCACTGTCCCTCAAGAAAAACTCCCAGGACTGAAGAATGTAAGAGTTTGCATTTAGGCCAGAAAGCCAAATTGGGACCTTTGTTTTAGTTTGCCTAATTTCTGACTGTCAGCATTGTGAAAACCTAGGAAGTTTCTCCACCAAAAACACCAAGACTCACAAGCAACTGCAAAGAACCAAACCAAATTGAAAGGCAATCAGCATTAATAAGACAAAGACAAGTCATGGAGAAGTAGGAAACAGCAGGAACTGTTTGAAATACCAATTCCCAACTTGCACAATAACATCATTTCTTTGAGTCTGATTTCTCCCATCAAATGAGCAAAAACCACCTTATGGAGTAGTGAAGATCAAGTGAGATAATGTGTTGTAAATGTTTAGCACAGCTCCTGCATTATTATAAACATTCCAGAAATATTAAAAGTTATTATTAGCACTGACACTATCAGCAACTGAAGGCAGAGCTCACCAGATTAAATTTTACAGGAGCAAAGAATTTTAGTATCAACACGGCAACATTAACACAACTCTTCAAGAGTTAGATTTGTAAAACTATGTGATTAGCATCTCCTGTTATTTTTGCTTCAGTGAATGCCTTAGAGTCATAGACAGAACTATATTTAAGTATAATTGGTTCCCTTTATAACTCTAGATATTTTATAGTATGCATTTAAAATATTCTGAGAAGGGGTCCAAAAGGCTAAAAGGAGTTCATGGGGGGGAAAAAAGCAAATAAAATATGAAACAAAACACACCTAAGAATCCCAGCCAAATAAGAGAGCTTACCTTTATGATGTTATGTTAGGATGCATTCAACAAGGAGGTCACTTAACAACACTGTTTCTTATTAAAATCTACACAATGGAAACTTCTTTTCTGAGCAATTCTTCACCTGTAAGGTCAGGAAGCTGGAAGGCTAAGAGCTCTGAGGTCCAGGCTGCCTGACTACTACCCCTCCCTAACGCTGAATATGAAGAACCAGCCACTGAAAAACAAACAGGCCTTTTTCATTCTCCTCAAACCCCTAACTAAAGTTCATTTTCGCAAGCCAAATTTAAAAATCAATTAATAAATTACAACTGCCAAAGAATGTTAAAAAGCCCAAAGGCACCTAAGAAGTGCTTAGAAGAAACAACAAAGCATTAAGCCTGAGATAAATGGGTTCACTGTGTGTTTACTGTGATGTTGACTTAGTATCCCAAAGCAAAAATTCTCTTACCTCCACTTACCACTACTTTGTATGATAATAGCAGCATTAATTTTAAAATGATCATGAATCAATCATGAAATCTGACTCTTGTTTTTACTGGCAACAAAACACTCTAATTAGCACCTTGAATAAGAGCCTCTTTCTAGATGGGCTTTGGTGAGAGTAATTTTTTGCTGTTAATTCTTTGCTAATTACCCTGAGTATAGCAGGTTGAAACAGTCCTGGGCAGGGGTCCTCAAACTTCTTAAACAGAGGGGGGCGGTTCACTGTCTCTCAGACCATTGGAGGGCCGTTGCAGAGTGCGGCGCACATTCCACACATGCACACTGTGGGCCCGGGACGAGTCCGCTAATAAGCAGGACAGGTGTGGGCCCGGGAAGAGTTGGCTGCTAAGCAGGACAGGCAGCGGCAGCAAAAACACACCCAGCAGGCCGGATGAATGTCCTAGGCGGGCCACATGTGGCCCACAGCACATAGTCTGAGGACGCCTGGTTCTAGGCTATGTTAGAATCTCCACGCCTGCATTCACTACTCTTGTGACAGAGCCAACTTGGCTCTTTGCACAATGGGACAAGGTTTCCCAACATGAGCACTACTGACCTTTTGTGATAGGGGCTGTCCTGTGCACCACAAGACATTGAGCAGCATCCTGGCCTTGGCATCTAGGGATGCCTGTATTACCTTCTCTCCCTCATCCCCTCCCTTCCAGATGTGACAACCACGAATGTCTCGAGACATTGCCAAATGTTCCCTGGCAGGCAAAAATCCCTCACTGAGAACTAAAGAACAGCCTTTATACCGGGCTATCATAAAGACTAAATGTATAACATTTATATAAAACAAAGGTTATTGTGATGTAAGATGCATAGTGGGACTGAAACATACATAGATAACTATAGTTAAAACTACTTAAGACCTACAAACCAAATGGGAAAGACACTTCAGCTACCCATTTAGAAGGCTTAATACAAAGTTGTCCTCAGGTTGTGTGGAGTCTTTCGTCCCTGCATGTTATATTTTCAGTGAATTTTGTTGAAGTGTAACTACTATCCAATAAGCCACATCCATGTCAAGTGTACACTCGCCATATGTTTTGACAAATGTCTACACCCCAGTCACACATATTAACCTCACCAAGAGCAAGACAGATTCACAGTTTGATTTGCTACAAACTGACTTTGACATAAGAAGAGGCCACATGTTATATTCTGTATCAAAACCTTTTCCATTAAATTCACAGTCTTGTGATTTGGCCTCTTGGAAGCCTTCCATTGGGAATGTTTCCAATGATCCTCCCATGGGGGTGAGCTCCCCAGGGATATACAGCCACCTTCACTGGTGTTAGAGTAATGCAGCACACAGGGCCCCAGGAGAGTTTAATGTTCAGCAGTTGCTGTCCTGTGATCTTTATCAATGTCACGTCTGAATATGTGCTTTGTAAGTCAAGTCTCATGGGACCATGCAGCAATACCAGGGCCTTAGTGTCTCAGCTCATGTGTGTGTGTGACCCCAAGACCTCCCCAAAACAGGCTCCTGGCCACCTGTGCTCTGCTCACTGGCATCACAGACTGGGCCAACCTCTCACCCAGGCCCCACCTCAAGACCACTGCCACCCTCAACCCAGGTTTCTGAGGCAGAGGAGACCGGCAACCCCCTGTTGCCCTCCTGTCCTTGTTGGGGCCTGGGCATGGGCATGGGCATGAGCATGGGGATGATTGTGGGTCAGAAAAGACTGCAGCCTTGCCAGGCCCTGGGATGGCAGGACCACAGGGTGCTGGGCTGGTGACTGGGCAAAAAGTTTCTTGCTCACCCTGCTTCGGGCCAGTGTGCCCCAGAGTGGAGGGCACAATCCTTTGGCAAATACCTGTCCACCCTAGGTTGGAGTGTAGGGCCCAAGGAAAGGGAAGATTGACTTCCCTGCCCCTGGCTAGAACCCACCATTTTCATTTTGCAATGAGTCTAGCATATTATATAACCATCCTGATAGGACCTTTCCTATTTCGATGTGTACCTTTGGTGAATCACCTGCATTAGACTGCTACATGGGTGTCCTTGTTCATGACAGGAAGAGGAAGGATGGGTCAATGCCATCATGTTTCCTGATGTAAAAAGGTTTCAAGGATCCAGAACCACCAGCGACTTCAGGGCCATCAGCTCAATAAGGGGACGTGAAGCCATTAGGCAAGGATCCTCCATCAACCTGCACTGACTTCCTGCTCCTGTTCCTCTCTCCCACCCTGCCTCCACTATTGGTGGAACTGCAGCCCTTCCTCCTGGTGTTCGGATCTCACATTCTCTGCTCCAGTGCAGACCCTGAAGAATCCGTTAACGACGGGGGCTATGTGCGGCGCTTGCCGAAATACTGTTAGGAAAGCTCTTTCATCTAAATTATAAAAGCCAGAGCCGCTTACTGGATGTCAGAGGCAGATAAAATGATACATGTGCTCTACAACCATAAAATATCATGTTCCAATCAAATGATAAATCATGCTTATATGATTTTTATATCTCCATTTAGAAGAAAAAGAATTATACTTTTTCCTCCGACCTTTTTCTTAAAGCAGCGTGAATCTCCCTGAAACTTCTTGTGATTCTCGAGGTGGGGCACCCGGAGCAGAGCCAACACAACTGGGGACAAATTACAGGAAAAGGAGGAGGAGGAGGGTAGGAAGATGTAGCACTGGGGGCTTGTGAGATGTTCTAGGTGCTTACACGCTCACTGGGGCACACCACTGTCCTCGGCTAGGAGAGATGGAAAAGGCAGAAAAAGATACTGCTGGCATCTTCTTTGTCACTGTCCCCTGCAAAATGCAGTGGATGCTATAAAACATTTCACAACTCAATCCTGACCAAAAATAAGTAAGAACTGTAAGAACTATTTCTTCTTTTAGGCAAATATTTTCCATTTGGCTTTATAAGGAAATCTATGTATTCTCAAAAAAAAAAAAAAAAAAACAAAAAACAAAAAACTGAATAGCTTGCATTTTTAACCTCTATTGCTATATATTAAATATTATATATTAAAATGGCAACAATTCATTAGTTAAAAGACAAATAGGAAATTTTACTAATTAAGTTGAATTTTAATGGAAAGAGATTGCAAAGGAAGTGCCTATAGGAAAAAATTTAAAAAAAAAAAAAAAAAAAGAGTATCTGCCCATCATGGCCCTGTCTGGTTCCAATGTCAGTCATCCCATGGACAATTCCCCTTAAAAATCAATAATAATAGTACCTTCACAATAAAAATGGAAACTTTATAAAGAGAAAGGAACAGGAAAAACGGAATCGGCCCAGACACATCAGAGAATTTAGAAAGTGATGTTTGCAGGCTAAGACACACTTCATGTTATTTGATGTTCACTTGATAACCACACAAATTGGAATTGCCACAATTTAATGAACGCTCCCATGTGATGCACAAGAAACACAAGCCTAAGTGAATTGTGTCTGGGTATGGTAGCACATGCTAATAAAATACTCGGGTAAAAAAAGAAAGAAAAAAAATTGTTCTTGCATTGTTCTTACCTGTAATTTCCTGACCCTAAAACTCCAACACTTGGCTGCACTCTGGGCCTTCCCTTAGAGTCGGGGGCCTCCTCAGGGAATATGTGAGCAGCTGTACCCTCTGCCCCCAGGGTCCTATTCTCTTAAATCAGACACCGGTGATGGGCATCCTGGGTGAGGGGGAACAGGGCATCTTTCAACAAGGAAGCCTCACTACTGAGCGCTGAAATGTTTTCCATTTATTGAAGCATGGTCCATACCACATTATGAAAAACAACGTTTTTTGTTTTGTTTTGTTTTCCCACGCAAGAGGAACAAAAATAAATATGGAAGAATAACTCTCCCCCCAACCCCAACAGACTTTCCTGTAGGAATTAAAATGCCACCACCTGGAAACAGAGTACAAGCATTTAAAATTCACAAGGAATCAAACTAGAGTTGCTACTAAGCCTGTGACCTTCAGCTCCCCAAACATTTATGACTGGGTAATTACCAGAGTGTATTGTTGCTGAGAGCTATATACTACTTCCTTGCTTACAGAGCCATGTGGATACAGTAGGTGAGCAGACTTCTCAGCATGTGCTGGGTCTTGCGGGGAACCCAGTCTATCACTGTCCACATAGTCTCAAATGTATATATAATAGTACATATTAAACACTAAGGAAAATTACTATTCTAGGTCATTTGATTTAGATATGTGGCTTTAAAGAGAGGTAGTAATTATTGTTACTACTACTACCATTGATAGGTATACATTGTGAGCCACTGCTCAAAAAAGGATTTACTGTGTGATTTCTGTTCACACCAGTGTTTAGATTTTAACCCTACCTGATATTCGACTCAGATGCTTAACTTTATCATCCCAAGTCTCATCACAGCTCCTCAGTCATAACCTTGCCCAGACTTTTTACCAAAGCTAGTAAGAGCATCTCATCTGCTCAATTACTTATTAGTGTTACTATAGAATACCATTTCCTCTTGCAGCTGATAAAATATTAATCAAAAACAGGAACTGAGTGATTTCCCAGTGTAGATGTCTTCTAATGGTAATACAGGGAGTCAAAGAGAGATCTGGAGGTCATATAATAGCTTCTGAAGAAGGCAGAGAAGAGTGACATCGGAGATAGAGGGAGAGATTGCAGCAGAGCCCCAGAGTTGGATGAGTAATTACTATGCAACACAGAAGAGAACTTCCAGAAATGTGAACACAAGTGCCTTGTGGGAAAAGGCTAAGACCAAGAAACACTCAAATAATTAGATTTTTATTGCCATTTAATGTACAGCAAGCCTTCAATTAACCAGAATGATATTCCCAGCTTTAACCAGTTTTTGTTTTTTTATTGTTTTATTTATTTTATTCTATTGTTTTATTTATTTTATTTTCCCTTTCTTTCCAGGTTTCAGGAGTCTACTTCCTGCCTTAGTAAAGATAGTACAACAAAAGTGAATGAATCTCAAATTGACTTCTGAATTGTAAAAAATGCCTTGTATCTCTTCCCTCCTCCTCTTTGGCCTTGTGTTTATGTAAAGAACATCCAAGGACTTTGGGTGTAAACAGATGTGGGTTTGCAGCCAGCTCTATTACTTACTACAGTGACTCACAGCAAATCACTTAGTATCTCTGAACCTCAGTTTCCTGAAAATTTGCAAAATGTATCTTGAGCTTCAAATGCTCACTTGTACCCAAACTATATGCATACCAATAAAAATCTGGACAAATAGTCTCCATGGCCTTCAACCTACTGCGTCCTCCACCTGACCACACATACCAGTTTTCATAGGTGGATAAATTGCATTTTGATGTGGGTTTACTACACACACACACACACACACACACACACAAAGGTGTTATTTTTTGAGGTGTTGAATAAATACTTCATAATGCTTTAAGAAATATTCTTTCTGGTACCAGTAAAATAAAAGGACACTTGTAAATATAGGCATCTTGCTAATACCAACAAACCAAGTTAGAAATCAATATAATGTATCCCATTATATACTTATTTATAATTTACATATATTAGTACACTTAATTCATTAACCTGCATGACAGCCATAACCATAAGTAGGACTCTATTTACTTTACAAAACAGGACACCTAAGCAGATGGTTGGTCCAATTTAACAGAACTGGTAGGTAGTAGCCTCGGAATACAAACTTGGGCTATGCCTATGAGCTGTCTCTGCCTTTTCCATGTTCCCCCATTTCTGATTCTACCTTGGGATCACCGGTCACCCACCCCCATGAAAAAATAATATCAAAAAGCAGAGAAGATAAATCAAAAGACTTTTTAAGGCTTCTCCAAGATCCAATGGAATGAAGAATTGCATTATATAAGCAAGCTGTCCGAAATTTTAAAGTGAGGAAGTCATTTCTTTACTGTGCACTGAAACAGAATCAAGTCAATTCTTCTCCCAGACTAGGGAAGTGTATTTCCAGCAGGGGACTTAAGGCCATCTCCTTGGCCCTGTAAATTCAGTCTTCATCCAGTACTGCTCACCTTAATGAGCACCAACACCCCCCACTAAGCAACACCATTGTCTATTTTGAGTTCTTTTAGTCCCTTTTATTTGCGAACACCATGGGAAAATGTGAACTCATCCCTCACCCGTCAGATACCACCAAGACTCCCCAGAGCTCAAGCCAGACCTTGAAAGGCTGTGAATAGAAAGGCAGTCCATATCACAGATGTTCTATTAGCTAGCTCTGGGCTTTTGTGAGGGTGAACCATTCTCTCTGGTGAAGGGATAGCAAATGCTTGGATTCATGATGCTTTCCTGACATACCCTGAAATCCATAACAATCATTACAAACCAACCAGGGGCCCCACGCCCACACCACCAGTCAGGAGTGAGCCTCAGTATCCTCTTCCCCTGGAAAATCCTGAGAGCTACTGCTAATTTGTATTTGGCATCCAGGATGACATTTATTAGCTATTTTTGTTCTAAGAACACCTCTAGCAAGTAGGTAGGCTAGCTACTCTCTACTACTTGGGTGCAAAATACGTGTGCATCACAAAGTGACGTTTCCACCACCTTTTTCATCCTCAAGCCTGAAACTGAAAGTCTTTGAGACATTAAAGTCAATTAATACTCTGATGTGTTGGTTGAATTACTCCTGTTAATGTGTGTCCTCTTAATTACTATCCACTTTTACATCTACAAAATCCACTCTAAGTTGAGCATTTCTGTCAAGACTTTGGCTGTCTTCACCACACAATCCATTAGAATGATAAAAATCCATTTTAAAAATTTAGAGTCTGGCCTAGCAATCCCATCCCTGGGGATCCATCTCAAAGGAATAAAACTTTTATTCAGTCAGGACATGGGAACAAGGATGCTTATGAAATCACTCTTTGTAGATGGAACAGGAGTGGAGGGAAAATCCTTTGGAAACTAAGTGAATGCCCTTCAATGCATTAAATCTGGTGAATGACCATGTAAGTCCATGGAATATTCCACAGCATGGAATATCATGCTACAGTTGGATGAGAAAAGCAAGATCCAGAACATTGTACATAGGATGATCGCATGTTTTATCAAGCAAAACTACTAAAAAGAAAAAAAAAATCTCAAAAACCCTGCCTTACTCCATCCAGGCTATTCTCACAAAATACCATAACTAGAGTGGCTTATAAACAACTGAAATGTCTTTCTCACAGTTCTGGAGGCTGCATGATCAACATAGGGTGCCAGCAGATTTGGTGTCTGGTGAAGGTCCGCTCTCTGGTTCACAGTAGGCACCTTCTCGCTGTATCCTCATGTGGGAGCAGGGATGAGGGTCTCTCTTGGCCCATTTGATGAGGACACTAAGCCCATTCATGAGGGCTCTGCCCTTGTGACCTCATCACACCCTAAAGGCCTCACCTTCTAGTACCACCACCTTGAGGGTTAGGATTTCAACTTATGATTTTGGGGAGACAACAAACACTCAGACTATAGCAAATACTAAAAATGCATATATGTGTATGTGCATCTATGTATATAGCCATATGTAAAATATATATTTTCATATATAAATATAATATGAAGATAGAAAAAAATTAGAAGGACTATATTAGATTATTAATATGTTTTGCCTTACACGGAAGGGTCTGATATGAGGAGAGGTGGGTAGAGGTAGAGACAGTAGAACTAAGCTAAAATGTCATTGAAATGACTATGTGAAAGACATATATGCTCATTTACTAATAAAGGAAAACTAAATAATATGATGTCGTGATCACTTCATTTAAAGTTAGGCATTCAGACTAAGCAAAAAAATTTTAAAAGGTTGTACAACATCATTCTTAATCCAGATGAAAATAAATGCAAAAGCCAAGTTAAGTGGTCCATAAAGTGACTTGTGCTTATATTTTTAAACACCTATCCCAACCTAAACTCAATGCATAGCCCTCTCCCTCCTCACAACCTCACATTTCCAACAGAGAAGGATCGCAGGGAGTGCTGAGGACGTTTGACAGATGTGTTAATGCTGAGGGAATATTTCAGTTTCCATCCTCCCTGGACCACAGCATGACAGTTACAGAATTCAGATCCATTTGTATCCCCTGTTGAAGCCCACATAATTCAGCAGACATTCATTATGATGCCATAATGATATCACACAGCCATAAATACATATGCTATGAGTTGAACAAGACATTCATATTTAAACATAGCTGGAAATAATTTCAATTCTGGTGATTTTCAATTGCTCATTCTATTACTTTTCTGTGGATGCTTAAACTGTTAATATACAGAAGGAAACTAAGAATAAAGGGGTATGAGTGTGGGGGGATGTGTGTATGTGAAGAGAAAGAGAGTTTCTAGTTTAGCAAGAAAAGGAATTTGGGTATCAAGTTACATCTGATAAATATTTTGTTTGACGAAAAGGTAATTTAATAATAGATGAGACGCTCCTTGATATGTCAATTTCAGAAGAATCATTCATGCTACTATAAATGCAGTCTAAGATTTTAATATTCCAAGATATCTATTTCATATTTGAAGGATGGCTGTCCTGATTCCATAAATAAGAAACACATGTGAGACTTTTTCATAAAACTTTTAAACCTATATAAAGCAAACAAATAATGCAGTTAAAATTAAAACCACTTTAAATTCACTATTCCTGAGAGGAGGAGGAAAAAAAAAATGATTTCTCAGGAATCAGACCCAAGTCTCCAGAAAAGTGCGAACAGCTAACTCAGATAACATAACACCAATAATGACAATATTAATCTTGATCTTTTTCTTATGCTTCTCAACTGAGGATGGAATAACAGTTTGTCTTCAGAATCGATGATATATCCATGCACACCTCTCTTCTCCTATAGTACTCGGACACCTTGCAATGAATTTTTGAATTATTTAAATGGAAGTAGCATTAAAAATCCCTCATGTTTACATTATGTTAAATAAGTGTTCCTTTAGCTGGACTTTTCCCTGTGCAAAAGTATGTATTCTGTAGGCATGTGGGAAGGATTCAGACCAACATGAGACTGTACATATGCAAAATGGAGAATGATGGTTGGAGAACAAGAGTGTAGGAACCAGCCAAGCATGCATGGTATTCTAAAGATTTGGACGTCGTATAGGGAATTTCAGTTTGTACATTTTCAGAGATGACGCCCATTTTCCAAAATGGTTCCAAATGTCCACAAAGCTCTGAACATGAGAGTTTAAAATGAATAGAAGTATAACCTCAATAAACTGTGGAATATTCATACTGTGCAATATCATGCAGCTGTTAAAAGAAATGAGTTAGCTCTTTAGCTGTCGGCCTGGAGGTATATCCCTGATGGTCAGGACACAAGCAAGCAAAGGGCGGCATGCAGTGCCTGAATGGGACAACAGTTCTTGTAAAAGCCAACAGAAACCTGCTCCCCACCCCCCGGCCATTTGGCATAGATGTCTGTCTACAGATGGAAAGGCTGGGAGCACAGTGCAAAGGGCTCCTGGGGTGCTGTCAGCTGCGGTCACTGGGCAGCACGTACTGCTGGCTTGGGCACTGCGGAAAGGAAGGGCACACCACAAGCTTTGTTGCTATCCTTTTGCACAGTTTCACTGACTGTGATGAGACTCTTTTAATTTGTGAGAAAACTTGAACAAAGAGTGGAAAGAGGAGAAGGGAGGGGAAGGAAGAGATGCAAAGAGGAGGAAAGAAGGGGTGGGGTAAGAGAGAGGGGGGAGAGGGAGGGACGGAGGAGAGACAGACCTAGCAATACACAAAAAAAATGTATTGCCAGCCAAAGAGGGTTCAACATTAGGAGTGTCTTTCTACTTTGCCAGGTTGCCAAGAAGAAGAGTCTTAATCGTTTTTTTTTTTTTTTTTTTAACTGAATGTGCTGACTTATTTGGAAGAGGACCCTCCATCCTCTCTGCAAAGCCACCTTTGCAGAAGAAACTATTGCAGAAGTGCTGAGCAGGCAGGCTGGAGCAGCAGGAGCCTGGCAGGTGCAAAGGCAGGTGCAGAAGGGAACGGCTGCGGGCAGAGACCAGGACGCGAGAACACTGACAGAAGATTCCCAGCTCACCTGGGCACTGCCCAAGTCTTCTCAGAGATACACAGGTACACAGAGCCTGCATAGCTCCACCAGGAGTCCCCCAAGGAAGTCCATAAGTCCATAGGTGATGTGCAAGTCATTTATCTCTCCCCAGGTACCTCCAGGGCAATGGTCGCCACACCAAACAGATCATCAGAAATAAATAAATAAAAAGAGTTGTCATCTCATCTCAGTGTTGCTTTCAAATATAGATATGTCATCTAATTCAATAAGTGTTCACTGAGCCCCTACTATGAGTGGTACTTACGCTGAATATGAAATTATGATACCATAAATGCCCCCCACACAATTTGACACTTTTTTCCTGATTATAAAAGTGACAGATTCATTTCAGAAAATGGTCAACTATAGAAAAATACTTTAAATGACAAAAATTCCTATAATGCTCAAAACACAGATTATGTCCTATCTTGCTACCTGCTATATTTCTAGCACCGGGATGGTGAGTGGCTCATAACAGATATTTCATCAGAATTTTTTGAGAGAAAGGAGGCCGGCAGGCAATTTATAGTAACATTATTTATGTATATCTATTTTCTATGCCTATATTTTTATATAGCCAGAAAACAATCCTGTACATTCTGTTTTTAAACTGCTTATTCCACTTAATAATACATAGCAAGCCTTTTGCCAACACTAAATGCATTTTTAAAATGCATCAGGAAATCCTGACTATGTGGTCCTGGGACAGGCAGGAATCTGGTACATCTATCTGACAAGGAAGCTGTTGTCAGAGGCGAAAGCCCAGAGGAATGGTGGTGATGCTGTCTCTAAATTTATCAGGGCTGCCTTGAGTAGATTAGGATTATCAACTTTGTTACTTTTTAGTTCCCTGCACTGCTTTCACCTCCACACATGGAAAAATATATAGATACTTTGTCAAGCAAATTAATAGTGAAAACATGCCAAGGAGAAAAATTTCATGGGCCTAATAGTGAACTCACAAGCTGTTTTCAAGTAGTTGTATGCACACATACACACACTCTCTCAACTGCAGCTGTTGCACATAATTAATGTGCTAATTATACATAATTATCTAATTACTAAAGGAGGGAGTCAAAGTGAGTGCAGTAAGAAAGATATTAAAATTTGCTCTTTTTAGAATGGTGGACTATCTTGCTTTATCTGAAAGTCACTGTAACTTTTTTTCTGTCATCTGAGGGCTCTACAAAGAGAAAAGTCTTTGTAAATGCTTTAGCAATATTAGGGGCTGTATAATTTTGATTCATTCTATTCACAGAAAAAGTTTCTTAAAAAATACTATAAGGAATAAAGTGTGTCTTACAATTTTTCTTTGCAATTTGGAGTCAACCAAGACTTGTAATAGACTGATGTGAGGAAAGAAAGTTTCCCAACAGATGTTTCCAAGAAGGCTGGTCACACAATATGATAAAAGAAAAACAAAAGTGGGGACAAAGTAATATAAATTTGGAAAGCACTGTTTTTCTATCCTCTGGGTGTCCCACAAATGGCTGGTCCCAATAAATACAAAATTAAAAAAGAATGGGGATATATGATAAATGGTTATATAAGTTTGGAAAATACTATTGTTTCCTATAAGAGACATTTACATATAAAGGCTCTGATAAGTACTGCATTCCTGAACAATTTTAACCACAGAATCCTTTCCCCCCACCTTTATGCATCTATAAGTATCAGTGGAACTCACAAGCAATTGATATTCGAGGCCAGGCTACTATTTTACTACTTCCTCTGGATCATGATTCATCATAAAGTAAAGTTTCATTTTGAATTGAACCCAAGGTCCCTGCCCAACAGGAACAATCTTATAATAAGATACTTGAAAAGCTATAGCAAACCCTATCCTTGGAATGAGCCTCAAGAAGTATCATTTTCCACCGATTCCTTCTCTCATACATTCCCACCAAGGTTGTGGATGCACTATCTCGATAATTATTTCCTATGACCAAATAATTAAATAAAATGTTACTCACAGTATTTCTTGAGAATGTCAAAGCTGCCACAAATTAATTCCACATCTGAAAGGAAGAGCCTCCTACTTATAGAGAAGACATAATTTAGCATCTTTGAGGTATAATTTATTTTACTAATTTGTCAATTCATACCCTGTCTCCTTCCAAAAATGATTTGAGGCATCCCTTTTTTTTTTAATGCTATCATCAAAATTCAATGGGCCATGACAAACGGAAGGAATGAAAACACAAACCAGTTGGAACCTGCAAAGGCACATGTTCATTACTTTTACTATTTAACTTTAACTTTTAATCTTGGGCCATAAAAACTGTCCTAATAAAAGATCCATAAATATCTCCTGAATGTGCAAAGGAATAGCTTTGATGACCTGCAAGCATATGCTGGGCTCTTTTCGCTGATGGGCCTTAATACCTGTGATGGCCTGAGAAGTAAGATTGAGCCAGATGTGAATCTAGAGTCTTCTAGTCAGTAATACCAAATAGAGAACTATGTTCAGAAGTGAAGGAACTGTTCTGTTTCCATTTTAAAATTTTATTTCAAAGGGATGAAATAATAATCTTCTTTTATTTAGAAGCCAATCAAGCAGATTTTGGCATCACTCATGCAAGCACTTGTGAAAAAAATTAATTATACACCACTTTATTATCATAACATGATAGCGTGCGATGTGGGTCTCATTGAAATCCCACCTAGAAATTGCTCCACATCCAGTTTTGCTCTGCACACAGTAGGGAATCAATTCATATTTGCTCAATGAAAGAATGGATGCACTCCATTTGACTATTGCTCTTTTAAATCCTGTTTCTCATCATACATTGAATTCTAAGTAAATGTAATTAATTGCCAAATAATTTCAAATTATAAAATGGGTTTTCTTGAACATTTTTAATTCTACTGAACACATTTTTGAACACATTTTTAAAATTAGAAACACTCAAAACTCTATATTATTTTTCCCTCAAACCTCTTCCAAATTAAATTCTGAAAACAAACATACTTTTGAAATTATATTATCATCATAGTGCATTTCTGCATAAGGATAATGGCTTTTATAATGTGATGCATAAATTCAAGTTTACAGGAACCAGCAATTCATAATATTAAATATTGGGATTTCTCCCCCCACATATACGGCTTTTTTCCTTTTTTTGTAAAACACTATTCTGAGGAAATACCATAGGGCTGTGATACTTGATTACACTATATTGACTGCCATTATTTTTCTAGCTTTCTTAAATTAGATGCAAGTAGCATTTCTAAGTTTAGAATCTTGGATGGAATACCCTGTGTTTGATGCCAGTGTTTCTAAACCTCTTTATTTCTGAAGCCCAGCAAGTTTTACACAACTTTTTTTCATATGTAAAGTGGACCTAGGAGATGCTATCTTACACATTCCATGGAGAAGGGAGAAGAATACGTAAAGAGAAGTAGTGGCGTGTTTTAGCACTAAACGGATAATCTGTCATAAATAGCATGTTGTGTTTAATATTCAGATCAAGACATCTCTGTCTCATTCTAGCAGACCCTTCTGACAAAAGCCATCCCACGTCTGCCAGGAGTATCGAGTCCAGCTGAGGACAAATTTCAAGATGAACCTGAAATCAATTTGCCATCAAATTTTCATGCCTCTCCCAGACTATCTGTGGCATTTTAATTACAAGCACCCTAGGCGGGGGGTACTACAGATATTGACACTTAGCTCCTACAATAAACTTTATTGGCAACCTCTGTCTGAATGCAGTACTCAATGAGAATAACAAAAAACACAGGGGGATGTGTGAGCGAGGAGGTGCTGTGATCACTCTGAAACCATTTTGTTCAAAGAGTCTGGGCATTTCTCAGGCAACAGAGTTGGGAGATAGAACGCCTGGCTCTCAGAAGTACGAATGACCTTCAAATCAGATGTGCCTGTAATGTCTTACAGATCTGCAAAGTCCCTGGTTCCTTTTCCAAGGGGTGACAAAGTGTTATCTTGTTCCCTTTTTGTTTTTGGCTGAGTATTTCTTTTGTGCATCATTTCAGAGCTCTCAAAATATTTCAAATCCTTCTTGGATGGTCAGAGTGTCTGAACAGAAAGGATCCCTGCAGACTTCACTAAAAGGCTCAATTTAAGGGGACAGAAATGATCACTTATCATACTTGAAGACAATGTGTGTGCTGGGGCAGGGGCAGTAACTGGCTGCCCTTACGTTAAGTTCAGCCACCCTCTGCCTTTTCCTGCTTTCTGCATGAGCTGGTGGGGCCACAAATATCAACAGGAAGGGGAGAACCTGCAATTTCCTAACTATAAGGCACTTTTGCTCTCTGAAAAGTGACACCTTGGGACTACAGACCTGCAGTCTGAAACAGGCACGGTAAACAGCCCATTAGGCCAGGTGGGTTTGCCACTGGACACATGAGGCTGGCACATGTCATCTTGCTCCCCCAATTAGGATATGGGACGGAAACACTGCCTACAACCAACAATCACCATCTTTGTGGCTTTGTGGCTTCGTGCTAGGTACTGGAGCAGGCGTGTTGCACAAGTCACAAATCTTCCAACATTCTCACACGGTGGCAGCTATCAAGTGAAGCCAGCATTCTGTTAATATTTAACGGCTCTCCCAAAATGAAAGAATGTGTACAAATATACATATGTATGTTTACTATACATTTTGCTGATATAAAGGATGTGTAGCACACGATTGACAAATAAAAATATGCAATATTCTTTATTATAAATTCCACAGAACCAACTGATCCTCACTGAATGAATGTTTTCATTGATTTGTGCCAAACCCTTGTATCCATAGCTAAGTTATGGTCGCAGTAGATGAGCAAGTGCAGTTTTATGTGAGTGTTGCTTCATACTTTTAGGTGATTCAGTAAGACAGACATGAAACAAGGTAGACAGACATATTTTGGTACCTCACTCTTCAAAGGCATAAGCAGCTTTTTGCTAAATGGGATAATAGGTTTTTTAATACACTGAAGGAATATTGCGTCAATTTTTATACTATTCATATGTAATGGATATAGGCATGCTACTCTTCAATTGAATCTGCATTAAAAACATTGCAATCACTTTCTAAGTGAGGACAATATAAACAAAAAAATCAATCAAACTTTGATTTGTAGTTTTTGCCTATTTCCATGGTGTAAATATTCCCACTATGGCTACTTTTGGGCTACCAAGGTGATATCCCTCAATGCAGGGCGGGAGAGTCTTTGCAGTTGCACAACATTCAAGAGTATTCCCACCCTATGGACACAATAGGTGTAGGTAATTCAACAGCATAGATAATAGCCAAATGTGGTGAAATGGCTAGGAAGTAGTGAGCTGTGATTATTAATTGAATTACTTTGTTACTATCCTGTCTCCTGTTAACCTGAGGGGAGGGCTTCACTGTATACTGCAAACTATGCAAGAGCACACAGGCATGCACACACACCTGCACACCCTTTAATAGGAGATCCTGCTGGCAAAGTCTCCTTGTTATTTTTTTCCTAGAGAGGGAGATACTTTTAAACACAGACAGCCAATCCATGATCCACATGTAGCAGCAGAAGATAATTAAATATCTGCAGTTCCTGAGGAGAGTTGGTAGGTGTGACAAAGACAAAGGAGAGAGAGAAGGAACAGCATTCACCCCTTCTGACCAGTGGCACCCCCAGCCATGAGACCAGCCCTGCGCAGAACGATGGGCTGCAGTTACTGTGCTCAGATGTGCAGATAGCAGCGGGCTTGCAGCATGCACGCTCCGCTTCCTGCCTCCTTCCCCGGGATCACCAGCTTTTCTCCTGAGCCTTTGAAACGGAGGACACAGTCAGTTTTCAGTGACTTATCAGAGATGAGCAACTTCACTGTGCTCTGAATCATTTGCTGTCATTTCTGAGGCAAAAACTGGTTTAGGAAATAAAACGTAGAATAAGGGATGGGTGTGGAGTCTAGAAAACAGAGACACCTTGATGTCAAGGTGAGCCAACCAGGTTCTACAGAGCAAGTAGCTGTGTCCTGCAGTCAGCGACATCATTTTTGTTTAGTCTAAACAGGGGCAAATCCAGAGGCTCTTCCACATCTTATTGATGGAGGGGGGATGCTGGGAACTGCTCTGCTCTCCAGGCAGCACAGAGCAGCATCAGCACATGTTAGCACAGCAAGACTGTGTCTCCTCCCTTGCCACATTATAACACAAACACGCCCGAACAGTTAAGTGCACGTACCAAGAGGCATGATGCTGATCTGGCTAGAGATGGGACTGAGACATTTCTCAAAGGATGCCAAATGCAGGGGGGGGGCATGTGTGTGACACTGATGTTGTGTGCCTATTTCCCCCAAGGATGAGACACATAATATGACATGCTGTGCGCTTCTCTGCATGTATTTTCAAAATATAAAACCACAGACAGCTTTTTATGGACCAACTGGACTAGAAGTATTCTAAAGTGTTCCCTGGAAATTCCAGAGCTGTAAAATATCTGGGAGATATAAACTAGAATATTCTATCATTTGTCAGTAACACAGTTTGTTTGTTTCCTTTTTACTTTTTATTTTTATCCCTGAGGGTCAGATGCTTAAAATAAGCATTGATGTTTCCTAGGCACAAGTTACATTTTGATTGTGAAATCTAATCTATGGTGCTTGGCCAGGGGGAAAAAATTATATTTATGTTTATATATTAGTGTTAATCTTGCCTTTACAAAAATAGTCAACACACAAGAATCACTCATGTTCTGTACCTCGATATACTCCCGAATCTGAGTGTTCCTTGGCTCTCTGTTGGTTGAATGCATGTAAGGACACAATGACTGTCTACCAGTTTATTTGAGATAATGTTGCCCTTGCTAGAAGATCTTATTTCTCCAGTGTTTACAACAACAGCAAAGATTAGAAGGGATCAGAGCCTGAAAAAACTCAAGCTTAGCATAAAACAGGCCCTGGGTATGTAATAATTAATCAACACAGAACCTCTAACAGCCTCCACTCTAAAGCTCTTCCCACCTAGCAGCTGCTGGCGTATCACGGAATCCAGGCGTGAGGCAGGTGCGGGAAAGGGGCATATGGTCTCTCACTGGCCAATAAACATGTGCGTGGGTGGATGTATTTTTGGAGAATGTGGACATATCTTCTGGGGGTGGAGGGAATCGAGCACAAGAACCTTCAGGCTTTTGTTCATTTTCTCTTCTCTCTTTTGGGTGAAAATGAAATGTTATGAGCACACGAGCTCTCCTCTTCATTTTTATAGAGTGGCTAAGTCACTGACCAGCCCCGTTTCTGAGGCTAAAGCGATATAGAATGTCGGCGTGTGCCAAGAACACGCTTGGGCCCTGGGCCAAGAGAACACGGCCTGTCTGTCCACAGGGAGAACAGGGAGGCCAAGTTATGTTTGGAGGGATGCCTCCTATTTCTGATGTAGTCTTTTCACGTCCACAGAAGCCACTACCCCAAAACTTGGAGTCTGCTCTTCCCTCCCTCTCTAGGCAGCCCCGGTTGGCCAAATGAGTATCTCTTGGGCACAGACCAACCTGATACTCAGTAGAAGACCCAGTAGTAAGGGGGCCTGAAAGGGGCTGACCGGGGATGGCATGCCTTCTTGCAGCATCATTTCTCTCCTCTGGAGCACAGCCAAGGAAATGTGGTTTGCAGAGCCAATCCTACGCTTCCCTCTCCAAATCACATCGCTCAGGATTAGGGAGAGAGAGGCCAAATCTTCCTCCATGGCCCTGAAGTCCTCTCCACCCACTCTCTCTACAAAATCAGTTCATCTGGGTAATTTTTAAAGTGTTCTACGTGGGCCAGCTGGAACTAGTTGCTTCTTCCTGGCCAAATGCTTGGGGTTTCTTCCAGCCTGTGTGCTCCGTGTGCTAGTGAGTGCCCAGAGACACAGCCAGGACTGGAACGAGGGCGTTGCTAACCAGACTTCCCAGCAATTTCCTGAGTTTGGAGCAAGCCAGGAGCCTTATTTTTTGGTAAGCCTGCCTGGGCCCAAGAGCCCGGTCACTGAGCTCTACAGCCCGGCAATTCTCTGGAGATCAGCAGTATCCAGGTATCCAGCATGGGGCCACGCTCCCCGGCTGCCCAGGCCAAATCAGTGTACTAGTCCTTATAAAAATGAGATAATCTTCAGGGGGGGAAATGTATTAGCTGTATTTTCTCTAGTCTCTTCCAGCTCATAGGGCATGGTGGACCCCAACTTGATTCTAGAAACTAGGCTAGTTAAATAAGCCATTGTCAAGCCAGGAGCTGCCTCGGACTCTTGGCAAGTGTGTTAACTCAGTATGAAATAATATCAACAGAAAGGAACAATATTCTCTGTTTTCTCACTCCAGGCATTTTAGAGGCTGAGCGTCAGAATTCATTTGGGATGGGCCACAGCGTTCAAAAATAAGTTTTGTGTACCTAAAAGGTCTTTAGATTTGAAGTTCTGAAGAGTCGGGGGCTGTGTGGTATGAACGTTCTAAATTTCTTGTGCTTTGGGGGCTAAGAAAAATTCAGGAACAATATTAGCCCTTAGTGGAGGAGAAGGAGTTATGTAAAATACACCATGCTTCTCCATTCTGTCACAGAGGCATATACATGAGCATTTACAAAAACATATATATTTATGCATTCTTCTTCTAGGGGCCCTGAGACTCTTCCAAGTTATTATTCATATTAATTAATGTGCGTTTGGTTTCTAAAGAGCTCAGCTTAAGAACTTGAGTTGAGATGTTCTAGAAAGTAAATAATCCAGCTGTGCCTGCCACAAAGAGCCCCGAGCACGAATGTGCATGCTCTGGATTCGGCCCCCAGATGAGGAGGTTTCATGCATCTGGGGCAAGACTTCAAGCCCACAATAAGCCTCACTTTTTCTATTTGGAAACTGGAATTAATTCTTCCATCCTCCCCAATTCATAGTAATGTTTTCAGGATAAACCAAGTCAGATTCCATAAATTCTGGGTGCTACGGGGGGAAAAAAGATAGTGTTACTAAAACACTGTCACCATGATTCCCACTTCTGGGAAAAGCCAGTCATTTTGAGCATTTAAAAAACAACAAAGCAGCAATGTGCTTTCCATACCATAGGAACCCAGGAATACTAGAAAATTTGTATAAGGATTCTTAAAAATCGGAAATAGACAAATGCATTCCAAGAGATCAACCTTGCTAGTAAATACTGGTTCATAAAATAATTTAATCTGCATATGTGAATCTTAGGAGAGTATCTTTCTTATAATATTTTCTTTAAGAAAAACAATCTTCTAGAGTTCACTGTTTTTAAACTTTTCCTCCTCTACAGGGATGCTTTACTCTCTAGACTTGCCAAGGAACTGTTTCCTAATACATCGTAGAGAATATATGATTTCATTTTTCCACAGATTCATTTCCATACACCTGGTATTTCAGTTATTTATTAACCATACCTAGTTTTGTGGTTTCTAGCTTTATATCTTTAAAGTCATTAAAACTTAATAGGAGAATTAATCATAAAAGAAATCTATCAAACACAGTTGCCAAGCACTTTTTTTCCCCTGACTGACATCTTTAAAATGTATTTGAATGTTATTTATTTCATCACACCCAGGGAATAAAAAAAAAACATAACTTGCAGCTTCCAAGTTCAGAGAAAGCATAAAAATGTGATTTACTATTTATTGTACACTTAGGCACATGCATATTATATATTGCATGTTAATCTTCAACTGGCTAAGTTTAGCAAATTTGACAACACTACTGTTTGCTAGTGAGGAAAAAGAATCGACATCTGTTCCCTTCCAGATATGATTCCTTCTTGGAAGAAATCAGAAACACTCCTAGGCCTTCTATTTTCTGGGTAAACTGATAGAACACAGGCTGTTCAAATGGACAGTCAAACCACAATGCCCCCTGGTGGTGAAAAACTACATAAACATATGTAAATGTTTCTACAGTACCTTGTGAATATTTTTAAGAGAAACCTTGTTTTTAATGATGTGAAAATTTTCTTTCACTTTTAAGAATTCAAAGACAAAGATCATAGCACATGTATGGTGCTTTTATGGAGAATATAAATATTTCTAATGTTAGTAAAATTAAAGATGCATTTAGTTTATAAAAATCACCTTGATCACACTTTTATTTTAACAATAAGGAATTATACTTGAAGTCCATGCTGAAGACTTGGAGTGTGCTAAAAAAAAAAAAAAATGGAATTGCAGCATATGTATTTTTTAAACTAAATTTGCAAAAGTGAAATGATGTGCAGATGCTTACAGGTAGACCTGAGGGTCTGTTAACTTATTTTCAGTTCGGTTAAGATAGAATGAGAGCAGATTCCAGATTCTACCAGGGCACTGAGGACTCCATCTTCCCATCATGCTCTCAGCATGCACCTCTGGATAAGCAGCTTAAAGGGAATTTCCTCGGGTCAGACATAAATGGAGACTCGCAGGTTCCCTTAATCCAGACACACATCACTTGCAAGTTGGGCCTCATAAATCTCAAAAAAAGTCAGCAACACATGAAAGGCAATGTTGTTAGAAGCCTCAAATACACTAAATGGGAACGTTTGAAATGTAGACTCATTAATCATACAAACAATGCTGACGCCGTGTCGTAATCAAAGATTGCAGCACCATCCTTTCTCAGAAACCCTCTCATTTTACCTCTTGCTATCCTTGGAAGCAGAGAGGCCCAGGACAGGAATTGACATTGCATCCCTTTTTCACCTGTGGAGAAGCTGAGCCACAAACAGTTCAAGGCCATACAGTAGTACAGAGTGAAAAAGTCACCAGAGTATGTTGGTCCCCTGTTTCAAAGCTCCCTTATTGGGCAGTAATGACTCATGTCTGACGTGAAACATTTCAAGACACTTCCCTGATGTCACAGACATCACTGCCAAGACATTCCACAAAAGGATATTGGAATGAAAAATAAGTCCACGCTAAAACTTGTACATAGCACCATTATTTATGGCAGCCGCAAAGTGTAAATAACCCAAAGATCTATAACCTGATGAGTGGATAAATAAAATGTGGTATATCCATACAATGGAATATTATTTAGTCACAAAAAGAAACAAAGTACTGATACACATTGTAACAGGAATAAACTTTGAAAATATGATGCTAAGTGAAAGAAACCAAAGACAAAGGACCACATATTATATGATTGTGTTCATATGAAATGCCCCAAATAGGCAAATCCATAGCAACAGAAAATAGATTGGAGGTTGCCAGGATCTGGGCAGAGGGAGTAATTGGGGTGGTGACTAAGTGGTATGTTCTTGGACTAATGAAAATGTTTTAAAAGTGATTGTAGTGGTGGTTGTACAACACTGTGAATATACATTGAATTGTACATTTTAAATGGATGAATTATATGATAGGTGCATTATATATCAATAAAGCTGTTAATGAAAATAAAATGAATATTGGAGGGCTAGGGGCAGACAGCCCTGCAAAGCTCCAATGGACATGTCCCTGGATGAAGGAGGACAAGGACAGGAAGAAGAACAGAACAGTATCAGAATCCAGAGAAGCTGGCTAAAACCCTGAGTCAGACGGGGATCCCAACATTACTTTTGCAAAAGGGATGTGACTCAGCTCCTCACTCCCAGAAACCTTTTACATAAGCTCTGGAAGGAAGCAGCTCTTCCTTCAGACCCCAAATATGATGATGGGAATTTTGGATTACAGTGGTTTTCATCCCTCATTGCCACCCCCATCCCCTAACACAGCATCTTCCAACACCAGAGATCTCCGGATTCAATTAGCCTGGGGCATTACTAGTTTAATGGAACCTCTCAGGTGATTCTAACATACAGCCCAAGCTGAGGACCACCATTTGGGAGAGAGCCAGCCAAAATGCTAGAGTACAATTATAAGGAAAAGCCTGGTGAAAAGGGAGCCAGCATTCTTGACTCCTACATCATCACAGACATCTAGATGCCGCTGCAGCAGGCAGGAGGTGGTCATCTTGAGCTCTCCATCTGACGATTTTTCACAAACAATGCCAAAATATTTGCACAAACAAAGATATCTCAACTGACCTGTCTTTTTACAACAGGCAGGCACTGTTCCAAATTTTTTTTCATTATTAAAAAAAGAGGGGGGGGCGATGTATTGCAGTGAGGACGTTTATGTTCAAAGTTCAGAATTTTGTGGGCATTCATGGAGAATTTGAATCCCTACCATTCAGCTGACCCTCTGTCCTGCCCAGCATTCTTCACTGTTGAATGCCTAAGAATAATAGCCATCCCCACTTCCACCCCAGCAAGGCTAAGCGTATTTCTCTGGCTGGGTTTTAATCCAAGCTAAACACAAGCAAATCTAAGCATGGTACATGCATTACTTTGCTGCCCAGAGAATGAGACATACTGGCTTTGAATTCTTCCTTTTGGAATTTCTTTGAGCCAGAACATATCGGCTCCTCGCGGGCCCAGCACAGGCACTGTTGTACATGCTCTCTGGGTCGGTACTGATCAATGACAATTTTGGAAAACATTGCCTGAATAATTCATCATAGAAAAAAGCTTTTTGGATTAAATGATATTACTGGGGCTTCCAGCACAAACATACATGTGTTCCTGAAAAGCTAGTCCAGCTGGAAGACTGCATGGAATAATCAAGATGACACCCAAACTGGGCCCCCCATTTTATAACTTGGAATGAGTCATCGGCCACCCCCAGTCATAGGAAAATGCTGCCTGAGTCTCAGCCAGGTGTTGCAGCAGCATGCGCCTGGCACTTCTTGCCATGGCTTTCTTGACACAGCGAAACGCTACTGTGGTCGACTCAATGTGGCAGCATGCAGGGTAGAAAAAAAAAAGGAAAAAAAAAAAAGGTAGGTGAAGGGGAAAAGAAAGAAAAAAGGAAGGGATGGGAGAAAGAAATGCAAAAATGTTGGCTACATCTAGTGCAGAGTCAAGGTGAAGGACAGTGGGAATAATTCAGTTTAATCTTGGCAACTGGGGTGGGGACTTCACACCCACAGCAGCAGCCAAACAGTCCATACCTTCTGTTTACTTTTAAAGCCCCGCCCTTCCTGACAGCACTCGTCACACAGGCAATTAGTATTCCCTTGACTATCAGGTGTAACATACCTGTGCTGCCAAAACCCTGCACCAAAAAGCTACACTTGGTTCAAAGCGAGCGCCTGCAGTGGCTGCACTTGTAGCCATTCATTCCTGCCTGCTTTCTGCTTTGTCCTATTGTTTTGTTTTGTTCTTTTCCTCCTATGCAGAAATCAGGTTTTGACCCACTTCCTACCCTCTTACCTCTTTCTCAAAAGACTCAAAGCAGTGAGGCTTCAAAAGGGTAAGGAGCACTTGGCACTACTTAATCCTAGCTAGCCAAGACTTGGAATGTCTATTTACAGCACATAAAGATGGAATGTAAGGGAGGGGGTCCCACGGCATGAAATTAGTGTTCTCAGCATCCAGAGAGAAGTGGACCCACATGGCCCTGACCTGTTTTTTTTTTTTTTTTTTTTTCACAAATGCATTCCATGGGTGTATTTCACACAGGGTAGTGTCAAGTACTATGCTAAATACTTGAGCTAGAGAGAAAAAAGTAAAAAAAAAAAAAAAAAAAAACCCATTCCTTACCCTCACCTAGCAGGGAAGAGAGTCAAATGCACAAAGGTCCCATATGGTACAAGCTGCTCTACTGGGAGCTGGCAGAGGAGCCCTGAGCCACGAGGCAGGAAGCCTTTCCACCGCCCAGCACTGGGGACCCAGAGGACAGCTGATGAGTGACATGTGGTCACTGACAGTCTCTAAGGACAGGATATCCCCAGGAGGCCCACCCAACCACTTAAGTTAGGTAAAAAATAAAGATCTGGAAAGGGAACCAAAAGAAAAATAAAAGACTACTATAAAGGGCTGGTCGACCCCACGGGTTCTCCCATGGGCCAACCCCACCCAGAGAAACTGCCAAATGTGTGTGCCACTCTGCCACCAGGAGCAAGGCCAGGTACAAAAGAATATCTTGCTTGTTGCTGCCCCAATACCCTGCCCCAAGCAAAGTCATCTCGCTTAGGTAAGTACAGCCCAGATACCTTCAACTTGAGAGTCAAGCAGTGTCACCATTTTTGCATGGAAAGAAAAGGACCCAAATGGTTTTCATACTTGGGAAAATTCAGTTTTAATCAAACTTAGTTAATTATTGACTCAACAAGGATGAAACTAGAATAAAATCACTTTTGCCTTAAGCCAAACTATTAAGAAGCCTCATGTAGTTAATAGACTAAAAGTCTTCAGAAATCTTTCTTTAGCCTTCATAATTTTCCATCTTAACTCAATCATTACTGTGCTTATCTCTAAATGCCAACAAAGGAGAGGCAACAGAGGGAGCTGCATTTATATTTAAGAAAAAAAGAATGTGGAATTGCCCTAAATAAATGCTGTTTTATAGAAGCAGTAAAACTATATAATATCCCTTCTGAGCTTTTCTTACCATGAAAAGCTCCCAATGTTTGCATGTCACTACTTTTGCTTTAGGCCAAAGGTATGCAGCCCTTTCTGTCTCTACAGCCTTCACTCCCATCAATAGCATTATACTCTGTGCTTCTCAGCAGGAAGAGTTTTATTCTAACACAACCTTTGCGAGCAGGGCATAGGTGGTTTGGGAAAAGGGCTCCTTCGGAAAACCTCACCCTTAGGTAGGGCAGGGGTTGGGGTAAAGACTTGCCTCCTCTACCTCCCACCTCCATAAACTCTGAGAGCACTAGTATGAGCCCCATTAATTGCAGTGTGAAATTCACAAAGAAGGATAAAACACAAAATATGCTATACGAATTCTAACAGTTTTTCTTTTTTCCTTCATGGGGACAATCTTGATGTTTTCTTTAAAATATCAAATTCTCTTAATTTTTTTTTTTTTTTTGTAAGTGCTGGTACCTCCAACATATAATTAGTCTACCTTTTAGTGAGTTATTTTTTGAGATAAAACAGCACAACCTCTCACGGTGAGAAACAGTTAAGGGTGACATCTCCAGACCCAGCCACTGTCCCTGTAATGTAGTGCCAAGGCGGGAGGATCACCTGAGCCCAGGTGTCCAAGCTGAGGTGAGCTTCATGTCACTGCACCCCAGCCTGAGTAACAGAGCAAGACCCTGTCTCCTAAAAAAAACAAAATAATAATAATAATAAAATAAATTTGAAAAAGAATAGGGAGCAATGGGAATGTTCATTCATTGCTGGCAGGAAGGCAAAAATAGTGTAGCCATTTTAGAAGACAGTTTGGTAGTTCCTTTAGAAATGACAATTCTTACTGTATGGTCCGGCAATTACACTCCTTGAGATTTACCCAAATAAATTGAAATTGAAAACTTATGTCCACACAAAAACCTACCCATGGATATTTATAACAGCTTTATTCATAATTGCCCAAACTTGAAGGCAACCAGGACAACCTTCAGTAAGTAAAGGGATAAATAAAACTGTGGCACAACCAGACTGTAGAATTATTCACTGTGGAAAAGAAATGAGTGATCAGGCTGGGAAAACACATGGAGGAACCTTAAATGCAAATTACTAGGAGAAAGAAACCAATCTGAAAAGGCTGCATACTGTGCAATTCCAACTTTAAGGCATTCTGGAAAAGGCAACACTATGGAGACATTAAAAGGATCCATTGGTCGCCAGGGGTTGGGAGGAAGGTGGGATGACAAGATGCAGCACAGAAGATTTTCAGGGCAGTGAAACTACTCTGCATGACACCACAATGGTGGGTATCTGTTATCATACATTTGTCCAAACTCACAGAATGCACAGCACCAAGGGTGAACCCAAGCATGGACTTCAGCTGATGATGATGTGTAAACTTAGGTTCATCTATTATGACTAATGTGCCACCCTGGAGGGGGATGTGGATAGTGAAGGGGACTGTGAGGGCAGGGACTACATGGAAAAAAAATATCTGTACCTTCCACTCAATTTGGCTGTGAATCTAAAACTACACTAAGAGATGTCTATTTTTAAAAATGAAAACAAAACAAAAAAATCTTGGAAAAATGGAATTCATTTTTTTCTCATTGCTTCTTTTAATTTTTAATAGATAAAAATATATTCATGGTTATAATATGAAATGTTTAAAATATGTATAGATTGTAGAATGAATACATTGAGAGCTAATTAATGTATATATTACATTCCATACTCACTTTCAGGGGGAGGGGTAAGAACTTAAAGTCTTAAGTGTTAGCAATTTTCAAGTATACAACACATTGTTATTAACTATAGTCACTATGTTGTACAATAGCTCTCTTGAATTTATTCCTGCTAAGTAAAATTTGGTATCCTTTGACCAATATCTCTCCAACCTTCCCCAATCCTCACCCTCAGTCCCTGGTAACCACCATTCTACTCTGTGTGTAAGAGTTCAACTTTTTTAGATTTCACATTTAAGTGGACTCATGCAGTATTTGTCTTTCTGTAACTGGCTTATTTCACTTAATATAACATTCACTAGGCTTATCCATATTGTCACAAATGATAAGATTTCCTACTTTTTAAATTCTGAGTAGTATTGTATTACATATATAGAACACATTTTTGTTATCTATTTACCATTTGACGGACACTTAACTTGATTCCAAATCTTGGCTCTTATGGAAATAATACAGCAATAAATATGGTAGTACAGGTATCTCTTTGACATAATGATTTCATTTCCTTTGGATACATACCCAGCAGTGGGATTGCTGGGCCATATGGTAGTTCTGTTTTCAATATTTTGAGGAACCTCCACATTGTTTTCTATAATGGCTATACTAATGTACATTCCCATGAATATTATACTGGGTCCTCTTTCTTCCACATCCTCACCAACACTTGTTATCTTTCATCTTTTTGATAACAGTCATTCTAACAGCTGTGGACTCATATTTCATTGTGGTTTTAATTTGCATTTCCCTGATGATTACTGGGATTGAGCATTTTTTCATATATTAATACCTGTTGGCCATCTGTATATGCTCTTTTGAGAAATGTTTGTGCAGGCCCATTTTTTAATCAGGTTCTTTGTTTTCTTGTTATTGAGTTGTTTATATATTTTGGTATTAACCCCTTATCAGATGTATGGTTTGCAAATGTATTTTCCCATTCCTAGGTTGTCTCTTCACTCTGTTGATTGTTTTCTTTCTGTGCAGAAGCTTTTTAAATTGATGTAATCCCAGTTGTCTGTTTTTGCCTTCATTGTCTCTGCTTAGGTTCATATCTGAAAAAATCATTGCCCAGGCCAATGTCTTGGAGCTTTTCCCCTATGTCTTCTTCTAGTATGATTGTTTTACAGTCTCAGGTCATATGTTTAAGTCTTTATTTCACTGTGAGTTGATTTTAGCAACAAAAAAAGAAAAACAAATGGGAGTGGAGAACATTCCCACCATTTGGGGAGAGATGTGTTTCCACTAGTCAGGAGGGACAGGAAGATGGGACAGGGATGGGGATGCAGGGAATCTGGAGAGAACAAGGTGGAGAGTGGGATATGAGGGCCGGCAGTGAAGCCAAGTGGCATCATGTGGAAAACAGTCAAAAAGAACTACAAGTCTAATCACCCAAAAATTCTAGAGCAAAAGATGAAAATCCATAATTCAGCATAAGGCACCACTTTAGGTGTTTAGAAGACTGTGGTTGTCCATTTAAGCTTTTCCTTTCTTAGGGAATTTGATAATTAGAAATAAATTGGTTGATTTTGATTCTTCACTTATATGACAATTCGAAGTTACACAAGTAATCCATGCTTACTGGAAAAAAAAAAAACATTAAAAATAAAAAAAAAAAGGACAGATTGCTCTGAAGTAAAAAAAAAACAACAAAATGACTGTCTTCCTATGACTTCCTACTCAAACCCAGGGTAAAACACAATCAACTGTCTGCTACTAATCTTTCTAGATCTTTTCCTATGAGCACACAGATGCATATTAAATAATATTTTTTAATTTAAAAACTACAAATCAATGAAGCATCTCCATTTTGTAGTACGTCATGTCCGAAGGGCTTGACCTCCTGGGTCCAGCCACGGAACAAGACACCTCCATTCATCTGATGGTGGTGAACTGGGTCACAGCAAAGTACCTAAGGAGGAAATTAACAAGCCTCTCTAAGGACAGGCCTAAAACCCTCAGAATGGGCTGTCACTGTGCAATGGACATCAGCCTCTTACTCAACTGACAGGCCTTCCTCCGGCTATAGGATCTTGACTGTAATTACAGGAAAGGCCATACCATAAAGATTGGGGGATGGGGGGGAGCTAATTGACAAAAAGCTTGATGTGATGACTCAAGGACCGATGGCCAAGCCTGAAATTTCTTTTCCTCAAAAAGTGACTGATGTGCAGTCCATTAAGCTAAGACTGTGCAAACCCAGGAGATGGGGTATTTCCAATCAAAGTACACATATGGGGCTCACACAAAAGACTCCTGGACTTTACAACAAAAAAGTCTTTGGAGTGTTGTCTGAAAAAAAAATATTCAAGAGGTGCAAATGTTTATTGCTGCCGTTTTTATCTTCTTTTGTTTCCTTATTGCTTTGTGTTTATAATCATGTTGATTTGTTGACCCATTCAAGATGCAAAAGGAAAGACTTCAGTTTGAGATTTAAACCTCCTCTAAGCTTCTGAGTCCCAATTTTGTTACCTTTCCATCATTACAAAGGTCTGGAATCCTTGCTCCACCTAGCAAGGTACTGTTACCATTAACATATCCAAATAGAGCGTAAATTTAGGATGATCACATATCACGCAGTGGGTAAGACCACAGACGCTAGAGGGTCACACAACCATTCCAGCTGTATGCTTTTGGTCCAGTTATATGTCTTCTAGGTGTCTTGATTTTCTCATCTCTAAAATAGGGATAGGATTGTTATGAGGGACATAGGACATTTTCTTATGTAACTCTGGCTTATGGTTAAAGAGTAAGTTCCAGGCTCAGACAGACAAAGGAAGTAGAACACATATATTATTCCACCGGGTAATGGCTTGAAGTTTCTCCAGTCTTATTCCAGAAGGCAGGCCAAGCTTCAACAGCAGCACATCATTAAAAATAAAATTCACAAACATGTGGCCGCTGTACAGGGGCCAGTCTGTCCTCTGAAGGAAGAACCATGTTGCTTTCATCAAAATGTTCCTTTGCCAGGATGGTAAAGAACATCTCTGACATTGAACTGCAGGTGGTTAGTGATGACTACTTAGATTAGTGTTCTGACCAGGATTCTGATTGACTAGTGATGTCTGCCATGCATAAAGGAAGTGGGACATGGATGCGTGCACACCGGGTACTCAACTCACTGCTACCATACTCACAGCACACAAACATTCAGCGCATCAGGTATAAGGCTCTTGGTAATTTGTCAAAAGGCTACAAATGGTGGAAAAAACACATTTTGATATGACTATGCATATTCTCTCAGAACCAATTACTTCCTGAATTATAACTTTGTAAGTCATTGAAAATTATTCAGGGCACATAAACACCAAGATACAATTTCTCTGAGCCAATAAATAAAGAAAATTTTACCATAAAGCCAGTGTCCTTTGGGAAGGAATGGAAACACAGATTCTGTGAATATCTCCTAGTAGGAGGCCCCGGGCTTGGTCCCCAAGGTCAGAGACTGTCTCCTGCTTACTGTCACTAGACATAGAAGAGCAAGTGTTCTGCACATTATATACAATCAATCCAGTGTGGATCAGAGATTGACTATGTTTAATTCCAACACACTGTGAAGAACATTTTATACACAAATGAGAAAAGTGAGAACTAGGAAGGCTAGAACTGGACTTAATTGCTAAAAAGTCACAGATGTCATACCTTCAGTGGACCATGGCATAAGCTAACTTGCCCACTTGCTAGTGAATAGAAAAGGGAAAAAAATTACTCAATTTGAAGATAAACACACACATACACACAACACATCACATCTTCAGATGGAGTGCCTCACCCAACCTCTATTGGTGTATGGCACAAGCCTCCCCTTCATCCTCTGTAAGTTACACACACATTGTCACATACTGGAGCCATCTGCTTCCCTCTCTGTGGAAATGCCACTTAGTCTGCAGTGCCTCTTAATCTCCAAGCATTCATTTAATCGTGATGTGAAACCAGTCAGCCAGGAATCTGAGAATGCCAAGTTTCTAAAACCTAGAGAACATCCCCAAAGTGCACCCACACCCCCACTCCTTTTGTACATTGGGAAGGACAAGTATCACCTGTCATGCTTAAAACACTGCTGGTCAGGATGTCCACGAGCAGCATCTGAGCTGTAGAGTGCTGATGAAGGAGAGAGAAGAGTGTGGGGAAAGAAACCATGGTGCGTGGAGGGCAACTCTTGAATCCCCAGATCCCAAAGTGGCTGTTATTCAAAGTAACTTTCTATGCTCAAATTTTCTCCTGGGGTTTCAAATTCAACTCTCATCTTCCAGCTTGCAAATAAAGAAGCTCCAGGTGTGAGTCAGCAACTCCCAGTTTGATTGGGTTTTGTAATCACTCCCACATGTACGCAACACATCCTCTTATACTTCATTGAGGACAAGACACTGAGCATCAGCAGAGCTTCAACACACACAAATGTGAGGGATGGGAGAGAATTCAATTCACAACTGTTCACTGAGCACCTATTAGGTGCCAGACCAGGGTTAGAAACAGAATAAAACACAGTCCTTTCCCCAAGGGGCGTGTCATCCAACAGGAGAGAGGCCCGTATAACTGGAAAGCCACAACACAGAAGCACGCATGGCATCAAGGCATGACGAGAGAGAAGGTGATTAATTGTCTAGGTGAGCAAAGGTCTGGGAGGGCTTCATGGCAGATACGACGCCAAGAGCTGGACTTTGAAGAATGGAGAGCAGTTTGCCAATAGACAAGTGCACCAGAGCAGGAGGTGCAGCCTTGGGGAGAGAGCACAGCTGGCGCAGATGACTCAGTCTGGTGAGTTCAGTTCAGTTTGGCTGAAGCATAAAGTTGGCCAAGGCAGAAGGGGAAGGAAAGGAAGCTGGCGCGGTCACCCAGGGCCAGTTCAGGGGCCAGGGAGCCAAACCGAGCTGCCCGCCTCTTTCTTGTGAGCTCATTGCTAGTTTTATTTTATGAGCTGCTGCTAAGAAATCCTGTTTTGCAGCAGAGAAAACAGCAGTGGGTGTGGTCCTCTGAGCCACGTCATGGGCTGAGACACTGACTGCTTAGCCTACAGAAGTAGGGGGTCACTAGGTAAGGGGTACCCCATAGTAGAAGACTCCTCATGTAGAAAACAGGTCTTTTCTCCAAGGGACATGACATCCAATGGGAAAAATGACTTATGTTTCCAGAAAGTTCTAACTTTGTTTTGTCAAAGACAAAGGAGGACAAAATGGTAAGACATTCAAGTGTGTGCTTCCCAATTCAAAAAAGGACATCTGAACAATTAGAAGGATCATTTGTTTCACCCCATCTCTGGAGTGTGTCAGAATACCCTGTCTTTTTCTTCTCTGTCCCTCAAGCCAGAAGTCTGAGATTAGCCCAGTGTTGAAAACAACCAAGTGCTCATGACCTCCTTGTGGGGGGTGTAAATAAATTTATAGGAACTACAGCAGGGAGCACAAGAGAATCCCAGCAATGACGAGTGCCAAAGGAACCTCAGCCAACGGCTAGGAACAAGGGTACCCACACAAATACATGCACACATACTTCACTGACAGACTTGGTCACTTTAAAATAGACTGATTATGGCCGGGCGCTGTGGCTCACGCCTGTAATCCTAGCTCTTGGGAGGCCGAGGCGGGCGGATTGCTCAAGGTCAGGAGTTCAAAACCAGCCTGAGCAAGAGCGAGACCCCGTCTCTACTATAAACAGAAAGAAATTAATTGGCCAACTGATATATATATATATAAAAAATTAGCCGGGCATAGTGGCACATGCCTGTAGTCCCAGCTACTCGGGAGGCTGAGGCAGAAGGATCACTCGAGCCCAGGAGTTTGAGGTTGCTGTGAGCTAGGCTGACGCCACGGCACTCACTCTAGCCTGGACAACAAAGTGAGACTCTGTCTCAAAAAAAAAAAAAAAAAAAAAAAAAAAAAAAAAATAGACTGATTATATTGGAAAGCTAGTACCATGTTGGGTTAGTCAAATGTCAAACACTATGGGTCTTGCCCATTGGTTCACAGTTGAAGATGGCCAGGATGGCATATTATCACTGGGTTCTTGGCCTTGTGTGTACTTGAGAAGGAAAAGTCAAATCAAAATAAAAGCCAACTGACACTACAACCAAAAAAAAATTTTTTTTTTCCAATCTGAGCAAATCATTTGGTGTAAAAATAAACAGAACTAGAAATTGTCTCTAATAAACTAATATTAGTCTCCCCAGAGGGTTAATTATGTCGCTCCGTATTTTAAGAAGAATGTAAATTGCCAGTTTCAACAGATGTTCTTTTAAAAGAATTGGTTATCTGGGAAATGATGGGTCTTTGTTAGAGCTTACCCCAGTGGAATATAAACATTAAAATCATCTGACTATCTGTCAGGCCCCCTCCTCCTCACACAACTGTTACCCACACCAGTGATACACCCTTTGGTTATCAGCAGCTTTAGGGACAAGTGCTCTAGCCAGAACTGTGGTCCCAGATTTCAGACAGTAAGTTATGAGGATTTCCAAACTCCCTCTGACCCTCCCAGTAACCTCATCGGATCATCATTACAAATCCCAGCTCAGGCACTTGGTCCTTGGTCACTTCCATGCTACTCTTTTACCCTGGAGAGTGACACTGTGAGATCATAAAGAAACAGAGTTAGAACTTTCTGGAAATATAAAGCTTTTCCAAATTCAGCTTAAATGCTCAAACATGTAAAATGCATGTTCCATGCATATATACATACACATCTGAAACCTTCTAAGGGAGGAATGAAAATTTAAGTCTCACAAGAAGAGTTAGAGGAACAAAGAGATCATAGATGTCCCTGCTGTTTTCTCACCAAAGGCATTTTGTAGATTATGAAATGTACGTTAGCAGGATCACAGAGTGAATGCTTCCACTTGGACATTTGGCCAAGTAAAGAGAGAAAAAAAAAAAAAAAAAAACCCTCCTTGTCGCAGTTCATTATTCCAAGTTCAACAACCTCCACTGACCCAGGGATACGGAGAGAACATATGTTTTTATGTTGCAGTGGTAGTGGGTGTCTGGCTGCCAACCTCACTTGACCTAACTCTTCATTATCATCCTGGTTAGACTCACTTCACAGATAGGGAAACTGAGGCTGAGGGAGATTAATGACTCCCACAGAAAACTTAACAGAATCTGCTTTCATTATTGATCTGCTAGTAACAGGCATAAAATCTCATCTCAGCCAGAAAGGTAAGCAGATAACTATTGATCTCCTGAACTGTTTCTGAAAGGACTCACTCGTCGTAGGAAGAGATTGGGCAGTTTTATGTCCTACAGGCAGGAGGGGACAAGGCAGCCTGGTGCCATCATCTGAGAGAATGTCTTAATTGGCAATAAGACCAGAAGAATAGTCACGACACATGTGGCTCACTGAAGGCCTACTCTGTAACAGAGCTGAGAAAGAGGCTTCATGCTTGTCCTCTATTTTAATCATCCCACTATTCTGCCATGGAGATATCATTATGCCCATTTAACAGGCAAGAAAACTGAGACTTGGAGAGGTGAAGTCAACTGCCCCAGGGTCACACAGTTCCTAAATGGCCCACAGGGAATATTCCAGGTCTGCCTGACTCAGAGTCTGCCTTCTTCCACTCCATCCAGCATTTCAACACTGACATCATCCCACCTCAGCAGCTCCATGGGCTCTCTCATCAGCCATCTGAAGACCCAGGTACACCGGAGGGCCAGCAAGGGACCAGTCTGATTATGCTGAGATGTCACAGTGGCAAACCCACCTGAAACGTCAGAAATCCTCATGTTTGCAGAAGAAAATTCAGGAAAAGCTCAATCTCAACCTTCTTGGCCCTCCTGAAAAAAGGGCTCAAGGGTATCACTGTGCAGGTTATATGTAATACAATTGCAGGAGGTGCCCTTTACCAGATTATGAACTGTGCCACCTACAGTTGAGCAACATAAAACCTGTTTTGCTGCTGGGAGAGGACTTGAAACATTTACAGAGCAATCCTGAAATTCTCCTATAGACCAACTGCTGAGACTGTGCCAATTTCAAGGGTATTGTGATAAAGAGCTTCCTCCAAATAAAGATGATCTTCCATATTCCCTCCAGCCCTAGCAGAGGGTACCAGGAATCTTTCAAATCCTCCAAAATGTCCACTCCCCAGTTCCCAGTGAGATCTCTGTCTGCTCTAAAGCTCAGAAACCAAGCCGTGACCACAGCAAACAACAGCCTGAGAGAGAAAAGGTCCCAGTTCTGCCTACTCTGGAGACCCTGTTTCTGATGCTCTCTGCACCTTTAGGGGCCTTGGAAACATGGGACAATGATCCTTGGGTAGAAACAGTGCTTTTTCCCCTCTGGTCCTGGTTCCCTGGGCAGAAGTTGATTTGGTGATACAAACTGCCTTATTCCTAATTTTAGCGTTGGGGTGCTGGTTGGTGGTTCCTGGAAGCCAGAGGGCAGGGAGGCAATCTCCACTGTTTCTTTCCTGTATGTTCTAAGTAGTGAATAATCATGGGACAATAACTGCACAATTATGCACCTCCCAGAGGGCATTTACCAATGTCTAGAGACATTTTTGATTATCCTACTGGGAGAGAGGGTATCTAATGGACAAAGGCCAGGGATACTGTTAAACATCCCACAAGGCACAGGACAGACTCCCCACCACTAACAGTGACCTGGTTCCTAATGTTAACAGTGCTAATGCTATGCACCTAGAACCAGAAGGAGCCGAATTGTGAGTCCTAAATAGTTTTCCAAAATCTCAGTGCATGATGGTCCCGATGTTATAACACCATGCAAAAACAGAATACTAGTAAGTGACTCCCTTCAAACTTGCAGGCTGGTCCTTAACAGATCTCGTCAGGTGGTATTAGTAGGTGGGACACCATGCTGCAGAGACAATTCCCAGAGGTTTAACTCTGCTGACGCACCTGTTTTTTCAGGAGAAAAATAACCAAATCCTTGCTTTACTCATTCAGGGAAACCTAGCACCTGTCTGTATCAACATGTTTGAGATGAAAAAAAGAGAAAGAAAAAAAAAAAGGAAAAGGAAAAAAAAAACCTGAAAAAAGGAGATAAATTATTTATCCAGCATAAATATTAAAGAAAATTGCAAAACATAGTCTGGTGTCACCATGCTGTTGTTACAAAATCATCTCGTTATAGCTTCTGGCAAAATACTGTTGTCCTTAATATGAGTACAACAGAATCATCTGGGATGTACCAACCAGGGTACATGTGTCTGCTTGCTGTCGAGGACACTTAGCAGCATGCCAACTGGCTCATCACGCCCCCGTGGAAAACCATGCAGAGATACCCTGTTAGGAATGAGCCTAAATTAGGAAGAGATGGTGAATTTCATCAGAACCCAAGGTACAATTTAAAACCGGTAGTCAATTAAACACACCCAGTGATGTGCTTCAGCTGGGACCGACTGGCTTAAGACAGCCAACTGCTAAAGTTTAAGAATTTTATGAGCTGGTTCTTGGGCACACCCATTAATAAGTATTAAATTATATAAACTTATGATTAAATATGATTAAATAAGCTATGCAAAAAACAAAGGTAAAAATATTCAAAACTCAATACTTCTGAATAATCTTAGCATGTCAATTATCTATGCTCGTGAGGTTATTAACATCTATTGTGTCTGCATAGTGGAAATACTATATATATAATGATGTGGAGACCATGCACCTCTTTCCAACTCCAAGACCAGTGACCCCATGTTGGCTGTTTGAAATCAGCCATGATATGAGTATTTACACCATAGTCATCAGCAAACACTACAAAACAGGGTTTGTTCTCCCATCTCTGACTAAGAGAGCCGGTTGTTAAACATATACCCACATACCAAACATTTACACACATGCCACTACACATACCCCACATAGACACCAGCTATATGGTAATAGCATTCACAGAGAGATTTTGGTTTTGAACAAAATGTACAGTATTCAAAGTTTAGCAAACTCATTTTGGCAGCCACACAGGCTCCTAGGTAACCAAGAAGTTTAATAACGCTGCACAATAATAATTAAACACTATAAATAATGTATCTGCTGAAGCTTCCTGCTCGGCCCTTTATGCCTTTGTTGAAAAGTGATCCGTGCTGACATTCTGAATAAGGTTGGCAAAATAAGTGCACGGAGGAGTGGCAGGGGGAAAGTAGGTTTGCTCTCAATAATGCATGAAGCCCCATGCTGCGGAGAGGGATCCTTGGAAAAGCAGCTCCGCGGCAATCTGTTCTTTCATCTGGAGCTGGCATCCAGGCGGAGGTGCTGCCCCGGATCAGAAGCACAATTGCTCACTTGTGAGCAGATGTCCTTCACGCGGCGGGCAGCACGCTTGCAACACAGAGCTGTACAAACGCATGCTGCGAGACAGGCTCCCCTCACCATTACCAAAAGAATACAGCATATATTAATTTAGCAGGTTGTTGAATAATGTTTGAAGGGGGGGGTCATGAAGTACAAAAATCACTTGGTGAGGCACAATGACTTTCCAACCAAATGGAAGGAAAAGAAAAAAAGGTTCGGTTCTTATGGAGGTTGAGGGAGAGTGAGTCTGGCAGATCCTCACCCCCAAAAGAAACTCAAAACAGGTCTCCTCAGGGACTCAGGAAGGAATGAGTTGGGCAAAGCCATAATTTCACACTTACCACCCAAAAGATTATTTTTATCTAGCATGCAGTTTGCACGTAGCTGGGGAAGGTTGGGGGTCTGTGGGAACTTTTTATACTTTCCACTCAATTTTGCTATGAACTTAAAATTACGCTACAAATAAAGTTTATTAATTTTTTTAAAAAAGTACACGTAACCCTAAGCCCTGGATTGTTTCCTTCCTGGTTGGGAACCCCTGTTGGAAGGTGTTTCAGCATCTGTCCCAGGGTGTCCCCTGGTTCCTAAGGAGCCTCACTCCGCTGTTGTCTCACATCTGTAAGGTGACTGTCTGCCTCCTCATTGGGCAGAGCAGATCAGGAGCGTCCTACCAGGTATAGGAGCCTTGTGGTATCACCCTGGAAAACCAGTGTGAAGACACAAAGCCCTGCCATGATATAACTGACAGAGAAGTGGAGACAAAGGCTATATCCCTTCATATTCTCTCTCCTCCGCAACATCCATCTTCCAGAACCCTGACTTCAGGACAGCTTCCGCAAACTCAATCACTTCCGCGTGGCTGACAAAACTGGGCCCACTTCCTATATTTCATTTGGCGTTGGGGGAGGATGATCTATTTCACCTGGGAAAAGTAAAGTTAGCAACCTGCTTCACGAGCCCAACCTTTAAAGCCCTGCATCCGCTCAACTTCTGCACACAAATACTATTGTTTTCCACCTCGATAATTATTAAATTGTAATGTAAAACCCAACTTCTGCTTAAGTATGCGTGATGATTAGACTACAAGTCAATTGTGGATAACACGCAGATATAAATGCAGCTAATAAGTCTTACTGTAATGATTAATCAATTTATGAATACATTATTTAAACTAATAGCTCAGGTAGGGTATCTTAAACAAGTTACAGAGTACATCGACCAATTCAAATACCAGCTGCCGGATCAATAGCAAACTGTAAGTAAACTCTGGGGAATAGGTATACTTGCAAAAAAGAAAAAAGAAATCTGTGTACAAAAGGATCTTAAATGAAGAAAATCTACAACAATTTCAATTTTTAAGAGAAATCTATAGTGCTTTAATATATGCCAAAGCTTAAAGAGAAAGATAAAAAAGTATAACACTGCAAATTTTGCCCCTTTTCCATTCTATGCAGTAATAATAATTAAGAGCAGCTCACACAAATTCATTTTTATACAAGCCATTACATACATTTGCAAAAGACTATATATTAAAGTTCACTTTGATTCATTTAAAAATGATGCACTGAGTTCACTTCATTGCAAGATAACAAATCTATCTATCTATCTACAAATGATCCTTTAACAGAAGAACATAAGCATGTAAAAAATAAAATTAGCAACTCTCCTAAAAGGGGCCCATATCCAAAAGACATCCCAGGGGACACCTGTTCTGCTACAACCACAGAAGCCCCCCCACAACCCCACTGTTACCACAACAGAGTTTTTGTAAGCAAAGCAAGCACTTGCATTGTAGTGCCATTTCTTTCCAATGTCTAAAATTAAGGCTAATTAATGTGAGTTTAATAAATAAACCAAATGGGCCTTGATTTCCAAAGGTGTGATATCACAGCTCCAAGTAATGCTGCATTTTAAAAAATTAATTAGTATCTTGTGAGATTGGCCACACATTATTGAGTAAGTAACAGCAGCTAAGTGAAACAGATGAAATATTGGTAAGCGATGCAGCCCACAGTATAAGTATGTGAAGGGGGTCAAAGGTTAATCCCTATTGATTTTCCTAGTCTGCGTACAGCACCGCTGGGAAAGCCGGTTCTGTTGGCAATCAGCTAGCACAAATACATTATAAATCTTACTGTCCGCCTTCACTGATCAGTGTCACTTACTTCCTTCGCTAAAGACCATTAAGAAACTACCAAAAAAAAAAAAAAAAAAAGAAAAAAAAGAAAAAAAATCTACCCAGATGCCAGCACAAAGGACAGAAAAGCATTTAAAAAATCTTCCATGTCAGACAATGCTTGTGGAGATGGAAGACTTCACTGAAAGCAGAGGCACACCTCTCTGGAAGCTGGTCTCTCTCAGGAAGGCAACATGCAACCTTGAAGGTAAATCCATTCGAAAGAGTAAAGACAGAGTATTTTTCAAATGACCTTCAACACCAAATCAAAAAAGTAAAAGTATTTTTGCATATGAGTGCATTAAAAAAGAAGAAAGGAAAATGTAGGAGTCCAACACTCATGGACATTGAGAGAAGCATCTTCAACTTGACTTTGCAAAATTTGGCACAACCTTAAAGCTCAGGAAGGGCAAGCTGAAGGAGCCCCTCATGTCCAGGGGCCCCTTCCAAGTTCCAAATCAAATGTATTACTCCTTTCTCCAAGTGGGCTCCCAACATGAATAAGCTTCAGTCTGGAAAATCTGGGCCCTCACTTCCTACCCACTTCTAGGAAGAGAGGTGAATGACTATTTCTTTGTCATGTTTTTTATTAAACAGATTGTACTATGTGTCTTTTATACATCTGCTACTCTTGCTAGACTTGGGGAAAGATGATCGACATGGATCTTTCCTAGGAAAAATGAGACACACCCTGCATCATACCATTGACTGTCTTACAACATGGTCCTGAGAAACAGTCTTGGTGCCAGTAAGTGCCTTGCCATTTGCCAGCTCTGGAACACCTGGTCGATTACCTGACGTGTCTAGGCCTCAGTTTCCTCACTTGGAAAATCAGGATAATAATAGTAGTCACTTCACAAGATGGTCAGGAAAGTAGAAATCATATATAGAGCAGTTAGTAGAGGGCCCAGTAACATTCAATAAATGTTGGTTAATTTTTTTTTAAATTACTGAACCATTTGACACCAGGAAAAAAATGAGACATTTCTCATCCTCTGCTTCACTAATGGGGGTTGTGGAATTGTTATATAAAAAGACAAAGAACCATCTGATCCATCATTCCATCCAAATAGATACTGTCCATCTCAAAATAGGTGTGACAATAGCAAGCATGTTCTAAGTTATTTTTTAGAAATAGATTTTTTAAAAGCATATGTAAGTAAAACATACCAGGGGCCGGGCGCGGTGGCTCACGCCTGTAATCCTAGCTCTCTGGGAGGCCGAGGCGGGCGGATTGCTCGAGGTCGGGAGTTCGAAACCAGCCTGAGCAAGAGCGAGACCCCGTCTCTACTATAAATAGAAAGAAACTAATTGGCCAACTAATATATATACAAAAATTAGCCGGGCATGGTGGCACATGCCTGTAGTCCCAGCTACTTGGGAGGCTGAGACAGAAGGATCACTTGAGCCCAGGAGTTTGAGGTTGCTGTGAGCTAGGCTGACGCCACGGCACTCACTCTAGCCTAGGCAACAAAGCAAGACTCTGTCTCAAAAAAAAAAAAAAAAAAAAAAAAAAACATACCAGGCCAGGCATGGTGGCTCGCGCCTGTAATCCTAACAGGATTGGGAGGCTTGCCTTGGGAGGCTGATGCAGGAAGATTACTTGAGGCCAGGAGTTCAAGACCAGTCTGGGCAAAGTAGTGAAACCTCTTCTCTACAAAAAATTTTAAAAATTAGCCGGTCATGGTGGTGCTTTATCTATAGTCCTAGGTACTTGGGAGTTTGAAGTAAGTAGACTGCTTGAACCCAAGAGTTTGTGGTGGCAGTGAGCTATGACTGTGCCACTGCACTGCAGCCTGGGAGACAGAATAAGACCCTGTCAGGAGGGAAGGAGGGAAGGAGGACAGGAGAAAGGGAGGGAGGGAGGGAGGGAGGGAACAAGGAAGGGAGGGAGGAAGGAAGGAAGGAAGGAAGCAAAGAAGGAAGGAAGGAAGGAAGGAAGGAAGGAAGGAAGGAAGGAAGGAAGGAAGGAAGGAAGGAAGGAAGGAAGGAAGGAAGGAAGGAAGGCAGGCAGGCAGGCAGGCAGGCAGGCAGGCAGGCAAGCAGAACAGCTGATGTTGGGTACCTCAGTATTAACCAGGGATAAGAGAGAGTTAAGAAATCTTTAGGCAAAGAAGGGTTCACTTTCCGCACAGAAATTAGATACTTTATTTTAAAGCTCCAATGCCAAGAAGATGAGGAGGAAAGGTTCATAAGGCACGTCTTATGTCTGCAGTTTTCATAAATGTAGTTATCACCTCTATAGCACGCATGTGCGTGCACACACACACACACACACACACACATGCATATTTCCCCTGCCCTAAGCAAAAGACATGCATGGCATTCTTGAAAAAGTTCTGGCAAATATGGCCAGAATTCTGGGGAAATCCTCCATCTTTGCATTTTCTCAGAATTCCATCAACTAGGCTTAATGCACTCATGTGCTGGTACCAGGATGTACTTGAAAAAAATTTTAAAAGCCTTTAAATTAAGGGGTACAGACTGGGGGCAGCTCTCCCAGGGCTAACGATAAGCAAAGGCACATACAGCAAAGTTCCCATCAAACGTTCAGTATCTGTGCCATGACTCTTTGTTTCAATCAATGACTTTGTTTTTATTCTTAAAAAACCTTTTATTTCAGAATTTCCAAATCTACTGAAAGAATGTTATTCTCGTAGGCAGAGGATAAACAGAGCAGGATCCCATCTAAGCAGTGAAAACAAAGATGGGCAGAGGCCACAGACTCTTTTTCAAACCCAAGGGGATCCAGACTGCTTTTAACTCTCTTGAGTTGATGAAAGTACACTTATATTAGAAAAATTAAGTGCATATACCTCAAGAGGTATTTATATATTTACAAATTATAAACTTAGATTATTCTATTAGCTACTATTTTCCAGGCATGCTATAGGTTTAGAGTGATATTCGTCTCTAAAAATAGTGCATGCAATTCCATATCCCTCTACTAATTTATATTTTTAATTTTTTATTGACTTCCAAGATCTGATCAAACTGCCACTGCATTTACCGTGTACCAGATGACAGGATCATGTTAGGAGTAGCTGAAATGGCTGCTCTTTTCCTAGTGCTTGCTTGTGTTTGCATTCTAAGGACTATATTCAAACATTGGTCTCTTTGTCCAAATATTTTAAAAATCTCTTCTTCATTTTGTGATGGCTGCTTTAATTCAAGCCATATAGTCTAATGTTTCAATCCATTTAACTAAGCACACATGCAAAACTATAGCACATTTTCAAAAGCTAAAGTCCACAAGGAGCAGAGACTTTGCTATGGAACGAACCTCTCTGCCTGGGGAAGTAGCCAGGCTGACTTCATTCAGAATGCCTTGTACTTCATACAGAACTGGAGAGGGCACTGTGTCAATATACCTGTGTAATATTTTTAAACAGTAACGTTTTCTAATTGAGAGCCCATATGCAGCCACTGTAGAGTATGGAACCCTGGAGCTGGAGCACTGAGTTGGAATCCTAACTCTGCCACCTCCTTCCTCAGAGGACTGTTTCCTCATCTGTAAAATATGGATAACAACAGTACTATTTCAAAGAATACTTGAAAGGATGATGTTTGTAAATATATGCAAAGCACTTAAAACAGTACCTGTCACCTGGAAAGTGTGTTGAGATATTTAATAATAAATCAAAGAGTTTAATGGATAAAGAGAAGTTGTAATGTTTTCTTTTGGAACCCCAGGGGATCATTCTCCATACTTTGGAGACTTCTGCTTTAGAGCAGAGCTACTCACTAGAACATTCTGCTATGGCAGAAATGTTCTATATCAGCATCCTATTGGTAGCCACTCACCATCCATATTGGTAGCCACTCACCACACACAGCTACTGAGATCTGAAATGTGGCTAGTGTATCTGAACAATTGAATTGTTAATATTAATTAATTTACATTTAAATAGCCACATGTGCCTAGTGCCTATCATAAAGGACAGTGAAGTTCCAGAGGGTTCACTATATTTCTGATACTCCATAAGATTGAGCTGAATTCTGTAACTTATCTATTTGCCTCAAGATGCACAGATGGGATCTTACCAGCCCAACTTTCTGTGCTGTAGAGCCTTGAGAATCCTTGGCATTAACCTCCCAGTTCTCTTGCCTCTAAGATACACCATGGTTGGTTGTTACCACTGGCTGTCCTGTCCCAAGAGGGAGAAGGGAATGAGGTGGCACCACTTGGTCAGTAGTATTAGAGGCTTCTATTCATTCTTGCTCTGGGTCCTCAATCTTGGCTTGGGGAACTCTGTGAATCCTGCCTGTGACCACTGTCCAGTGTTCCAGACAGATACTGCCACTTTATTTGGTGCCTTGACCCCACCTTGCAGATGACTGCCCACATTGTACAGATGGAACTCCATGTGGACTTTCCCTCTGACAGTGGGCTTTCAGGAAGCAACCAGACCAATGCCGCCTATTCCAGGGAACGGGATGTGTCTTTTCTCCATTTTTACTATGTTAGATATCTTGTCTTATACTGTCACACCACAAAGAGGCTTCATTCTGGAACCATAATCTTCAAAGTACTCAGTATCATGGTATTTACCTTCAACAATATTATTTTGTAAATTATAAACTCCAAATAAACTATAGTCATAAGTTAAATAGACTTAAACATTATAATGAAAACATTTTCTAAACCCAATCTCCTCCCAGGCTGAGTTTGGTCTTTGTTTCTACCTGTTAAAATTACTTGTATGTTTTTGTGTTCCCCACTAGATAATGAGATACTACTGGAAGGAACTGACTGATCCAAATTCGTATTTAGCTCCTTACTCTCTGAGGAAGTACGTGGCACACAGTAGTATTCAATCCATATTGCCCAGCTAGCTGTATGGATGGAGGAAGCTATGCAGAGCTGGAAATGTGATAATCCAAACAGAGATAAAGGAAATAACTAAAACACTTTTGCCTGCTTTCCAAGATTTTGTTTTAGTTTCCAAATACTCCAACATTAAGGAAAACAAATGGAGCATTGCTAAACCCTGCTTATATTTTAGACAAGCTGAATATCCAAGTCTGTGACTCCCCAGCCATGGCAATACGGCTCTGTTGATCATAATATAGGCTATGCCTTCCAAACAACGACCAAATGAAAGGACAAAAGGGGCCGTGGTGGAAATATCAAATATTAAATACTGGGAATAAGTTCACGAAATTACATTGCAGATTCAAATTAATCAGAGAGGACTTGTCCAAGGGGAAGAGGAGAAAAAAAACAAAACTAAATAAAAATGAAAAATAAAAAACCTCCCTACCAGAACCAGCTGTCTAGTTTGAACTGCTAGATTGCTGAGCACACACTGTATGCATATTCATAGGTATCGGAGGAAATTAAGCACCTTTGGAACCAGAATTAAACCTTCTCCTGCCAGCCAGTGAACCAGTAACTCAACAGCCCCCTCTTGGCCTGGAAGAATTAATGCAGCCTCCAAAGGTGGGGAGGCTTCCTTGGGGTAGGAATGGGATTTAGGGGGCAGGCATGGAACCTTGTGAGAGGAGGGGCACTACCAAGCCATTTGTAAAAGTGTTAGACTAGGTCCTGTTTTGTAGAGGGAGGGTGATACATCATTATCATCACTTTTTCTTTCCAGGGTCTGAAAAGGAACCTGGTGTGGTATATCTGCCCATTCAAGCTAACACATGCTTAAAGAAGAACCAGATCAAATGAGCTCAGTATTTACATTTAAAAATATCATTTAAGGGAATTTTAACTGTCTGAGAAGATGGATACACTGTGTTTGTTTTCTACATTAATGAGCTATAAAAAGAATGGAATAGGCCATAAATACAGTATTTTGTAACAGCCTTTACTAAAAATGCTACTACTTGTGTTTATCATTTATATCCTTGTATACAACCTCAAAATTGATTACACTTTAAACCGTACATAACTTGCTGTGTTTTTCATTTTGTGCTATACTACAAACATTTTTATAACTCAGTTAATATATTCCATATTTTGTGTTCTTATTGATTATGAATATTTCTTTAGGGGATTTTATTGCTTTTAAAATAACAAATGTTAGGTATTAAAAAATAGAAAAACCAATTGCAGCTTTTATATTTTTCTTTCCCTTGGTAATTCTAATACATACATTTTAGCATGAACATAACCAGAATATCTTTTTCCATATCTTTTATACTTCCTCACACTAATATTAAAAATCTACTAATATAGTACACAGTAACAGAATCAGATTTTTTAAATGAAACCCACCATTTAATGTGTTTGACTTAAATTCATAATCCTCTCCTTCCACAATTAAAAAATTAAAGTGTCAAAAGATTATTTGCATGTAACATGATGGTTTTACATCAAGTATATATTATCTTTCCTAATTGCCATTTCAGTTTATAGGCAAAAATATGATTTATATATGAGATATGATTTCACTATTAATTATCAAATTGAAAAAAAAATAAAATCTCACATTATAAATTCTCTCTTGGAAATTAGTTTTATTATTTTTTCCATAATCCTATCACATAAGCTATAAGTGCATTGCGGCATGAACACTTTAATTTTTCCAGTTAGTTTTAAGCAAGCCCAGAGGTGAGGTTTAATAAGGATCAATGGCACTTTATCTGGGACAGGGCCTCTTCACAGCATGCAAATTACACAGTAACACTTAAAAAAAGAAATAGATTTAATTAAAAAAAAAGTAGAACCACAGGCTCTGGAAATTCAATTAAAGGATTTATGCAAAGGTTTGCTAGGTTTTTATATGCCGTTACTGCTTACATAATGAGCTTTTCATATTAAAAATCAATAGGTAATCTAGACTAGAAGATCATCCCCTTAAATACATTTTTGAAATCAATTTGAAAAATAGTCCATCAACTGCTGTGACTACTCTTGCTGCTTCGATTACACTAAAAGCAATATTTAGATTGTAAGACGTGCTATGGAATATCTATGCTCGGATATTGCTTTCAAGAGCTCTTATACTTGTGAGTGCCTAAGATGATCACCTAGTAATTCAAGATTGTGTTAAATGTATAAATAATTTATTTAATTACCAGCAGAAGCTCACAGACACAAACCCCATCGTATTTATAATGGTTAAATGAAAGGGGAAAAGAAAGAAGAAAGAAGGAACTGAACGAAAGGAGAGAAAGATGTTAAAGGTAAGAAGGAAGAAAGGGAGGGAGGAAGTGAGGGAAAAAGAAGAAAAAGAACAAAACAACCTTCTCTAAATGAGTCTTTGCTGTCTCAATTGCCTATTGTGTGTAGGCTACTTAGCCCTAGGAGATACGCATTCCACTTTAAAATTCATTTAGGTCTTCAACTAAGGAAGCAATTAGCCTGCTTATAACTTAAGCAGACTCTCCATCCTCTGCGATAATGGGGTATAGGTCTAGGTATGAAAGTGAAAGCCGATGCTCCATTTCTACCCAGTAAACACCAGAGCCAAGCTCTGCCCGGATTTGGTAACAATTAGAACACCAGACAGGTTTCCGCAGGCTGTTCCTGGAAAACTGGGACATGATCCTTTACAGAGGAAGCATGGGGTGGAGTGAAGGAAAGAAACCCGTAGGTAGTCCCAAATCCAAATTCCTTTCATTTACATAATACATTAATAAGGGAATCATTCTTTAAGACCTCTTTTCCTGGGTCCTTATTTTTTAGAAAGCAGAGTGAGCACTCTGCATCCATCAAGGTGAAAGTCATGGCTCATATTATCTTCAGCCCGGTTAAAAATGACCTCAACTTTATAAAGGACTAATTTGTAACAAAATAACACCTTATTCTTCTTTTGCAAAACTCTGGGAAGAAATAAGGAAAATATTTACAAACTCCAGTTTATCCATCTATCCAAAGCTCCTATCTCAGTGATGGCAATATTTTAAGAAGGTGCCGCTACAGCCACCCTGGGTTACCAGAGAGCCCAAAACAGCACAAGGAGGTTCCTGCACTCAATACACAGAGAGAAGACAACAAAGCAGCGGCAGTAGCTTCGAACAGCAGAAAAATCAATGGTGTCCACATTATGATTTCTAAAGCAGAACTCTGGACATATTCTATTAATGAGCTGGCCTTTCTCTTTGATGTGCCTACAGCTATATTGAGGGAGATTTTTAAGGACCAAGTAACTACCATTGGCTTTATCAAGCATACATTTGTATACTCATGCACTTGTAGAACACCTAGGGTATATTAGCACTGCTACTTGCTCTGGTGGTTACAAAGGTGACTCTGATAGAGCTGGCATACCTAAATAAGTTAACTATTTTTGTATACATATTTATTCATTTTTTTACAATTTTTTATTTGTAAGAAAGACATGACAAGCAAGGGACTGAAGAACAAGGCAGAGTACCTTGAAAACATTGTGCTAAATGAAAGAAACTAGTCACAAAAGATCACATATCATATGACCTCCACCCCTTATATGAAATGTCCAGAATGTGCAAATCCATAGAGACAGAAAGTGGATTCATGGTTTCCAGGGGCTGGGGAACAGATGAAGTGGTGATTGGGAGGTGACAGCTATGGGATGCAGATTTTCTTCTTGGGATAATAAAATTGACTGAGGTGATGGTTGCACAACTCCATGAGTATACTAAAAGCTACTGAATTGGACACTTTAAATGGGTGAATTGTAGAGTATGTGAATTATATCTCAATAAAGCTGTTATAAAACATAAAGTGTAATTTATGAACTCTAGTTTGAATAGTAGGAGCTTCAAGGAAAAGCAAACAAGAAAATCTACAAAGGACAGAACCAGGTTGAGGGGAGGAAAAAATCCCTGTTTTCCACCCATGCCAATCTAACAAACAAATCAGCGAAGATTTCTCTATCTCTACAAAATATCCAGTGTTGATCAGTTTAGAGAATGCATCGGGTGAGATGTGCAAACCTAATGTATCAGCTTCCTGTAGAAAGGTGCTAAAATCAAAATAAGCAGAGCCTTCCCACCTCATGAAATGAGAGCTTTAGTTTAAAATGTCCCAGGTTAGTATGATCCAAATGTCAAATATGAAACTGTTTTGTAACAGTGTGAGAGGCATTAGTAATGGAAGTTTGAACAATGTTAACACTTAAAATTTCAGCAGAACCATTTCAATCCATAAATGTATAAAAGTCATTTTACAGTGTGCTTAACAGTCAAGACCAAGAGCTGTTATAAAAGAAGATGCCCTCAATGTCACTTCATTTTCTTTTATTCTTATTATCACATTTAAATCTCTCTGTAAAAGTGGTCTTGATAGGTAACTTTATCACACATTATAAGACTATTCATTTTGAACAGAACTTTCTCCAAGGAATTAATAGATAAAGAGAGACCACTTTCCCCTCATCATCCCAAATTAATACTGTAACTACAGAGTAAATGGATGGCAGCATGTATGGTACAAGGACTTGGCAGGCTACCCCATGGGATGGCTCAATAATCTTAGAGGTGACTCTTCTTGGTCTGCAGGGAACCACCTGGTGGTTGCAGTACCTCAGCTAACACCTTACTGTTTATCTTGCAAAGACCTGGGAGTAAAGAACAGGGTAGAAATAAGAAGTCAAGGTTGAATTTGTTGAAGAGAAAGAATTTCACAAACTAGCCATGAGATCCATATCAGCACTGGGGACAACATTCTAACCTTTCCACGTTTCATGGGGAAAGGAGGGACAAAAATTCCTCCTTACCTGCTCACAGGTAAGCACATCAGCTAAACTGGTGTTGGTAAACTTTGAAAAGGGCCAGTCAGTAAATATTTTCAGTTTTGCAAGCCAAACTGTTATCTGTTCCAACTACTCACCTCTGCTATTATCATGCTATAGAGGCCAAAGGCAATATGTAAACAAATGAGCAAGGCTGTATGCCAATAAAACTTTATTTAAGGATACTCAAATTTTAATTTCATGAAGTTTTCATACATCTTAAAATAGTATTTTTATTTTAATATTTTTTTCAATAGTTTAAACACATGAAAAGAATTCTTTGCTTTCAGGCTGCTCAAAAACAGACATCAGGCCAGATTTGGCCCAGGTTTGCTTTTTCCAGAGCTAAATCACACACTGGGCACGAAGGAGGAAGACCAATAATCCTATCTTGACCTGGGATCTGTTCTGCTGATACTCTGTCTGATAACCAAATGACATAATTTTCTTCAATGTATCAAAACTCGATGGCACACGTTCCAAATTGTTGCACTTTACAGAATAGTAAGACAACTTAGTTTCTATGTACAGAAATTTATATCCCAAACTTTCTGAACTTCTTTCTTCAGAAACAATTATCATGGCCCCAAAGTTTTCCATTATTTATAGATGGACAAAGTCTTCCGGAATTGATAGCCTTGGAATATGCAGTACTAGAGACACAATGGCCTTGGCTTATGAGATATGAGGTTGACCACGTTCCCTCTGGCCCTGCTCAGTAATTCCATCGTTAATGCAGCAGGTTATATGAATGCAATATGCAGCCAATCCTTCCCATTGGCGCTTCTACGTGGTTGGGGTTTTAATTTGAAATATATACAGGGACTGATTTTTTTTTTTTTTATGGCATTACTTTTTCCTCTTTCAACTGTGATGTTTCATCAACCATCTGACCATTGTAAACACAGGCTCATATGCACAAATTGGCATCATAATACCTAATTGGAATAATCAAAGGAATGGTTTTACTGAATAAAGTGAAAATTTTGAATTATGTAACATTTCTAAAGAAGTGTCTTTGTAGTGTTTCAAATAGGCGCAGGATAAAAAACCAGATCACCATTATCTGGAATCATTTTAGTGAATAAAAAAATTGCAAATTGATGCATTAAAGAGCTTAAAAATTTTATTTAATATGTTTATACATCTACCTCATGATGATATTTAGACTACTCCTTGGCATGGAAAATTTATTATTATTATTATTATTTTGATTAAGAGTGATAGAAACTCTAGCCTAGTTCAGGCCAAATGATGTTCAGGTACTAGTGCTCATATATTTTTATCTTCTAATCAATGTGGTCTAAATAAAGATTTTTAAATACCACAAGTACCATATTATAAATTTGTCTCAGAACAAAGTCACAGAGGAAAATGGGCAATAATAGGAAGCGCAAGAAGTTCAACTCTCACTTCAGAGATTTCATGCAAGATGAAAATTTCTGAGATCACATCCCAAACCACCACAACAAATATGTGCTAGTAAGAAAAATCCAAATGGTGAAGAAAGTCTGTCTATGTTAAAATGAGTAACATTCAAGAAATATTACATTGGCGTGTTCCCCATTTGAAGCAGAACTTAATTATCATTTGCAAACATTCCAACCTGACAAATGGGGTGAGGGATGACTGTTGCATTCCCAAAGAATCTTCACCTCTGAGGGTATTCGACATCCCTCTTGAATCTGCATTCCATATTTACATCAATGCATTTCTTAGTGGTTCATGAGTTTCACCAAATCATGGGGGGAGCTTGGTTTGGATGCAGAAACATGCCTACTTGTCATATAGTTGCTGACACTGGTCAGTGGTCCTACAACGTGAGGGCCATTCCCTCTGCCATTCTTTTGACTTTTCCATCTTGTCTGTTAGGTCCTAGAAGCAAGAAGACTGTTGTAGCTGGAGGCATCCAATCTGTATCCAGGGTGGAAGAAAGGTAGAACAAAAATATCGGCAATGCTATGCCTTTTTATCAGGAAACCACAAGGTTTCTAAGAAGGCCTGCTGTAGATTTCTGATTTTACTTGTTGGCTAGAACCTATCACGTGGCCATCCTCAGTTGCTAGGAGAGCCATGAACGTGATCACCGTATCACCTCTCCTAGCCTTTATAGTAGAAGGTAGGCAGGGGTACCTAGCACACTGGACAATAAGAATGGAGTCTTGCTTCCCCACGAGGCTGGGGTAGCAGAGAGCAGGAAGCATGGTTAGCTATCTCTGGCTACCTTCAAAGTCAAAACATGAAGAACTTGGGCAAACAAAAAGGTAATTGAGAATCCAAAGTGATTTTAAACAAACAATAGTACATCAGCAAGGGCAAATAATTGCTATGCCCTGCTTCTTCCTGGGCACGTGACTAGACTATATTTCCTAGCCCCTTACAATTCATAGTTATGGTCCTTAAATTGGTCCTGGTCCTTAAAATGCCCCACACATGATCCATCAAATTATTTCCTCTTCCACCAGCTTCATGCAGACAAGCCAGGCAGCCCTGGAAGACATGTATGGGCTTGAGCCACAATACAGAAAGAGCCTGGGTCCTTGAGCCACCACTGGGAAGAAAGCTGCCTACTACTGATCCAAAATAGTCACTTGGCCCATTATATAATCAAGAAATAAGCTTCAAGAAATAAGTTTCACTATCTTTGGGCCACTGTACGTGTGTGTTTATTTGTTACAGCAGCTAGCATTACTTTTAACACTTCATCAATCTAAAACCGAAGACGTCTCAGTTAGAGTCCCTATCAGCCATGTCTTACTGGCTCTGATCCCAGGTTACAGATGTTGGTTAGTTTTAGATCTGTTTAGCAAACAACCAAAGGAGCATCTCTATGTGTCCCTTGGCTCGGTGCCTCATTCCTCTAAGAGGATGATCTTAGGGAAAATATATCTGATAGCATTTCTGCAAACCAAGAAAGAAAAACATAAGCCTGTAGGTCCAGCCTGGTTGTCCCTGGTGTAAGCTGAATGCATAGACTCTTCCCCACTGTCTGTGAGGTGCCCAGATATGTCTTGGCAGCCTGCTGTGCTTTTGAAGTTCGTTTTTTAACGTCTCTTAACTAGATCCCTATTATCAAAAAACCCTTCTGCACACTCCATGATATGCTTCCAGGGAAAGTCTAGCTTAATCCTGAATGGGTGATTTATAATACCATCATCATGCCGCATTGTGGAGCCTGTCATCTCAATTTCAGAACCCTGGTCTCTTTTCTGCTCACTTTTTGTTTGCCTTCAGCCCTTCTCCAAGTGCTATTGTGAGGAGATGCATTTTGTGGCTCAAGAGTTTGGTTTTTGTAAGTTACACTCAGCTCTATTTTCCTTCCTCTGCTCCTAGGTGCAAAACAAATTGCATAAAGGAAATGTCTTTATAGTACCAGTCCTTAAATATTTTACAGGCAGAAATCTTGGTGGGTGGTTTGGAGGCTCAATTACCCTTCTCAGGAAAGAGTATAAATATCCCAGAGGGTTTACATAACAACCAGCAGTGTCTCCTTGCCACTTAAGACCTGAGGTATTTACCTCTGCCTCTGAAATCTATGACTCAATGGCATTTGGACATTCCAAAGAGAGTAAGGCCAACAGGACTGCACAGCTTTTAAAATGAAATGTATCTATCTGTCTCTCTATTGAGAGACACAAAAAAGATAGCCAAGTCAGGTCACTTAAAACTATTTGGTATGAGATATCATGATATTGGGAGTTTTGCTCTTGAATATACTTTTGGGGTGGGGTAACAGGTAAAAAGGGAAGTCTTTTCAAATGCCATCTCCCTAAAAAGAAAGAGCCAGAGCAGATCTGTTATAATGCAGAATCAGATGGCAGAGTGTTGTAAAATCAGGATACAGATTGTTGCTGTACCCTACTCTACCCCATTTGATCCAATCACAATTCTTTGAAGTACTATTATTTCCACTTCAGGGATGAGAAAATTGAAGCTCAGACAGGCTTAGTGACCTATAATAGGACAGTCAGTATATAGCAACTTATACAACAAGGAGTTTATATCTTAGTCTGTTTTCATCTCAAGTCCTGGGCTTTTTCCATTTACAATGGTGCTTCCTCTAACTATCAGGCTACAAAAAAAGGCAATCTCCTTTCTAAGGGGGCTGAGAATATACCATGAGAGCCCCTCTAGGGAGTGCATTCCATGCGATGTGTAGAAGCAAAAAGGATGGATCCAGAAAGTCACTTTGAACTCCAATGGGTGGTACTCCTATGTGCAATTCTCATTTTTTGTTACTGCAACAATATGGGAAAAATGAGGCAGCCACTACCATCACCCAGTGGGCAGCACCAGTGGAGCCTTATAATTTGGAGTCTTGTGTTCAAATCTCCATGAAGTTAAAAAAAAGGAAAAAAAAGGTAGCTTAGAACAGCATTTCTAAGCTAAAGGAGCAGATCAGATCTCTAGAAAAGAGAAAACAGGTACAAAATAGGCATCACTGGGGCTTGGAGTCGTTTTACATCCAGAAAGGATACCTAAAATATTCCAATACTCTTCATGGAGTTATATGAAGTATGTTCTTCCAAATTCTAAGAAAAGGAGAAAAAAGTTTCATTGCTGGATTGTCTAGTTCAAGCTTTTATCAGCACTAATTTCAGCCCCCTTTTTCCTTATAATTCTGAACAGAGGGAAAACAGACATTAATTAAGCAAACCTTTATCTCTCTACTCTAATGAAAGCCAAGTTACTGTTATATTTTTCCCAAGATTTTTCTCCACTTAATGAAGACATTATCCCCGAGTTTTCAAAGTCATTTTACAAAAGAGCATTCAAGAGACATTAAAGTCAGTTTAAACTAAAAAGTCTTTTTGAAGTCAATAAACAATAAAAGAACAATGAAAAGAGAGCCTTTGATCCTGCCTTAGTCTAAAGTCTTTAATTTCTGTTTTAATCTACTAGATGAATAAGTCTTGTATTCAAATATTCCTCACCTCTAGAATACAGTCAGCTTGAATTGAATGTTTGCTTTATAATTCTCTCCTTAAAACATGTATGTGTGTGCATATGTAGGTTTGTATTCATGTACATATGTGTATGTTTGTATATGTTTCTATGTATATACATACACATACACATGCATACATATCTCATTAACATGGATACAGATCAGTAGAAAGTTCTCTATTAGAAAGGGGGAGAGAAAAGTCTTAAATTTACTTCCAGTCTACCTCTTTGAAAAAAATTTTTTTAAAGAAAGAAAGAAAGAAAAAAAAAATGGAATCTTTGGCTTTGAAATTCATGACAAAATCAAAGACTATAATGCAGATAGCTTTTTCAAGGTATCCATTATTAACAACACAGCCAAACACATAACTAATTAATAGCATGACTAAGAGATGATAAGGTAAGCACGTGTCTCTGCAGCTCTGTGAATAACACCATGCAAGGCAGGGATTGGCTTCCCTCTCTAAGATTTGTTCACCTAGATGGTACATTTGAACCAATCATTCCCTGCCCATGTTATAGTGGTGGGCTTGTTTAGTACAGATGGAAGAAAATAAAAAACAAACAAATAAATAAACAACAACAAAAAAACAGCTTAATATGACCCATGTGTCAAAACATTTCTCCTTATGTGTTAGTCTCTTTTTTTTTCATTTAGGAGAAATTCACATAACATAAAATTAACCATTTTAAAATGTACAATTCAGCAGCATATAGTATATTCACAGTGTTGTGCAACCATCACCTCTCTCTAATTACAAAACATTTCCATCACCGCCCAAAGAAACCCTGTGCCCATTAGCAGTCATCCCCACTTCCCCTGCTCCTAACAACCACTAATCTACAGTCTGTCTTCATGAATTTGCTTATTTTGGATATTTTATATAAATGGAATCATATAGCATGTGACCTCTTGTGTCTGGTATGCTAACCTCTCAATTTAAAAATAAAGCCTATCTGAACACAACTCTGATTCTAAACATCAGTTTTTCAGAAAGAAAAAATCCATGACTCATAGACTACTTTGAAAAATATAAATTGATTACACTACTGATGTCCTCTGATGATAGGTATAATTTACCACGTCGATTAAAAGGAAGTACACTTAATTTACATACCAAGGAGAATTTACCAGGGAGCTTATTTCCAAATAGGTTATATAAGTGGAAGATATGAACATGTTTCTGAAAAGCATGTAAAATTAAGATTATGGGTCTATGCAGGTTATTAGTGAAAAGACACATTATTCAGAGATATTGCCAAACCTTTGAGCTTGGGGTCATGGAATAAAACAGTTTTTTGTGTTTTTTTGTTTTGTTTTGTTTTTTTACCAAATATTCCCTTAAAGCCACTGTTGGAAAAGGCATGGTAGGCTGAGTGATTTGTAAGTCTAAATCGGTATGATTTCAAACCTTGATTATCCATCTACTTTAGAAATGGGAACTTTTATAATTCTATTTCTTCTTTCTCTGATTTTTCTTATTGAGGGTCCAACATGTCCCCGAATCAGAACAGAAAGTCACAGTGCCCATTTCTCCAACAAGAAGATTGAATGGGGACTCTTATGAAATGAACAATGAGGCTTCCCCAGGATGAAGTGGAGGATGGGGACACCTAAGAAATGAGGCAGCACTTCTGGATTGATGGATCGAGGGGAAAGTGCAGATAGTTCTCGACTCAAATCCTGACTTGTTTCTGACATGCCTACAAACCGCAGCTTTACAGTCTAGAAAATGGGAACACCTGGAAGGATTGCCATTAAGAGTAAAGGAGATATGGCCCTTAGAAAGCACTAGAATAAATTCTAGTCATCTGTCACTATTATTCCTACTCAGTCCCTTAGTCAAGGTTCTTCGTGTATACTACAGGACACAGTGAGCAGGGACTTTTGACTAGGCCTTCAGCATCTGCCTCCCTTCCTCCTCCTCACTCTTTCCATTCCCTCTCTTTCTTTCGTTATTTCTCTTTTTCTCTCCCTGCATCTCCCTCCCTGCTTTCTGCCCTTCCCTTCTATTTTGTTTAGTATTTGAAACGTCAGATTGTTCCTTGCCCACAACATTAACTGATGAGCCTTATGTCTCAGCATTTCTTATGTCACTTCTCTCTCAGATCAGTCAGAGCCTTTCCAGGCCCAGATCAGCTTGCATTGATGTGGGTGAGCTCTGATCAGTTTCATCTACTCTGCAACAGGCCAGTGCCTGTGTGTCCCAGGTTCTGATCCACAGACCAACACGCTAAGGTTTCTGTTCCATGGAGGATAGAGCCCCTTGATAAAATGGAAGCTCCACCAGCTTTACAAATTGAACACAACTGTCCCAAGGCCCAAAAATTCATATTAGAAAACAAGAAAGTTTGACTCACTCTTTTAAATCACCAAGTGATCATTTGCAAACAGGGCCCCATCATAAAACACTCTTTTAAGCTCTTTACTTGATCATAAACCTTAACTAACCTAACACACATCAGCTCTGGGGTCAAGTAAGCACTAGAATGACCCAAATTTTATAGGTCAAGGTAAGAACCAGATGACAAAGTTTCAACTAACAGATCCTAACAATTGCAGAATCAAAAAACATTTATTGAGAACCTACTATGTGCCAGGTTAGTAAGATGCAGTGGTGCACATGATCTCATTATCTCATCTCATTTTTCTCTACTAGGCATCCTGACAAGCTTTATCCTACTCAAAACAATACAGATCCTTATCCTACTCAAAACAATACCAGCTACACATTTATCAATAATGACGGCTGCTCAGCAATGCTTGATAGCTGCTTCTTCCATGAATTTAAAGAACAATTATGCTGCAAACCATGTAAATGTCTTCAGCCTGTATAAATTTGCAGTTGGACACCTTGGGTTTCAAGGGTTGCCCTTTTAACCAACCTGGCATTTCATTAAGCAATGTATTTAATATAAGAATTTCTTCAATCACCTTTACTGCGGATGGACATCACCTCTGTGTACCTGCAAGAGCACCTGAAACATGCACATTGCACTTAAAATATCTATATAGGTTCTGAAAAATGTCAATCTCAAATGTATAACTTCTCAATGCTGCCTATTTATTTTCTTTCATGTTTTCTTTATGGCACGGCAAGACCAAATCTGCTTTTGTGAATATGGAATTGCAGTGGGATATTTGACACGAGGCAAACACCTTCCCTCTTAGCAAAGGCAAATAAAACAAAAGTTCAATGAGCCTCAAAGCCAGTGTGCATAAATGTCACTGTGCCTGACAAGAAGGGCCCATCGGAGAACATTTATGAAATCACAGTCGTCCCAGGGAGGTGGGAAAAGGTTACCCCGTAGCACGTTCCGAGAGGGGCAGGTAAGAGTGCCCGAGGGACAGCAGGGACAGGGCGAGACCCCGGGAAGCAGCCATGGGTTTGGATGTCGCTGGCGTGGCTATCCCTGTGCCTGCTGCCTCGTTTCTCAGAGCTAATCAAGGGAAACGGAACTAGTCCAGGCGGCAGGGCGAGTTTACAACAACTGACAGTAACTATAACATACGCCAGTTTGTATTAAGATGTTATTGCACCTTTCCAGTTCTAATCACCAATTATGACTCTATTACTCCTGCTTGGCAGTTCATCTGCTCCTGCCTCCGCTAAGGGCGACTTGGAGACGGACCTCTGATCTCCCGGTTCCACTTCAGTGAGCGCTCAGCACGGCGGCTGTCATTTGCAGACACTGAAGAGGTAAGGCATTGCTTTTGCTCAGATAACTGTACCTGACCTTACAACAATTTACTAAGGAAATACCTGCTTAATAGCAGTGTGAGTGCAGTTTCCTTTATGCTCACAACGGCACTGCAAATTAGCGACAACAGGATAAATCTATGGCCGGCTCACTAGACACTTCATTAAATCACTGTTCTCTTGCCTTGTAGCGCGCTAATAGAATCACAGCCCTCGTTAGCTACTGAATAAAAGATCAATCACAGACTTTGAAAGCTCTTGCTACCAGCTTCCAGAGGAAACAAGGAAAAAAAAAAAAGGAAAGTGAGAGAGAGAGAGAGAGAGAAAGATATTTAGGATCATCGCTGAGATTCTGAATGGCCTCGCTGCAAGTTGCTTAAATTACCTTTTCCACAACTGACTCCAACTGCAATACTCAGAGGAACTTGTTAAGCCTGCTTTCAAGAGCAGCACTCTAATATATGACTGCTAGACCCTGGTCAAAAGTTCATAATGTGCATATGTAAAAAGGTACTAAATTGCCTGAGGGCTAAAACCAGAGGAGTTTAATTGTAGCAAAATGCTGAAAATGGTCTGTTGAGGGTCCTTCTATTGGGATACTGCTGGCTCTGGCTGATTGAAGTACAGAACATAAAAGTCTTACAACAATATTTCCTTAAATGCTGGGGAAACTGCCAGCAGTTGGTATTGCATGAATGTTGTGGTTAAAGAAAAACATTTTCCTCCCCTAAAATAAATAGAGTATTAAAAACTGCTCCAGCCCATAATTCTAAGGCATGACGGAAAAAGGGAGGACTCAATGATCATAAATAAGGTATAATTCATAGGGCATGTCCAATCTACTTGCAGTGTATTTTTACATGGGGCACATTGAAGGTATTCAGGCATGACCTGAGAGGGTTTTTGGACTGTGAATGGCTATGATTTCGAAAACAACTTTGCGCTGAAATAACAGCTGCTCCTGGCTGCTTTACCTGTCACTGGGTTAGACACAGCCATGTGGGGATCCTTCGCAAAGGGACCTGTTTGACTTGCCTTTATTTCTTCTTTCATTAAATGAGATCAGGAGTCTCACAGCCACACACACATTTGGGTTATTTGGATGGGTCTCTCGTACCCAGAATTTTCTACCTTTTCCAAAGATACTTCTTTTTCTCTCATTCTCCCCCTGCTTCTGTCCTTACTAATTAGCTCCTTGTTTGAATAAATGACAATGCAGGGGCAGTGAATGGGGACTCAGAATGTTGGGAGGGACCCTATCAAATATAGGATGCTCAGGAGAAACTAGAATTTGGCAGTTAGGCTGATTTCAAAGAAGTATATGCAAAAGGTAAAGTCAGCTTTCATGAATAGTGAAAATTGTATTTGTTTGTCATTTTAAGCAAGTTAAAAAAAAATCAAACATTGAATTCTGCACCTTTGATGTAGCACCAAGACTATAAGAAGGCAACACAGCAACAACCAAATACTTTAACAACCACCATATTAGAGTATGAAACTCATGTAGTAGTGTAGCTTATATCTGTGGTGAGAACTTAATAAATGAGATTAGCAACCACCATGTCCCTACTGATATCCGGAGACCCTATTTCTTCAGCCTTCTTGCCCAAGGAAAACACTTCGAAACTTGCAGTGAGATGCAAGTTATGTTCCCTCATATAATAGAGCAAATTAAAAACTCAACTGAAATAAAGCACCCATCTAATATTTATGATCCCCAGAATTGCTTAAGGATCACTCCAATTTATAGATCCAATCCTTGCTATGCCACTTGCATTGGCACAGAATATATTCATCTCATGTTTAAAAAGGGGTCATATCTGCTCTTTAGTTCTTCTAAAGCAAAGACATAGCAGGTCACTGGACATCTCTGCCATAGGCCAGGCCAGTTTGCTCTCTTATAAACTGCAAATGTGAGTTATTCAGGCCAATGTGCTGCCAAACATGCAGGCAGTTGCACAACAGCTAGTCTAGAGCTCGCCTCTGTCCTGTTCCCTGTCAGGGTTGGGGAAAGCTGCACACTCAAAACACAAGTATTTGAGGAGAAAAGGAGGGAAAAGAGCATGGAAAAAGTACACTGAAAGATGGGTTATTAAATTGAAACCAACATAAGGAAAACATAAAGTGTATTCTGCCCCACTGGGATTTAGAATGTCGGAAATGGCAGGCCACTAACAGTCTCCATCCTTTGAATCTGTCCAGGTCTTAAGTCACACTCACAAAGGGTAGGGCTGGACCCATCCTTACAACACGCCCCTTTCCTACTCCTGACCACAGATGCTCCCAAATCACAGAGGAGCAAGCCAGCTCCTTCAGCCATAATATCATGCTCAAGCCCATAACTCCAGTCTCACAACTGCCTGCTACACCTTAGGGTTGGCGTGGAACGGGAGGCTGTGCTTTAATGCATCAGTGAGTGCAGCAACAAGACACAGATGTTTGAGACAGATGCTTAATGCTTCTACTTACTACCTGTGTGACCAAGGCAAGTTGCTCAGAGCATCAATGTTCTCATCTGTAAAATGGGTATAAGAATTAAAAACTCAATAGGTTCCTGTGGGAAATAAAGTAATGGAATTATATATTTTAAAAATTCCTGGCCCACTGCGTGGAACTCAAGAAATGCTTCTTCTCTACCATTATGTATTACCCATGTAACTCTGAAAACAATCCAACAGATACTCAAATGAGAAAAATACACTGGATCATTCTAAAATATGGTGACAATTTTCAGTAAAATGTCAACGAAAAACCTCATGGACTCTCTGTGAATCACTGTATTCCAAGAATGACTGACTTCATTCATCTGATACTGTCAGCCAATCTTAAGAGTCAGATCAAATATGGGCACAAATGAGAGTTAGTCTAATAAGCTAATAGGATTTAGATGCATGTTTACAAGCTGATTACCCAGAACCTATTGAAAAGCATGAAACTGCTACTTGTGATTCTTTGCATTTGTCCCAAGCCAGCTTCTTCAAGACAAACAAAAATCCTCAAAGGCTAACTTCAGAATTCATGGGCACCTTTTGCTTCCTCAGGTTACTGACTGATGATGCCACACCTGTGTGATATGCAGTTCCACTTCTGTGCTGCAAGTAGGCCTCCACCCTCATCCCAGCTTCCTACATAAAAAGAAAGAATTCATACAAAAAGTCACAAGAAATATACTAGGTAACAGCAGAGAGACCACACTCAAGGGGGCAAAGTGACTTCTAGGGAAATGATGGACTTAGTTTAATTCCTGCTGAAAATGCTACAGTTTAATACCATGCGGAAAAGTGTGTACTAAAATAACCTTAAAATAATAATAATAAACTATCCCCGATTTTAAAACGATCAGCAAAATCCCCCAGCACCCACAGATTGAGCTGCTGTGTGGATTTGGTTTTATGGACACTAGAGAAACACTGCCTGCTGTGGGGTTACCTTCCCAGGAAACACATGGCCTGACTTTATGAATATTTTGTGTCATCTCCATACTCGGGGGTCCCTGTGTTTAACTCTTGGCACCTAGCGTGAGCCTGAAGCCCTGCAAGCCAGTGGTTTCCAGCTGAACATGTTAAGGCAGCAACCACACTAGATTAATTCCGGGAAAGAAGAGAGAGCCAAAGTGTATATTTGCTATTTTTCTGTGAGGAAATTACTTTGGATAAACATAAAGAGAAGCAATTAGGTATTTCTCTATTTCACAAAATATTTTTTCTTTTGCTTCCTTGTGTTTCCTTATGTATGTCAATAAAAATATGTGTACTGAACAGGCAGACAGCTTCCATGATTGAAAATCTACCTACAAAACTCTAAGCTTACCACCTAACACCATCCCTGGCACACAGCTTGAAAAAGCTTAATATTTAACCTTGATTACAGGTACAGCAATTATGGCTTTTTGTCCTGGATGAACAGAAATTACTAAAACTAAGAGGTGAAGATTTTTACAATGAACGTAACTTATAGACCTGAACAATGAAGTTCTCCATAGGCATCACAAACATACTCAAATTACTATGCAGCTAATTTAGGGTTAATAAATTAGCAAAGAAGGCAAAATAAGGGTCAGTTAGTCAAAGTTAGTTGGGATGTTTGAAAATCTGTTTAGAGGAGACTTGCCATGGACCAGTGGGTTTGGGGGAGTCACTTATTACTCATAACTTCTCAGGATTTTAAAACTGAGTCTTGCGATTTTTTATCTGTGACATCAAGTTGGCTTTCAGGCTGAATGGGGATGCAAGAATGTCACTAGTATTATTTTGAAATACTTAACTGCATTTAAACTAGAAGATGATTTCCAAGAATATCCATGGGCAAACATCAACAGTCTTTAACAATGGCACATGCGGGTGCAGAAAGTAAATGTTGCTTCATAAAAAGCCCCCGATGCTGGATAGCTGACAATTAGACCATACACTGCAAATGCTTATATGCACAGAGTTTAAGGAAAAAATGAAGAAAAGTATGTGAAATGACAGATACCACACATGGCCTCAGCAGTAGGAGAAATGGAGGAAGATGGATAGAAGGAAGAAGAGGAGGAAGAAGCTGCTATTCATTTTGAAAGGACAAATCATGCGTAACGTGTAGGCCACTCTGAAATATCCAATTATGCAATAAAAAACCCATTCATTAAAAATACTGGCGATGTCATGTCAATTGAAACATGAAAGAGGTAAAAAGTTCTCGTAGCCCGGTGCAAAGAGTGTTATGTCACTCTCTTTCAGTGTGAACTTGAAACAGTCTCTTAAGATTTAGGGGTTCAGTTTCTTAATCTCTAAACTAATGGCCTTGGCCTGGATGATCTTTAAGGTTACAGCAAAGGGTGGCCACCTGAGAAGGCTAAAGAATGCCTCAGTTCATCTTATCACGCAACGTGCTTGTGTATCAGGTCTCCCAAAGTCATCTGTGGGCCTCCATTCAGATACTGTAAACCATTAGTTTACTAATATAATCCCTCTTGCTATAATTAATAGGTGCAACTAAACTGGGAAAACTTTAGGTAGTCTTGTAAGTGAAGTAAATTAAATGCCTAGGTGACATGGGGAATGGGAATTGTTGGAAATGAAAGGTATTTTCCTTCCCAGGCCAAATAAGGATGTACTAATCATTCCATCACCTTCCCCACCCCACCCCCAACTCCTGCAGGCTAATTCTGCCCCAGCTCACACACAGATGAAACATAGCGTCACCTATAGGCACCTACTAGGTGCTTGTATAAATTTGTTTATGTACTCCTGTGTGCGTATACATGTATAAACAGACACATATATGGCTGATGTCTGATTGTCTTCTTTAGTATTAATGCTAAAAATGAGTTAATTTATATTCTGTTTTTCTATGCTATACAATAATATAATTTAAAATTTATTACCTGTGCTATAAATGTGAGATAAGGGATTAAATGAATGTTTAAGAGAAACAATACTATACCAATTAAACAAATAATTAGCAGGGAATAGAATAGGGTGGAATAAATAATAAAATAGACTCTGTAGGCCAAGTTCAATGAGACCATACCATGCACCTTCATCTCTAAGGTATTCCTCAGTTTTCTCATCTAGAAACATGGGGATGTGAACTCCATCATGGAAAATTAGGTAAGTTCCTAAGTCCAGTGAAAGCTGCTAAGTTCGTGTTCACGTGTGTCTTCTGTGGTCCCCATGAATGTCGGAAAGGCAGAATCTTTAAAGAATGGCTATTAAGAATTCCCAAAATAATGCTTGCCATTGGGAAATAGAAACTTATGAATGGGGAAAAAATTAATCAAGAAAAGAGTTCTTGTATTTCCACCCACCAACTTTGGTGGAATTCACCTTTGCTTGCTTAGTGAAGCTCTGTATTCAAGACTTGTAATTAGTCATTACTTTGAAAGAACCATGAAAACAAATAGCAAATATGGACTGAATGACAAATTTCTTTGCTGTTTTACTCAATGTAGTGAAATGACATATTTGTAGGGGAGCTTTTCTACCCCTGGATAATCTTGCTCCAGAAGAGCCATTATCTGAGATCCCAGGAAGGCCCCTGAAAGGTCCGTTGATGAGGACAACAGTAACAAACAAAAAAGAGTAGAGAACACACACAATCAGAGAACAGTACCATTCGGTCTTAACATATGCCAACTCCCTTAAGTGCACAGCAGATTAAAATCATAGGGTGGGCACATATCGTATGACATTTCAACATCAAATAAACCATCCTTTCAGTAGCATCGTTTAAGGCAGTGTTTGCAGAAACACTGCCAGCCCACAAGGGATGTGCATCTTCCCTCTTCAAACGATGCAAGTAACTCTTTATAAAGGTGATCAGTCAACGCCATATGTGCTAATCTGATAGTACTGTCATCAGATGGCATTGCAAATTTCATTATATATTTTAAATCATGTTAACATGGTTTGTGAATGTTAGTATTCACTAAAAGGCCGCAACTATTTAAATAATGAATGGGCATGATAACTTTTATACATATTATAGAAGTGACATGTGTGGATATTCTACATATTCTCTTCTTAGAATCTGTCTGACATCATTAGTTAAGTGTCATCAACAAAAAGATACATCAAGATGTTTCCAAAACACTGCAGATTCACAATTGTAGTAATTATTTATAAAGATAAACTAGGTACTAACAAAAGAAAAAATACTTGAAATTATGTTAAAATACTGTTCTATCTTAGCTCTCTCTGATGTCCCTAGCGCAAAAAAATAATGCTACTGCTTAAAAAAAAGGCAGGAAAATATTTTGTTAAGCATTAACTAAAACTTAACTATCAAATATTATTTGTTTATGCACACATGCATATATGAGCATATCGACAAATTCATCCACAAATTTATATATTCCGTATGTATCCAATTTATCTGCCATATTTAATTCACATATCAAAAGTGTGTTTCTATTTCTAATTCTGTGACATCAGGGGTATTATTTATTATTTTTCTTGCCTTCTGGCTCCCAACACTGCCTTTGTACATACTCATAACATTTCTAAATGGCCAGCTCTTCCAGCCTCTCTGCTGGTCTCCATACTAAAAATCTCTTCCTCGTCCCAACTTATTTTCTTGCTGCCATAAAAAAATGACCCCTCAGAAACCCTGGCACAACCTGGACCCAGCTGAAGCTGTGGGTGGTAGGGATTTAGAGCTTGGGCACCTCAGTTAATTGGAAAGAGCTTGAATTCCACTCCACTGCCTTTAGTTACATGGCCTTAGAGAGTTATTTACTCTCTCCAAAGCTTCCTTGATAATAACAAGGAATACCACTCACAGAGAATCAACATGAGAAATAGATAAGGTACATAGCACAGGTCCTAGCATATAACAACTTCTTAGTAAATGTTAGTTCTTACAAATATAATCATCATTGTTATTATTGTGAACATCATTACTTTAATATAAGATCCAAAATCCTTAGCAAGGTCCTTGGTTGCCTTTTTATATATTCACCTCCCCATGGTATGGATCACTACAAATCCATGTTAAATATTTGAGTCTTTGCTAGAATACTGATTTCTCTTCATTTAAATTTTGAAATTTTGGTTATCATGATTTTTTGCATTAATTTTGATTTGATTCTTTTATCAAATTAGTAACATATTTCTTGTTGAAAGAACAATCCCCAAAAGTTGATGACAATAAAGACTGCACCGGGCAAAACATAGATTTGTTCAGTCTAAAAGTGTGGACTTGGTAGAAAACATTGACACAAAAGAAAACTCACAATGGAAAGAGTTGGAGCTCTTACTAGAGGGGGGAGGGGGACATGGGCAATATATGTAACCTTAACACTTGTATCCCCATAATATGCTAAAATAAAAATAAATAAAAATAAAGAGTTATAAAATTCCGTGTGTACGGAAAACAGATGAATGAAATCTCAACCATAAGATATATATGATAAAAACTTGGTTTTAGTGAAAAGGATTTCAATAAAATTTTTAAAAAAGAGCTTAACCATCTTTGTACTATTTAAGAATGGGATCAAAGTATTTAATTGACTTAATGGAATTCACCCAGTATTACACGTCCATGAAAAACTGATCAGTGTTGATATAGTTCTGATTAAAATGTTTTATTCATAAACATCAAGTAAAAAAAAAAAAAAATTCTCAGGATCAAAATGGCAGTGCTGAAGTGGCTGGCTTTATCTCTCCCTAGCTTAGATAGCTTTTCTAAGTGCACATGCCAATCTGCATGATATAACTTTAAAAAAAAGCAAACTCGTTTATTTAGTACTTACTGTCTACAAGCTTCCAGTTGCATTGCCATTGCTAGCTCCTGTTGTCTTTATAAGCTATCTTAAATGAACTGAATAAGAAATAAACATTTTTTTCACAAAGATATATTTAAGATACAAATAGCTCACTGGAAAACAATAGTGGGCATAAGGAAAAGGGAATAGTACAGAAATAGAAAAAAAAAGAAATAAATATATGTATTAGGTCCTTTTAGAATTGTATTACATGTACACACACACACACACACACACACACACACACACACACACACATGCATATGCAAACACATACATATCTGACTAAAAGATTTCCCATCTGGGCAGTTGGCATACTGACTGAGAGCAATCAATAACTAATATGTGAATCACATGAAGAAAAAAAATGGAAAAAAGCTTTCTAAGATTTGGAAGATATGATGGTTTTAAAATATTCATTTTTTAAAAGAGTGTTACATAATCACTTTTGTAGAGCATGGACAATACAGAAATATATATGAAAGTATGGATTAAGATAAAGTTACTTTGGGCCTGGTATTAAGAGATTCTGTGGGATATGCCTGTACTTCAACCTAAATCACTTTATTAATTCAAATTTGACCTGCTTCCAAAAAAGGGATCTAAAGTGACTTAAAAGAAAGGACATGCAGAGAACAAGGTGAATATAATGTATTAGAGTCACTAGAAACAGAAGGAAGTTGATATGCTAACCATAATGTAATATGGCTCGAAAAAGGAAAATGTTGGACTATGTGCTTAACAATATGTTATGCTATAATTTCATTATCGAATGGAAGGAATTATGTCAGTTCCTCAGGGGTTTTCCTTGGAATTCAAAGTTAAAGAGTGTTTCTTACCTGCAGTGGCAAACTCCGTATGTTTTGGGGTCAAGTAACAGATAATATCCTTGACGCTAGCTGTCTATATTTCCTGAAATCAGTAAGATTTCAGGGAAGTTCACATTAACTGGTAGAGTATAATGAAAATTAGCATTTCTTGAGTATCTACTATGCACCAGAGGTTTGAGCTGTGCCTCAGCCCCTGTCAACAACCCAAAGATGTAGGAACTATTATCCTCACTGTACAGCAAAAAAGAAAATCCAAAGTCCAAATAGGCAGTGTGACTTGCCCACAATCACAGGGTCATATGTCAACGGGCAGGAAGAATTGGCAAAAGTGAGTTCAATTTCTAATTTCTTTTTAAATTTTGGCTTTGGATAAAAAAGGCCTCCCTCTGGGTTCAAATATGAACCCCATAGAGCCTTTAGCCTGACGCTGAAATAAAGTGACACTGGAAGAGGCAATACACAAGCTTAAGTTTAAGGGCAAAGTAAACTGCGGCACAGGAAAGACCCCTCCAGGACAAAGATAAATGAACCCTATTTTTCCCCTATTTATGCACGAGACATATGCCAGCTCCTTCCTAATATTTGGCCTAGAAAGAACAAAAAGGAGAACAAAACTGCATTATTTTCATTATTGGGCATACTCCAGAACCTAATTCTTTTGAAATATGTTGTAGTATTTTTTTCTGTTTTAAACATCTTCTTAATGCCTTTCTTATAGGAAATTGCTCAGGGTTAATGTTGAGATTTCGGACACGTTAATTTCCTTACTTGGTCTTTCATGGTTACAAATGAGACACACAGCACATCCAGCACACACAAAAGCCACCAAGAGATGTTACATTCCAAGAAGAATAAAACAGACTTACTACATTCACCTGCCTAGAAATATTAAAATACAGAAAAAATTTTAAGTTCTCAAATTTTACAGTTTTTTTTTTTTCTTTTAAAGAGTGAGAATACTAAGAAAACATTATGCAGGGCTCAGTAGTTGATATACAGTATTTTTTTTGGATCTAGCAAATATACTTTTTATAACTTTTCTCTGAAAGAAGGAACTTTCTAGCTCAGATTACTTGGACACTCTTACTGTTTATTCTTTCCTTTTTTGAGCAGTCAGAAGAGATTTCTCTCAGTACTTCAAATAAATAAGATCTCCAGCTGAAAAAACACTATACATTCTCCAGGATTACTTTGGCTTCTTAAAGAATATTTCACTTTCTTTTTTCAAAATGTAAATGATTAAAGAGACCTCATCATATGAAACTCAAGGATGAAATGTTTAAAGTGGTGCAGATTCTATACACGGTGGTATGTGAAGAAGCAAAAAGCCCAGCTCAGTAAAAGAACTGGATATTTCACAGGGGAAATGTGAATATTACTTTATGATACATTTTAACAGGGGCGTGGCTTCATGACATGAAAATCAAACTTTAGCATTCATAATCAATCTCAACCATTATTATCTAAAAACGGCAAAATAAAAAATATTTTTTTTTCTTTTTTAGCCTTGTATTTTAAAAAACTAAAACAACAATAGCAACCACAACAAATCCTAGAGATTATACATAGTCTGAATATCCTATAGGGGCTTTGAAATGACTGGCCAGCCTCATCTAGCTTCATGGCTTAAAAAATGTTCAGGGTTTCTGGCCAATCTTTGAAAATTAAATCCAAATTTGGCAGCAGATGTTTTGTTAAAAAGAAAATTTGGGTTATCAATTAACATGGGTCACCTCTACTAAAACAACATGAAAACAAATACTTGACTGTAAGAAATATCATCCACACATTTCTTTATTATCCTCATAAGCTTTTTTATTAAAGGACTAAATCTTATCTCCCATACTGAGACAGAAATGCATATATATATATATATATATATATATATATATATATATATATATATATATATATTAAAATGGGTGCATTTGGTACCTTTCTCAGCCCAGAAAGAGGGAAGATGAGAAGGATGAAGAAAGGATGCAAATGGGAAGACAATATTATCAATAAAGCATACCATGACTTCAGGCCAAGAAAAATCATGCAGGCCTACCAGTACATCTGCCACCATGTAGCAATACCACCAAAAGGCACTGCAATACAAAACAAAACTCAACTTGCAGAGTGTGGCTGGCAGCTCCCAAAGATCCCGGCCTCCCAGTACTCATACCACTGTGAAACCCTTTCCCCTTAAACGCGGATCAGATCCAGTGACTCACTTCTAACAAAAAGAATATGGCAAAAGAAATGAGATGTCATCTCTGTGGTTAGGTTATAAAGGACTGTGACTTCCCTCTTACTAGTGGATTCTATTTCCTTCTTGGCTTACACACTGTGGTCAAGGCAGCTGCCATGCTGGAGAACCCGACATGGCGAGGAATCAAAGCCAGAGAGGAACCAAAGTCCCTAATATCCTAGGCTGTAAGAACTGAGTCCCAACAACAACAACAACATGGCTTGGGAACAGATCCCTCCCCAGTAGAGCCTTGAGGTGACTTTGGTCCAGCTGATGCTTTGATGGCAGCCTGCAAGACCCTAAAGCAGTTGACCCAGTAAGCCAGGCCTGAGTTCCTTATCCACAGAAACTGTGACATAAGTAATACGTATTATTTCATGCCTCCAAATTTTGGGATAATATGTTATGCAGTCACAGATAACTAATACATAGTATCATTAATTTCTTTCTATTTTGCTTAACATGCCCATTATGAATTATTGTGGTCCCTTTGTCAACGTCACCAGAATGAGCCAAGGTGACTATGTACTTACAGGCCAGTATCTTGATGCCTGGATTTGGGGCAAGTAAGGAACAGGGGCATTGTTCCAGAACGTCTAATAGTTTCTGCCGCTTCCCCAGGCTGCTAATACCTTAGAACAAAGTTTGTCTTCCCCAGACCCTTCCTGCAACTACCCAGCAACAGCTATAGTGCTTTACGAAATGCAACCTTGAATGAATTATTTTCTTTCTCAAATAAATGTTCACTTTTTTGCTTCCTTCAGCCTCTCACTAATTTCTAAATTGTTATCAATTACTTTTTGGAACAAGAAGTATAACAGGAGACATGTAGGTATGCACACATGCACATATGTACAGTTGGAAGTAATTACAAATACACTTTCACCCCTAATAAATATGGATTTGATTCTATCTCCACCACTTACTAGCTAAGTGATCTAAGACAATTTACTCAGCACTTCTAAACTTCAGTTTCCTTGTCTGTAAAAGGAGGATAACAATTTTCTTGAATTCCCACAGTTGTTGTGATGATGAAATATGTTGCTTCACAGAGATTACTAATTTATACCAAATGCTCAAGAAGTAATTTATTATCATAATATTAAAATGCTGCCATTATCATTGGCACTGGAGTAAACGTACACAGTTAAGTTCTAGTTGCTTCTGCAATTTTGGAACATCTATCCACCAATGTCCCCCTCCACGGCTACACAGTAAACCTGAACTGGGCCAGATTTTTATAAATACTCAGGCTAATTGTTTCAGAAAATAAGAAATAACTCAGACATTTCTAAAGAACTTATTTTCTGCAAGGAACTGCACTGGGTAGAGCACAAAGAAGAACAGATAAGACATCTTCTCATCATGATCTTCCAGTATAGCAACAAAACACCTAAGGCATAGCATAATACATCTAAAATTAAGTGTAAACCTGGTATTATAATTAATGATCGCCAAATATAACTACATTGTAATATATAATTTTTACAAGGCAACAATGAACAATTATAATGATAATTATAATATCAATAATGATAACAGCTGTAGTAAAATCATCATGAAAATACTTCCTGTCTGAGTTCCTATGATAAAGCAGGAATTCTCCCAAGTGCTTTTCAGGCCTTCCTCCCTTCTGTCCTCACAGTAACTGCCGGGGGCAGGCAGCATCTGAAGGTACAGCCAAGGCAGGCAAGGAGCAGAGACTATGAGAAGTTGACCAAGGGCAGGGAGAAGACAAGTGGCAAAATTTAGCATTTGACCCCACACCCACGACCACCTCACTCAAAAGCCCGTACTCTTTCCACACGTTCTCTCTAATATTTGAAAAGTGCTTTATAGTTTATAAAAAACTCTCCAAGTACACAGTCTCAAGTATGATCTATCTATTTGATGATCATTTTCCATTAAAATGATACTTTCCTGACTAGTTTAAGGAATGATCCCTACCAATACCTTCTCATCACAACAAAGGAGGAAAAAGCCATCAATACTATCAGCATTACTTTCTATTTTGCTCTCAGTCTCTGCCCAAAGAAGCAAAACAAGCCCAGTTAACAGTCCACATATGAATAGCCACCCATTCAACTATTTTGGCCAAATTAACCAGCCTATTTTCTCAAGCAAAGGGTAGGCTCATTGAAAACATTAGTAGGGCTGGGCGAGGAGGCTCACACCTATCACCCTAGCACTTTGAGAGGCCGAGGACAGGGGATTGCCTGAGCCTAGGAGTTCAAAGTTGCAGTGAGTTATGATCGCACCACTGCACTCCAGCCTGGGCAACAGAGCAAGACCCTGTCTCTAAAAAAGAAAAAAAAAAGAAAAGAAACATTAGTAAAGCTGTTTCCTTATGTGCTTTGTGTTCTACAGTGATCATATTATTTGCTTCTGTAAAGATAAATTAGTGAAAAAAATTACTCAAATGAATTAAAGGTACTTCCCAGCCTGAAGTCTGAGAGGTTCCTTCCTTCATTTCTATGCTTCTCGTCTGTCTCCCCAAACAGAGGTCCCTCTGAGGATGGTGACTTTGTTCAGCATTCTGTCCCTAGCAGAGGGCCTGGCCTATAACACTTGATGAATAAATGAATGCATGCACATCAAAAAGACCTTGTGCCAAGCTGTTTTTGTCCCACACGTGAATTTATTCAGGTAAGAGCTGGGCATCCAGGACATTTCCCCTCTTTACTCACTAATGCCCCAAATCCTTTCTGGAGGTAGATGAGGGTGTCATTTTTATAAAGGGCACTAGCTGAAATTATTGCTTGTAAGAAAAAAAAAATTATATACAAGGTCAGCATATACCTGATTCAACCCCATACCATTTTTTTTCCTTTACTGCACTGTGAGTGTGTGTCTACAAAGGACTGCATTTTACAGACGAGCTCACCTAGCTCACTATTCAATTAACTGGGGTGCACTTAGCTTTACTGTAGGTTTGGAACCTGGGATCCAAAGGATGCACAGAAAAATTATGGAGCTGAAGTGGTCCCCCTGGGGTATTGTTCTATGGCAGTCACTCCCAAGTATGAGCCCACCATTTCCAACAACAATAAAGACAACACTGGTAATGAGTTTTCCCTAAAGTTGGATGTATTCAACTGAAATGACTGCTCTTTGTCCCACCATTGTGACTTTCCTACAATGTTTGGCATTAATATATCCACTCTCCTATGTTTGCTTTTCATCCAAAGTTGCTGGTGAAATAAAAAGTACTTGAGACTGTGTTAGTCTCCTCTATTCTTTCTTAAGACAGGGTCTTGCCCTGTTGCCCAAGCTGGAGTGCAGTGGCATGATCATAGTTCACTGCAGCCTTCAACTCCTGGGCTCAAGCAATCCTTCCAATCTCTCAGCCTCCTGAGTAGCTGGGATTACAGGTATGAGCCACCATACCTGGCTAATGTTTTCTATATTTTTAGAGACAAGGTCTCACCAGGTTGCCCAAGCTGCTCTCGAACTCCTGGCCTGAAGAGATTCTTCTACCTCAGCCTCCAAAGTAGTCTCCCTTTTTTATTTCCTTCCAAATTAAATTGTTCTGGAAACCCATGGGACAATTAATATTGGTTAACTGAGTCATTTGACAGATAAGAAAACTGAAGTCCAGAGAGAGAAAGTGATTTGCTCAGAGATATACAATCGTTTAATTAGAGCAAACTCTAAAATTATATTAGATGAGATAAGCTTTAAATAAGTGAATCCATGAAAATGGAGACTGGCACTTAGTTGGTTCTCATGTAACATGGGGACATGTTCTCAGCATATTTTCAAAGTATTCCTTTATCTTAGTTAGTAAAAAGGAAGGGGGGTGTTCAGTTTCTGAAGAATTCAGAGCACCGGGTTTGAGACCTCTTTGTTTTTGCTAGAAAAACATTACCTTACACCTCACAGGAAAAAATCAACATGTCCAGTGAGTTATACAAAAATCAATGTTCATAGAAGAAACATTCCAGAAACATCGTCATGGGGCAACACAAACTCCTGGCATTGGTTTAATCACGCTGGCCTCTAATATCTAAACTGTGCTGCAGCCAAAAATCACTGGAAAGAAGTATGAAATTGGAGAAAAGGAAACTGAAAGAGGGGAGGATCAAAGAAGGCAGCGCAAACTTAAAAAAAAATGTAATAAAAGAGCGAGAGAGAGAGTTATAAAGAGGCAGTGCATTACCACAACGCCAATGGGTACATAGAAGAAAAGGAAACAGGGAAGATAAAATAGGGGAATTTCGAATCTTGGTTAAGTGTTCATTAAGTAATTTGTCACACATATTAAGGCCAGATAGTCACTTTTTCCCCTCTCGGGTGCTCATTCAGGAACAAAGGCTGAGACAGACTGAAAATACTATTAAAGCAAGGCAGAAAAAATATAGTGATGAGGTGTCACAGCCTCATAAAGGCGGGTATGTTTTCCTTCTCTTTGTTTTTAACAAGAATGTGGACAATCTTTGCTCCAAGCTAAGGTGTGCTGTTGTTGCTGGTAAAACAGGCAGCTCGGAGGGGTTAAAATCTGCCCGAGGAAGCCCAGGGAGTCCTGTTCACCATTGTGCAACTTGCCTCAGTGGTTCCCGAGGCTTGTCCATATGGGGTTTTTATGCTCAGTGTTCACAGGGAAAATGAGACCTTCTGTGACAGACCCAGAGCCATCGTTAGCAGAACAGGCATCTATAAACAACGGGAAGAGAAGCAACACTTAGCTTGTGAGATAAGCCAGACGCAGAAAGACTGATACTAATGATCTCACTTAAAATGTTGAATCTAAAACAGTCAAACACACAAAGGAAGAGAGTGGAATGGCAGCTGCTAGAGGCAGTGGATGGGGAGATCTTGGTCAAAGTATCCAAAGTTTCAGTTGGACAGGATACATAAGTTCTGCAGATCTATCGTACGGCACAGTGAATACAGTTAATGATAATGTATTATGCACTTGAACATTGTTAATAGAGTAGATCATAAAGTTCTCATCACCCATGCAAAAACAGATACCTATGTGAGGTGATAGATGTGTTAATTAGTTTGGTTGTAGTAATAATTTCACAATGCATATGTATATCAAAACATCACATTGGACAGCATAAATACATATAAATTTTTTGTCAATTGTGCTTCAATAAAGCTGGGAAAAAATAATAGTGATAATGATAACAATAATAACAAAGGTTAACTGAGTCTCAGGCATGTTCAGAATGAACATGCATGATCTTTAATTCTCACCATAAGCTAGTAATAATAATACTAATCAATGTTTATTGAGCATCTAGCACATCCTAAATGCTATAGTTCACAATGACCTTTAATTCTCAACACGAGCCCATGAGGTGGGTATAACATCCCAATTTTACATGTGAATCTTAATCAAATTATCAAATTTCTCTAGGAGTTAGGATGGGATGAAACTGGGTTTCACTCAAGAGCTGTCTAGCTCTAAAGCTCACCCTAGCCCTCTTGTACCTTGCAGCTCTCTCCTTACATAGGTTCCCTCCATACACACACCTCTGGTAGATCCCTTAAGTGGCACTTGACCCAGAACATGGGAGGCCTTGGATCCTCGCTGTGTGGTCTGGGTGGCCCTTAGCCTTATCATTTCTTTATTTACACATTCTGGACTGCAACCTATGCCCACCTCAGAGAGGCAAATGACAAAGAAGGGATTAAGGACTGCCATCTATTAAGCACCTGCGCATCTTGCCATTATCTATTTACAAATGTTTACTGAGCATTTACTGTATGGATAAGGAAGACAGTAATGTGGAGGCAAAAATACCACTTTCAAGAGAGGGGGAGACAGACATTAAATAAGAAACTACAGAAATTATCTTTTAAATTACAGTTGTGTTAAAAGCTATGAAGGAGATATTGCCAGAGCCCTTCATTCACTTGTTCACCACACATTTATGGAGAGCTGTTAGAGTCAGATAGTGCTGGCTCATATGAGAGAACATAATGGAGGCTTTGATCTAATCTGAGACACCAAATATGCTTCATTGAAGTGTGATGTTTGGAGTGAGTATTGAAGGATGAGTAGAAAGTAACTGTGATTAGGAGAGGAGTGCTCTAGACTGAAGAACAATATGTGCCCAAAGCCTGAGGAAGAAAGGAACATGGGGCTAGAAGTGGCTTCAGGTAAGGCTGGCCAAGTGGATGGGGCCAGATAAGGCAGGTGCGTTCTGCCAGATTCACACTTGCTCTCACAACCACCCTAGAAAGTAGATAGCACTCCCATTTGACACAAGTGAAAACCATATGGACACCTGCTCAATGGTGCCTGCGCAAAACCATTACCCCATCTTTTCCTTGTCATCGGAGCTTGCCTCCCACCCCAAATGGGGAGGCTCCAAATGTCAGCTGTGCACTTTCCTAGTCTCCCTTATACCTAGGATATTAATAGGTGACTCAATCCTGGGATTAAGGATTTGAGGGGAAGTTGGCTCAGGAGGACAATTCTGAGACAGAATGTTCTCCTTTTTGGGAAAAGAGGGAGGCATGACAGGAGGATACTAACCCTTCCCATCCTCCCTTCAGACCTTTCATGTAGGATGCAATGGTAGGTACTGCTGCAGCCATCCTATAAGCATGAGGGGAAAGCCAAAACCATCACAAAGGAGCTGGCCATCTAGTAGCCACACTCACCCCTGGCTGCCTCAGCTCTTTTCACTATATGTGAAAAACCTCTATTATGCCAACCATCTTTAAGAAGGTATTAATAAATAACCTATGGCCCAAAGCATCTGAATCAGTATAGAAAACAAATCTCAGAAAAGCCAAACCGTTTCAAAATTATACAACTAAAAAGTGTGTGGTTGGGGACTGGGGAGACTGAGTGTTAATATAGGCCTAATGATTCCAAACCCTTTGCTCTTTTCCAGCCTACCATATCCATTGGCCTCTGGACTAAGTAAACACTGTTAACTTTAAAGCTCTGGACAGAACTGAGAGACGACTAATAAAACTAATGCTAATGATAACCCTGGACAGTAAGAAGCATGTTTGAGGCTGCGGGAAGGCAGCCTCAATGGGAAGAAGAGGAGCCCAGCCAGCAAGTCCTTCTGTGGGGGCTGCTGTAAGAAAGCTCGAGTGTGGCGCAGACATGGAAGGATCCTAAGAGTCTAAATTTCTAATGTACCTAGACTGGCAAGAGCAAGGCAGCCAGAAAACTCAACCCTCACTCGGGACTCTCAAAATGTTTACATTAGTAAAGAATATGCTGAAATTTCCGCTTTGAAAATTGTATTTTCTCCTCCAAAAAGAAAGAAGTCCCTGCTTTCTACTCCCTGTGCCTTGTATGCAATTATGCCAAAGCACCAGTAAAGATTCCAATGGGGGTTTTGTCCTTGATGGGATTCACAGTGTAGTCAGCTGCAGATATTTAAAGGGGGACAGGGGGAGAAGTATTTTTCTAAAATACTAATTTAAAGAACAAATCAACATCTATTATCTCCTTCATTATGTTTTAAATTGTACAACTATAAATCACCCTGCAGCAGGTTATTCAAGGGCAGAATTACCCTGTTTGGCTTTCACGAAGGTTAGAAGAATGACATCTTGTGCTTTTGCTAGTTGTAATTTATAACTTTGCAACAGAACCAGCGTTGCAGGCCCATCCATTAGCAGGGTAGCTGCACATCTGTTAAAACTCAGCACAATGACTGGCTTTACACGGTCACAGGAAACGTAACCCAATCGTTTCAGAAGTTCTATAAACCCAAGCCATTTTTTAATGTAAAATGATTTGAAAATGCAGTTCCCTAAAACATCTGCTAAGCTCTTGCTACCCTAACACATGATATTCTTTCTACTGTTACCTGCCAACACAAATATTTGGTTGCACAAAACACCCCAAGAGGCACGTGACTGTGCTCAGCTTCAGATTTACATACTGATCCACAAAGGGCTGGCTTGGCCCTAGGAACTCTGGCGAAGATGTTGTTTACCCGAACCAAAAGCTTATGTGGAAAAAAAAAAAAGGCAGGGGGCTAATTTTATGAAGGTGCTCTCAAACATTTTTAAAAGGAAACATAACTGCACAACTAGATATACATGGCAGGGGCACGAGGCTGCATTTGACAAAGTAAATGGCCCTGAGAGAAGCTAATGATGGTTGCAAAGGCTGGAATACCATTTTCTTAAACAAGCTGGGTGAGCTCTCTGTGCTTTTCAACTGTCCAATGAAGATCATAGTTCTGACACTGCTGTGAGAACTGTTGTGATAAATTAATGAAAACATATGCTGATATGTGAAGCATCCTGGTATCTGCTCTGAATTGCCAGTTTGCATGTTACTTGGAAGTGTGGTAGGATCCCAAAGTCATCACACACAGCAACAACTGCAAATAGCCAAAATTACCATTGAACATCTCTTATGTCACCAGATAGTACAGTGCCTGGTTTTGTGAAGTAAAACCCATAGAGCAATATGTATGTATTACATAAATATATTATATATACTAACCTGCAATGCATATTAATGCATACATGTGTAAAATATAATTTTAGAGTAACTTAATTGCATAAAAGGAAGCTAGAGAGACTGGAGAGTAAACATAGGATGTGCACATGATGTGACTTCATTATTAGAAAGCACTCAACAGACTTTAGTTTCCTTGAAGATGTTTTGGAAACAGCTATTTGAAGAATCCTCCATCTTATCTTGAACAACATTTAAAAATTAACCTATTTCCATTTTTATCCATTAATTTTATTTTATCATAAATTGGAGGGATAGGAGACAAACGTTTCTTTTTCAGGCCCACCCCAATACACTTACCCAGTCCTCTGGATCTATAAAAGGAACGGGGTGGCAGAGACATGGATTTACCAGTAGGGGTCGCTGTGCTGAGAATTGATCCTATGAGTTTCTCATTAGTGATTATTATACTGCAGGCGGCCAAAATGGAAAAATTAATTAATTTCAAAGTGATAATGCATTTACAGCAACAATTAGAAATGTATAACTGTAAAAGGGCAACATTTAAAAGACAGATTACATTTAATAAAGTTGCACAAGAACATCCAATTGTAAAATTACTGATCTGCAACAATATTCCTTAAAGAGGCACTTAAAATAGCCTGACTCCATGAAGGGTGACCTAATTACTGTAACTAAAATCACCGTAGTCACAGCAAGTCACAGCAAATAAAAAAGGGACGTTGATATTAGCATACTGCTGTTTAATACTTAAGGGAGCCGGCTGCAGTGGGGAAATGAAGGCAGGCTTCAGAGCACAAGGCTGGTGTGTATTTCTTGTTCCCTTGACCACAAGCAATGGAACTCCAGCAATGTGCAAGTCAAAAGGAAAATGCTTTCTCCAAGGTGAAATGTAGATGATGAAGCTGGTGGCACAAACAGAGCACAGCACCAGCCATCTGGGGATGGGAGATGGCATGGGGGCTAAGCTTCTTCATCAGACTTGGAAATTCAACCTTTATGTGGAGTGGGAATGTTGGGCCGCAGAAATGTACAGCCCGTGTAGGGGAGAGACGACCGCTCAAAAAAAACTCAGAGTCCAGAGACTTGATGCAATAGCATGAGGTGGATTCATTTACCAGCGCGCAGGGGCGTACAGTGAAGCTGTCGCACCAGCCCTTTTTTCCTTAGGATTTTTATAGACAGAAACCACACGCAGGTGGCTAGGGGTCACAGGGTGGGGGGAAAGTTTCATGGGCTTTGACCTTGCACAAACATGTACCACATTAGCTAATGTCGGGAACTTCTAATCTTGGTCAGTAATTTCCAAGGACTAACGGCTGGGGAGTTACAGAGTGGCGCCAGCGAGGGGAGGGAGTAGGGTTGAGCGAGCAGAGTTTACAGAAGCAGAATGGCAGGTTAGATTTTTCTCCACAGGAACGGGCATGCAACCCCATGGTTTACGTCCCAAAAGGTGTTTGTACTGAAATGTCAGAAGTGCACCCTCTGTCCAAGAAAAAATGCCTTACCGTAATGGAAGCAAATCTAAGATACCTACAGAAGACAGCACAGAGGGTGACTTTTCCAATCAGTGCAATCTATGCTACTAGTGAAATTGACCAACCCCAGGTCTACATTCATGCTGAATCCTCTCTTAAATACACAGTATCCTACATGTTACTGAAAGGGAAATGACTGTCTGTGAATCTCACAAGTAAGTTGAGAGCCCCCACAGTTGCCTGCCCTACTTCATTTGCTGGCACTTTTCAGAAAGTCTCCTGTTAGGTCCAATGAGCCAATAATCAAGCCCAATTTTGCTAACTAAGCACAGTTTACATTAGATATTAGACAATAACTGACTCTTCCCCAACACACAAAAATATTCATCCCACCTTTATTTTACTTATTTTGTGTATTTCTCTTCTTCTCCCATCTGTCCTTGTCCATAGTCCCTGAGCTCTGGGATTAGATGACAGAATAACAGTTTCTACTATTTTCTGTCAACAAATCTTCATCCATTTAGATGGTGAGAAGTTTACATCCCCTTCCACCAGATTCTGTGCAGTCACAGATCCACCACCAAGTCTTTCCCATCACAGTTCCCTGATTAGGGACATTCCGGAAAAACAAGAAAACAAAACTTTCTGGCGTCATAGAAAGGAGTTCCTTAGCTCCCACCAATGAAGAAATACAAGCGAGAAGACTCAAGACCCAAAGATTACAAATTATGTTTGATGACTGGTCTTGTTGGTCATGAAGGCACTGGGTCAGCAGAAAACAGGAAAGAATGAACCTCTTTCCTCTTCGCCATGGTAAATTTGAACAATTCATCATTTCAATGGCACTAGAGCCCGGTTCAGAACGATATAACTCCTTTTCATATAAACCAATGGACGTAACAGAGTCTGAGGCATAATTAGGGTCAAAGTCACCCTGCGGAGAGCCTGCTCTTATGCAATCATCGAGAGTGAAGTGACTGGGAAATTTCAGAAACCTGTGACCCACCTGCAGAAGGGTCACTCGTTTGCTTGCTAGATGTCAACTCCACCCTGCAACATGGAGAACCACTCTCCATAGATCATTCACTCCAACTCCTCTGATCTGAAGTATTCAACTCTCGGACTACATCTGTTTACTTTGCATAAAAGTCACTTGAGTGATTAAAATAAAACATGCACTTATTTCCTCCTAAGCAGTTCAGGAGATTTTGATGGCGTTTTAAACAACATGAACGTTAAGGATAACAGGTGGGAATGTATGCAAGAGAAGGTGGCAGACAGCATTCAGAGGCTGTGACGTCAGCTGGAGGCTGACGGTCTGACTTGTGATTACTTCTAAAGGCCAAAACGTGTTTGGGAAAAGAGTAATTTCTGTGGAGTAGATGTTATGCTTGGATAACTAGAATATGGGTGTCCATTACTAGGAAAACATTTTTGAAGGCCTGTACTTTTAGAAAAGAAATCTACCAAATGTATTGTGTAAAATATACATACTTCATTCAAATTACTTCCTACTGAATGTTTCATGGAAGAAGTTTCTCAATATGGCTGATAAATGACCATCAAAAATCCAAAAACTCATAGCCACGTGTGTGAATATTTCTAAACCTAAGCAGGGTAGTGTGCTTCATCCAAAATGATCTGTGTTTGGGGAAGTGAAGAATAAAGCACACTTCTAGTCATTGAAGGATTTTCTGAGAGAGATTTACACCCATTAAAGAAAAAATTAGAACAGCAGACACAGGTTCTCAATGAAAACAAAGGAATCATATCTGCCAACAATTCAATAGTCACAAATCTATTAATACTTTTTTTCACCTCCTAACATAAAACAGGTTTCAAGTGCTGCACTCAACAAAACAGATTTCCAAAGTTTCTGAATCAAAAACCAAGAAAATCACATCAAAAGAAAACAAATCATCATTTCCATCAAGAATTTCAGCCAGACTAAACACAGTATTGAAAAACCACATCTTCTATCCAGCCCTCCGAGACACCTTTAAAGCAACAAATTTAATCTAAAGCCCATGGAAACGCGGTCAAGAGCCCTTTCCAATGGCTCTAACAACCTGACAATGCTGTTGTTAGGACCAGACTCATCCTTACAAGAGACCAGTGGGTGGAGAAAGGTGTCTGGGTTTCTCCAGGACCCGTCCTGAGAGACGCACTAACGGTTTTTATGGCGCTAAACGCTAGAAGCCGTTCACTTACCATGGACTTGGTGAAAGGCCTGGCCAAGGTAAACAGCAGCGTGTACACCCACCAGCTGCGATGAATGGAGGAGTACATCATATTTCCGGGATGCACTGCGTTGGACGTGACCCCACGTGGGGAGAGGCGACGGTGCAGCTCATTGGAGAAGAGGACATTGCAGAGCTTGGACCTATTGTAAGCCAACATGGCCCAATAGTCATTTTTTGATGGAGAAAGGCGATCAAAGTCCAATTTTCCTGAAGAATCGTTAATATCTGTAAATCTAAAAGATAGGAAATATGACGTGAAGCAACTGAGCTCTGACCTTCCATGTTTTTATTTTTATTAGAAATCTGAGGAAACTACGTAGTAACTACTAAAAACTCAATCACACATACATCAAGACAAAGTCTCCCTTAAAAATAGACAAAGGTGACTTAACAATATCAACCAATTGGATCCAAAGATAAGACTTTCAGTAAATGCCCACACTCTTAAGCGTAGTAGCCTTAACATGCTAAACTTCCCCAGCTCCTAACATATATTTTTCAAAACCTTCAACAGGAAGTTCATAGATAATTAAATTAAATAGAAAAGCATCTTAAATAAAGGGCTGCTGCTTTTGGAAACAGAAAGATACCACATTCCTAACCTTTGACGGGGCTTTCCCGGATTATGATGGCCAATGCTTGAGTCCTGTATGTTTTCATTTGAGCATCCAAGTAAATATAGATGAGTCTTGCTGCCTCCAAGACTCTTTTGCACATTAAAAATTAATGATTATAAAGGGGTTATAACCTTGTTGAGGTACCATCAATAGTCTTATACGTTTAAAAGATAAATGTAAACAAAGCCAAAACGAGTTCTGGCACAGTCTACTGTTTTTAAGTATACCCATGGCATGGACGCACACAAATCAAAGTAACTAGTTGATGTTTTATAATTGGGTCTGACGGAGTCGTTAAACACCAGCTGTTTGTTTCTTTCTCTCTTCCCTTCTCTCTCTCTCTTAAATAACAACAAAGTAGTGACTGCCCTTAAAAAAAAAATAGTTTATCACAAACAAAAGGAATTTTCCAGACAGTCTCATCTTTGTTAAAGGACACCTCATATTTTGCTTCATTCCATTAATTGTGGGCACTGGGCAATAAGGAAGCACAGTGACAATACTCTAGAAAATGGCTATGGAAATCAAAAAGCAAAAGGTAAAACGAAAATTATGGAATAATCCTAATGTTCCTTAATATGAACAGTTCGGGTTGGGCTAAAACCAAGAAAAGTATCACAAGGGCAGATGAAATTCACATTTTAATGGAAATCAAATATCCCTTCTCCAGGACTCAGTCAGTGACATCCAATTTCCAGTGTTAACTGACATTGCTGCTCTGAAGTTATCAACAAAGCCGGTGGCCAGAGCCCTCATCAAGGATACAGCAATGAGACCTTGAGACTAATTGTTGACTGCCTGTCTCCAAGTCCCGAAACCACAGCAAGAGCCAGACTTCCAAGCTTGATATTGGAAGGCAGTGAAACTTGGCAGGAAATTTGAAAATGAATGGGGACCTTTTTCTGGTTGTCATCTTGATTGCTGGTGGGGGCCAGGGATGGCAAGTGCCCTGCAATGCAGGTGGAATCTTGCTCAACAAGACTGCCTCACTGGACGCTCCTGCAGATGAAAAGCCTGTGTGTAATTATCTGAGCCTAGAGCCTAACTGTGCTTTTTTAATCTATGTGCAGCTTTAACATCCGCTGAATTTCCAGGAGTGTAGTGCAACAACTCTGTAAATGAAGAATGAATGCACTTTCAGATTTTGTGGGTTTCTTGGGAGGGTGAGGCTTGACTCGATGTGGTGCTACTGGAGTCTGCAATACCACACACCTGTTAACAGTCTGCATTTGTTATTGTCACACTGGAGGTGATTTATGCACGGGCACACATATCTGATTATCTTTCCTGTGGTCCTGCCCAAGCATTTACATGTTGAAACACTTGCTACTTTGTTTCACATTTATTTTTTCTTTACATTACAGTCAAGCTATCATACTGAATTAAAAATATATTTGTACAGGGAAGTTATATTATTTCAGAACTTTATTTCAACATAGCAATAATGTGTTACAGAAGAGTTGTCACAAAAAGGAACTTCTGAGTTGAGAACTTAATGATCCAAGCTACGAGAGATGGCTTGGAAACTCTATCTACTTAGGGTAGAAAGGAGAATCAAGGATTTAGACAATATGTCAAAGGTATGGAACAAATATAACACCCTTCACTCCCACTCTCCACTCTTCTTTCATTAACTACTGCTTGGCATATTGGTTCAGCACAACCCAACTTAGGGGCTACTTCTTCCAGGAAGCTGTCTCTAACTAACTCCCCCATAGCTAGATGTCACAAGGATTTCTTGAGTGTCAGTAGGGGAGAGAGTGAAAGAAGTCCTGCAAAGCACATTGAAATACATGTTTCCATACAAATTAAGTATCTCCTCTCTAGGACCCAATCCATGACATGATTTCTAGTATTCGATGATACTGCTACCCCTCCAAGATCAGTAACAAAAGTAGCAGTGCTACCTTTGTGTTTTGTCTGTCCATAGTGCCTCTGTTGTCACCACACCAGATTGAAAGTCATTTTGTCACCTGGTTTCAACACTAGACTGTGAATGTACAGAAAGTAGACCGTAAGACTCTTGCATGTTGCCTAATACAGTGCCTGACACACAACAGGGACTAAATATAGGATCAGAGAACTGAAGTTTGATCATGGGTGTGGAATTCCAAACCAAAGTCCAAGTTCCCCTCATTATAAAAAGCCTTGTTTCGAGTGTTGCTTGAAAAGCAAAATTCACCACTAGGTTCAACTCTTCTGTGTTCTTCATTAATATTTATATGCAGCACTTTTTAATGTTTCAGGTTTTTTTTGTTTTTTGTTGTTGCTGCTATTGTATTTAGAGACAAGGACTCGCTCTGTTGATCAGGCTGGTCTTGAACTCCTGAGCTCAAGGGCTCCTCCTGCCTCAGGCTCCGAATAGCTAAGTCTACAGGCACAGGCCACTGTCCCCAGTAGCTTTCTACTGTTTAGAATTAGAATTCCATGCTTTGGGTTTTAAGGATAAGGATGACACAGAGGTATTTCATTATTAGGAAAGAGTAGGTAGATTAAACTTTGAATAAAAGAAAAGTCATTCCTTCCTAGTCTCTAATCTAGAAAAAAAGGCACACACACACACACACACACACACACACACACACACACACACGCCATAATGAGAAACTGGATGGAAGAAGGTTGATAGTTTCAAGATGGAGAAGCACCAGTTGCTAAATATCAGGTGCACCCTCTGCAAACAGCCCTCTCTTATAAAGCTGACTCCTGATTTTCTTCCCCACAGCCAACAAGGCAGAAAACCCATTTTAAGGTCTGATCAGCTTGCCCTGACAGCCCTCCAGGAAGTGGGAAGGGTAGACAAGCTTCTGGTCCCTCTGAACCAAGGCAGGCCTCCTGAAAAACGACCATGTTCACCTCTCAGCTCAAGAGGCAGTAAAACCACTTTTCAAATGCTGCCTATTCTATTTTCAAGTTGAAAAATTGGCAAAGCTAAACAATAATATCCTAATAGAATTCTCCCTTCCTAGTACATTAAAATATTAACATTTGCTCTGTGGACATTAGCATTTGCTTTTGGAGGGGACCCCCCATCACATATTTCTATATATACTGCTCTGTTCTTTTTTTTATTTTAACTGAGGATTTTTTAAAATTCCCCAACTAAAATAATTAGGCTAGATTCTATACAGACAAAAGCTAGCATGTTCAAAGAATAGAACTGAATTTGCATCAGAAATTGTGTGTGTGTGTGTGTGTGTGTGTGTGTGTATGTGTAGCAATTTGGCACTCAACACAGCTGCAGCCATTTAGAGTTGTTCAGCCAGCGCTCTGCGCTTTTCATTCTATTTTAATTGTTATCTGAAATTTTTTCACAGCAAGGAAGTCAAGTTCTCATTTCAATGTGATGTATTTTAGGTATGCAGAAACTCAATTCGCTGCTCAGACTCCAGATAAGTAACTAAAACACAGTGAAGACACAGGAAGGCTAATAAATATTTTGCCTTGGGGCAGTCTAGTATAATATTTTCTGTAAACATAGGACTTTATTTTTCCCCTAACAGGGGGTCTTGACTCCAACGACGAGATTCCGCCAAGGTTTATGAAGGTAATTAGATATCAACACTTGCATTTTACAACATGGTTTAGGGCTCTGGGTTCTGAGAAAGTGCTTTCGTGGGCTGCCTGCACCAAGTACCCACGCTCTCTCTCAGCTACCAAGAGATGCGGCACAAGTGTAATGCACAAGCCAGTTTGGGGGAATCTGCATTTTGTAAAAATACCCTTTAATAATGTGCAAAGAAAAACTGGAAAGCAGAAAACCTGTCATCAGACAGGAGGGCACCTGACAACACACTTCAGGAAGGCCTTGCCTCTAGACTGAAACAGATCTAATTCAGGACATCAAGGCCCTTCCTCCCAAAATCATCTTTTTAATGAAATTAAGATTCAAGATCTCCAAGGTTGGCATGAATTACATTGTAGTTAAGGAGAGAACAAAGATGTCACACAAAATACCATTTGAGATACAGATTTACAAAGGAAAGTGAGCAGCTGACAATTCGACATAATCTCCCATTAAATACCAGCTCATTTAAACATATCCCGCGGTGCCCTCCACATCTGGTAAACGATTGGGGCTGGCAGATTTATTTCCGGAGCTCTCTCTCCCGCCTGCCCCCGCGGTAGCCTCCCTCGCTCCTTTCCAGGGCCACTCCACTCTCTTTCAGAAACCTGGTGTGATTTGCAAAGATAAGGCTGTCCAGATTTTGTTACCACCTAATTACTAGATGTTTCACGTCTTTTAACACGGGGGAGGATTATTACTGGCATTTTCCTTTCATTTCAGCCATCATAAATTTAAAATGGTAAAAGTAAATCTATCTGCAGTGTGTCACTTATACCATAAGCCCCTGTGTTTGGGAGTGATAAAGGGTTCAAGCTAACCCTTGGCTGGTCTCTCTCTTCCAAGTCCCAGGGGTTACATTTTATGGAAGTATGATTAAAAAAATAAGCTTCATTCTGGGTCACTAAAACATTTCAGGACTTAAGACGGAAAAGGAGGAGAAAAAAATAGGCCCTTGCACATTATTTTTTTTCCCCAGCTACTTGCTAAGAGTGAAAGCTCTTCCCTCTACCCCCCAGCTCCCACACCAAGAAAATTCGACAAAGAAATCTCCCCAACAAGTATTAAATCTAGCCTCGCCCAGCAAGTCCTTTGTCTTTTCTGAGTACTTCTCTTTAGACAAATAGTTGTTTATACAACTCCAGAAACAAATATGCTGAAAATACGATGAAATTTTCAAATGTCTTTTTAGTCAATTGAATATTCTCCTAATGGTAATAGAAAAGAAGTGCCATCTGATGTTTTAATTGAAATTTTAACCAAAAGAGGCATGGCCAGATTTCTAATATGCTCTAACTACAGTACTTCCCTTTCTACAATTACACAGCTAATGTCTGCATTGAATTCCCTAATTTCTCATTATAAAACAATTGGATTTCATCTCACAGTCTTTAATTGCATTGTTTCTCCTGCTAGAATAACTGCACATTCTTCTTGGTAAGATGTTGAAGTTGTTGAATTACAAATCAATAAAGGTCATGCCATTCAGATTTAATCAATTATTATTCCATCTCCAAGCGAAATCAATGAGGAGCTCGAAGTATAGTTGTAAAAACAATCTACATCGCTATAGACAGTCCCCCCAAACGATCCCCCACAATCACAGGGACACACAAAAAGACCTGGAAAAACTGAAGACAGACTGGAAAAAGCAAGGCAGGTTGGGTACATCCACACTTCTCCAAGTAGGACTAATCAAAATCATTTTTGGAAAGAGAACCTTGCAGAAATGTTAGCTGGTGCAAGAAAGGGGATAAGTGAAAAAACATCAAATGTTAACCCACCTATGGGACTCTGAAGAGACCACAATGACACGGGCAGGGGCCGAGCGGCACAACACATCCTGCAGGAGCTGGACGAGGTAAAAGTGCCCCAGGTGATTCACCTGGAAGGTGGTTTCCAGGCCATCTTTTGTCAGGCTCCAGGGTAGAGCAAAAGCCGCTGCATTGCACACGAGCACATGAAGAGACCTGAAAAATAAAATACTCAACATTATGTGGATATAAACACTCTAAAACCAAGGATAATCCAAGTTCCCTCAGGTATAACCAATTCCTTCCCTGTTTTCAAGATGCCCATCATTTAGAAATGGAATACCCTAGAACGTTGTATCACTTTGAGAAGGCAACTGTCCTGCATTGCTGGGGAATGACAGTGTTCCTAGGACACAGGAGCTTCAGTACTACAAACCAGGACAGCACCAGACAAACCGGAATGAGCTGGTCACCCTAGTTGGAACCCAGGTTCTACCACCTGATTAGGTCTGTGCTTCCTAATTCATCCAATTGTCACCTTCTTTATAAATCAAAATAGCCCTTAAAACAGATGTGAGGGATAAAGGAGAAAATATGCAGTAAAAAAGTCGGGACACAGGACCCAGATCTTAGTAGGTACCAGGCAAACATATCAAAGGGGAAATGTTCTGTCTGAAGAGACAAGCACACATTGTTTAAATATACAATATTCTTTTTAGATGTCAGATTAAATCCACATTTCAGAAATAAGCACCTGCAGATAGATGACTGCAAGTCTGTTATAATATTCTCTCTTATTTGTAAATATTGAATTTGACCATAATACAATTTTTAACAAAATAAGCTATTTACATGAATCAAAATCTTAAATTCTCATAAAGAAATTTTACTTGTCTGAAATTATCCTAATATACTAATAAGAATTGAACAATGAAATATATTCAAGGCTATCCACAGTGTTTATAATTGCAACATAAAAGCAACAAGTAGAAGTAAACTAAATATCCAATTGGGAAATTATTAAGTAAACTAGAATATACCCACATGATGAAATACTATGCAGACATTAAAATAACAAACAAATCTAGTGAACCTGTCTGAAACATTCATGTTATAAAACAAAATATAAAATATTGTACGATTACCCACAGACGCACACACGAACACAGATATGGGAGAGAGAGAATGGTAATGAAAAATATATAAAAATGTTCAGAGTTATTGTCTGTAGAGGCGGGTTGTGTCTTAAATTGTCTTATTTCTAAGTTTATATGTATTTTTTTCATTTTTCCATAATTAACATGTATTATCTTTGTGATAAGGAAAACATGCAATTAAATAAATATTTTACAGGGAAAACAAGCATTTTAGAAATTTATGTAAAATATCAAATAAAAGAGAAATAGACAGGGTGAGGGTTTACAGGTGTGCTGGATTAAGATTCAAAGATCTGCATTTTTGTCCCAGTTTCAGACAAATCACCCAACAAGGTCTTTGAGCTTCTAATTCCTTACTATAAAATGAGGGACTGGATACTGATGGTGTTGCTTCCTCACATAGTTCAGATTCCATGGCAATTGCTTGCAGGTAGTATTTCCTATGTGATATAGGAAGTAAAATCTTATCTATATTTTCATCTAAAAAAATTCAGTGTTTTCACAGAAATTTTTCATAGATCTATCACTATTTGCCACAAACTGATCTTATTCCCCTCATGAGAGATCATAGCCTAAAAGTTGCAAGTTGCTAAAAAATACATGTTTGTATACAATAATGGCAAACAAAGAAAAGTATCTATAAAAATTAAAATAATCTGTTATCTGAAAAAAAAATAAAGAGAAACAAAATGGCAAATATATGCGAAGATATAGAGGCTCCATATGTTTTACTATATAAAGAATTCTTACAAATTAATAAGAGAAACACATTCTAAGAATCTAACAGAAATATTGACAAAGATGTTAAAAATTCTATATAACTGGATCACAAATGACCAGTGCAATACTTAACATGTTCAACTACATTAGTAGTAAAAATTAATAAAATAGTTTCTATTGTATCAGCACATTTATTCATAATGTTATTATTATGTTATTACATAGCTAGTAGGAATATATGTTCCTGTACTCTGGATATTAAGTTGAAAATGTATATCATAAGAATTAGAAAGGTTCACATTCTTTTCCTTTAGGTATATACCCATGTTGGATCAAATGGTAGTTCTAATTTTATTTCTTTGAGAAATCACCACACTGTTGTGTAGAATTGTGCTAATTTACATTCCCACCAACAGCATATAAGCATTCCCTTTTCTTTGTATCCTCACCACTATCTGTTATTTTTGAATTTTGAATAATAGCTATTCTGACTGGTGTAAGAAGGTATCTCGTTGTGGTTTTAATTTACATTTTTCTGATGATTAGTGATATTGAGCATATTTTCGTATGCTGGTTGACCATTTGTATATCTTCTTTTAAAAAATGTCTATTCATATCTTTTGCCACTTTTTAATGGGCTATTTGTTTTTGTTTGTTTGTTTGTTTTGTTGAGTTGTTTGAGTTCCTGATAGATTCTGGATATTAGTCCTTTGTCACATGCATAGTTTTCAAATATTTTCTCCTATTCTATAGGCTGTCTGTTCACTCTGTTGACTAAAATTCACCCATTTAAAGTGTACAATTCAATGGTTTTAGTATATTCACAGTTATGCAACTATCCCTGCATTCTAATTTTACAGCATTTCCATTACTCAAAAAAAAAAAAAAAAATATATATATATATATATATATATATATATATATATATATATATAGCAATCACTAACCATCCCCTATCGACCCATGTTTCCATCCTCCAAACCCCAGCAATCTACTTTCTGGACATTTCATATACTAAAAGGAATCATACAATACGGGGTCTTTTGTGATTGGCTTCTTTCACTTGGCAAGATGTTTGCAAGGTTCATCCATGCTGTAGCATGTATCAGTACTTCATTCCTTTTTATGGGCAAAAATATTTCATTGTATGAATATACCATATTTAGTTTATCCATTCACCAGTTGATGGACATTTGGGTTATTTCCACTTAATTGGCCATTATGAATATTGAGACTATGAACATTCATTTACAAGATACTGTGGAAATACAAGTTTTAATTTTTCTTGATAATACACCCAGGAGTGAAATTGCTGGGTCATATGGTAACTGAATGTTTAACTTTTTGAGGAACTGCCAAACTGTTTTCCAAAGTGGCTGCATATTTTTACATTCCCATCAGAAATGTAATAGAATTCTAATGTATCCACATTTTTCTGTATATTTATCTTTTTATTTTAGCCGTAGTAGTGAGCATTAAGTGGTATCTCATTGTAGTTTTTATTTGCATTTCCCTAATGACTAATGAGTTGAGCATCTTTTTATGTGCTCATTGGCAATTCATGTATCTGTTTTGGAAAAATGTCTATTCAGATCCTATGCTCATTTATTAACTGAGTTATCTTTTATTATTGAATTATAAAAGTCCTTTATTCTAGATACAACTCTAATTAAATATAAAATTTGTAAATATTTCTCCCATTCTGTAGATTATCTATACACTTTCTGGATGGTATCATTTGAAGCACAAAAGCTTTTCATTTTGACAAAATCCAATTTATCTCCTCCCCCCTTCTTTTGTCACTTATGCTTTTGGGGCTTTATTTAAGAAACCATTGCCTAACCCAACAACACAAACATATACTCCTATGTTTTATTTTAAGGCTTGTATAGTTTTAGCTCTTACATTTAAGTATATGGCCCACTTTTTGCTACTTTTGTATGGTGTATGCAAGTGATCTAACTTCATTCTCTTGCATATGGATATACAGCTGTTCCAGAATCATTTGTTGAAGTATTCTTTCCTCATTGAATTGTTTTGGCACCCTTGTTGAAAACCAACTTACCACATGTAAGGATTTATTTCTGGACTCTCAATTCTGTTCTATTATCTATATGTCTATCCTTATGCCAGTATGACACTGTCTTTATTGTTGAAGATTTACAGTAAGTTGTGAAACTGGGAAACGGACATCCTCCAACTTTATTTTTTTTCAAGCTTGTTTTGTTATTGAGGTTCTTTGTATTCACATATAAAGTTTAGTTTCAGCTTTTCAATTTTGGCAAAAAAAAAAAAGCAACTAGAATTTTGATAGGGATTGCACTAAATTTGGAGATAATTTGGGGAGTACAGTTTTCTTAAGAATAGTAAGTCTTCTGATCCATGAACATGGGATGTCTTCATTGCTAATAAATAAAAATACAATTGATTTATGCATATTAAGTGTTTATCCTGCAACCCAGCTAAACTTATTAGTTTTAATAGTTCTTAAATGGATTTCCTAGAATTTTCTACATAGAAGGTAATTTCTCTTGCAAATGAAGATAGTTTTACTTCTTTCTTTCCAATCTGGATGGCTTACATTTTTCTTTTGGTTGTTTTTGGGTTTGTTTTGGTTTTATGCCCAACTGCCATAGCTAGGCTTTTTAGTAGAATATTAAATGAAAGTTCTAAGAGTGAATAATACACCTATTTCCTGATCTTAGGGGGAAGGCACTCAGTCTTTCATAATTAAGGATGATGCTAGCTGTGGGTTTTTCATAGATGTTTTTATCAAGTTGAGAAAATGCCTTCCTATTCCAAGTTTGCTAAAGGTTTTCATCATGAAACAGTGTTGGACCTTTTTTAAATGATTTTTCTTTTGTATGCTTTTTGAGATGCTTCCTTTCTTTTCTTTCATTTCTTTCTTTCTTTCTCTCTTTTTTCTTTTTTGGTTGGTTTCTTTCTTTTGTGAGACAGGGTCTCACTCTGTTGCCTGGGCTACAGTACAGTGGTGTCATCGTAGCTCATTGCAGGGCTCAAGGGATCTTCCTGACTTAGCCTTTCAAATAGCTGGGACTACAGGCACACAACAGAACACCCAACTAAATTTTCTATTTTTTGTAGAGACAGGTCTCGCTATGCTCCTCAGGCTAGTCTCAAACCCCTTGCCTCAAGCCATCCTCCTGCCTCAGAATCCCAAAGTACTAGGATTAAAGGTGTGAGCCACTGTGCCCAACCAAGATGTTTCTTTATTCAGCTGTTATGATGTATTATACTGACTGATTCTTTAATGTTAAACCAACCTTGAATTCCTTGGGTAAATTCCACTTAATCATGGTATATAATCCTCTTTAAAAGTATAAACTGCACTTGGCTTGCTAGTATTTTGTTGAAGATTTTTCATCAATATTCATAAAGTGACACTGGTCTATAGTTTTCTTTTGTTGTAATGTCTATGTCTGGTTTTGGCATCAGAGCAATATTGGCTTCATAGAGTCAGTTGGGACGTATTTCTTCTTTTTTTTGCAAGAGTTTATGAAGAATTACTGTTATTAATTCTTTAAATGCTTGTCAGAAAGCATAAATTAATTTTATAATTAGAAAAAAAGTATTGAATCACTATCCTTATAAGTATTCATATAAATCTCACTGTCACTGGGTAATCTGAGTTGGACTGAAAAATTATCTCATTCATTCCATTGCCTCATCTATTTTCCAAACTATCACCTAATAAAACCTAACCATGGTGCTATGGTTGGGATCAGTTTGAGTCAAAGCTGTAAGTGTGTCCATCACCCAAATACTGTGCATTGTACCTATTAGGTGTGAATTTACCCATACCTTCCCCCCCTCTCCTCCCACCTGCTTGATTTCCACTGAATTTTATTACCATATGCACACATAAATGTTGATCATTTAGTTCCAATTTAATAGTGAGTACATGTAGTGTTTGTTTTTCCATTCTTGTGATACTTCACTTAGGAGGATAGTCTCGAGTTCCATCAAGGTTGTTAGAAAAGGTATTAGTTTGCCATTTTTTTTTTATCACTGAGTAATACACCATGGTGTACATATACCACATATACCACATTTTATTACTCCACTGATGGACTGATGGGCACTTGGGTTGTTTCCACATCTTTGCAATTGTGAATTGGTCTGCTATAAACATTGAAATGCAAATGTCTTTTTTTATAAAATGACTTATTCTCCTTTGGGTAGATACCTAGTAGTGGGAGTACTGGATCAAATGGTAGGTCAACTTTAAGTTCTCTGAGGTATCTCCATAGTATTTTCCATAGAGGTTGTACTAGTTTGTAGTCCCACCAACAGTGTATGAGTGTTCTCTTCTCTCTGCCTCCACACCAGCATCTGTTTTGGAATTTTTTTGATAAAAGCCATTCTTACTGGAATTAGGTGATACCTCATTTGGTTTTGATTTGCATTTCCCTGATGATTAGAGACATTGAACATGTTTTTCATATGTTTATTGGCCATTAGTCTATCTTCTTTTGAAAAGCCTCTGTTCATATCTTTTGCCTATTTTTTAATGGGGGTGTTTGATGTTTTCTCACTGATTTGCTTGAGTTCTTTGTAGATTCTGGTTATTAGCCCTTTATGGGATATATAGCAAGCAAATATTTTTTTCCCATTCTGTAGGTTGTCTATTTGTTCTATTGATTGTTTCCTTGGCTGTATAGAAGCTTTTTAATTTAACCGGGTCCCATTTATTTATTTTTGTTGTTGTTGTGATTGCTTTTGGAGTCTGCTTCATAAATTCTTTGCCTAAGCTGATTCTATAAGAGTTTTTACAACCTCTTCTAGAACTCTTATGGTTTCATACTTTAGGTTTAAGTCTGTTTATCCAACATGAATTAATTTTTGTGAGTGGTGAGAAGTGTGGATCCTATTTGAGTCTTCTACATGTGGCTATCCAATTTTCCCACCACCATTTATTGAATAGGGATTCTTTTCTCCATTGTAGGTTTTTGTATACTTTGTAAAAGATCAGATGACAATATGAGGATGGTTTTATATCAGGTTCTCTAATCCATTGGCCTATTCTTGTCCCAATGCCAGGCTGTTTTGGTTACTATAGCCTTGTAGTATAGCTTGAATTCTGATAAAGTGATGCCTCCCAATTAGTTCTTTTTGCCTAAGGTTGTTTTGGCTATCTAGGGTCTTTTCTAGTTCCATATGAAGTGCACAATTATTTTTTCTAGATCTGCAAAAAATTGTGTTGGTATTTTAATGGGGATTGCATTGAATCTGTAAATCACATTGCGTAGTATAGACATTTTAACAATGTTGATTCTTCCGATAATGAGCATGGTATGTTTTTCCATTTATTTACATTCTCTGCTATTTTCTTCCTCAGTGTTTCACAGTTCTCCCTATAGACGTTTTCCCCTCTTTGATTAAATATATTCCTAGACATTTTATTTTCTTTGTTGCTACTGTGAAAGGTATTAAGTCTTTGCTTTGATTCTCAGCTTGACTGTTGTTGGTGTATAGGAATGTGCTACTGATTAGTGTACATTGATTTTGTTGACTTACATTTAAGTTCCTTCCAGGTTGTATCTCAGATATTTGATTCACTTTTCCAAAGTCATTGATACTTTTTTCTTTTATTGAGTACTAACTATGGTTTAGGCACTTGTTAAGAGCTTTGTATACCTAAGAACCCTAGATAACATGTATTATCATTGAGATTTTACAGACAGGAAAACAAAAGATTAGAAGCAAATATCCTAAGGTCAGAAATTAAGTATCAGAAACAACTAATATAAATAAAGAAGTAAATACATAAGAACAAAACAAAATAAAATGAAAGGGTAATCTGACCTCAAGGCTACTACTACACAACACCTTCTCTCTTAGATATGCTCCCTAGATATGGATAGAGCCCATTTCTGAAAGACATTCTAACTCGGCCAAGTTATTTTACTTACCTGACTCACAGCCAGTTATTAATATTTAACCTCTGTAGGCCTGTTCCCTGGCCTGTAAACTGAACAAAGTCCTCCCAAGGTTCTGATAAGCAAAGCTCCAATATCTTGTCAGCCTGCCAGGTTACATCATTGTTACTTCCTTTGCCTCTATACTCTTCACTTTTATCCATAATAGATAGAAAATTAAATTCTTCAAAGCTGATTTCTGCAGTGTTTACCTGTCTTTAAGACAGGCCTAGGCATTTGGAATTTTGACACCAAACCTCTCAATCACAACGATGTCTCTTCTAGTTACCTTCATTGTTGCCTGTATATTTTTTCAAGAAAATGCAAACCTCATCAAACCTAGCAACTTGCTACCAAAGACTTTAGCCTGGAGGCATGAACCCACAGAGGACCTGGGAAACCCTTTCCTCTCTCACCAAATTTTAATACCCTTCATTAATGTTAATTGCACAACACCAGAGGCAAAATATGTATCCTGTACCTAAAACCTGTCACCTCTATTAATTAAAAACAGGCTTATGGAATATGAAACTATAAAGTGTTTGACTTTTTTTTTAATTGTAACGACACTTAATTGGCTTGTACAAAAGGAAAAGAATTCTTTTTGCCTGGCTTTAATGAGGTTTTTATTATTCAAATGGCACATTTTACACAGTTTTGACTAAAAGCCATCCCAATTCAAAAGGCTCTGAGATGATGAATATTTACAGACTATCAAAAGGAAAAGTTCAAACTATAAAGACAGAATGGAAACAAAAATAGTATCTTTCCATATACAAAGCGGATGCTATTAGTCAGCACTTTAAGAGACTGATTTCTTTTTCTTCTTGGGTAGATTCGGATCCATGAGGGGTGATTAAGGGCAAAAAGGGTTGTCTGTCCTCCATGTATAGAAATGAAGATTTCAATATAGAGAAGTCTGCATGTTCTCTGTGGCTGTCCTCTGCTCATGCATCAAGCCACTGCCTCTCTGCTGAGTGGACCCAGATCATCCTCTGAGCCTGCAGACTGCAGGGATAATGTTTAGAATGCAGTACTTTCACTGGAGCCAACAGGTAAGGTGGGGGGGAGCTTGTCACTAACGAGAGTGACAGTGGGCCAAGCTTCCTGATGCTTTTAACCAGGCTTTCTGGCTAGAATGGCCGTAAGTGGCACTTCTTGGTGGAGAGGGGACTGGAGGCTGACAAGAAACAGAAAGGGGTCCAAAGGCTGTCACTACGCTGCTTTTAGATGGCTGACCTCTGAGTTTTCTTCCCACTCCCTTCCTCTTTTAACCCCTCAAAAGCCTCACACACTGACTATCCCCCTCTGTCCAGCATTTTCCATCTTTTACTCTCCACTGGCTCATTTTTGCTGCCCATCAGCCTACTCGGATATTTCTGACCACCAAATAGGGAAGAATCAGGACAGAAGAAAAGAAAGTGGAGAAAAGAAAGCAAGAGAAAGACAGACAGGAGCGAGGTGGCTGGAGAGAGAAAGAGACATCCATCTAACTCAGAGCTCTTTCCAGCTGCTCTGGCCTTTCTCCCACTTACAGTCTATGGTTCAAAAACAGTCATCTCCATTCATAGTCTCTTTCCGTGGCCTGAACGCATTTCTCCTCACCACACTGATAGAGTTCCACCCCACCACCATCAGAATTTCACGAAGCTGCCTGGAGAGCAATGGCTTCTCAACCGATAAATCCAACAACCTCTCACTGCTAAGACCAGATTTCCCTGCCATGGTAGACACTGCTCTTCCCTGATTCCTGTCCTGCTTCCCGTCTGGACCTCTGTGACACAGTCCACTCTCGGATCTGCCGATGCCACATCCACTCCATGTTCTGTCTCCTCCAGCCCTTCCTCTTCTGCTCACAGTTCCATTTTCTGCCTTCTTTCTTTTAGTTTCTCATCTCTTCCCTACAGTAGTTTCATCCAGCTCCATGACTCCAAACAACACTTCCATGAAGATGACGCCAAACTTACAGCTTAGGAAATATGTGCTCTCCTGTCTTCTCCCATAGCCTCCGTGACTGGTCAAGATCATTATCTGTAGGCCCTTTCAGACACCCTTAATACACTGCCCAGTGTCCTACACTTCCCCCGGGGTAGGCCCCAGGGTGCTCCATCAGCCATCTCATTTACAGTCCAGTGTCCTGGTTCACAAACGCCATGAACACTGACTTCTCCAGATAACCATCCTTGACTAGTGGGTACACCCTCACACCTGGGAAGTCACTAGTAAATAATAGTAAACACCATTTTGAACTTGATGTTTACCCAAGTAACGATAATATTAACGATGATGGCCAATCATTATATAGTACTTACTCTGTACTGGGCTCTGGTCTAAGCACTTTCACATATAAATTCACTTAATCCACTCATCAGCTCTATGAGGTGGGTATAATAATGGCATATTGCTAAGGAGGGAACTGAGGCACAGAGAGATTAAGTAACTTGCCCAAGATGGCAAAGACGGTAATTTTAACTTATTACCAAGAGATAACTGCAGGAGACAGTAGATCCAGATGTTACCCAATTCCCCAGCTTTCAAGTCACCATTATGGCACAAACTACCAGTGATATGGACTTGAGGAGGGGGCCAGGGTCCCATCAGCTCAACAACCATCCACTGCCATTATCAGCCCTGCCGCCTATTCTGAGTGTCCAGCCTGTCTGCTCACCAGTAACAGGCAACAACCCAATGCCAGCATATCTGAGTGTTTATTTAAATTGAACATCAACATCTAGGTGTAGCATCTCCCAGGAGGCTTGGCCTTCAATTCTGTCTGGGATGTATCCATTCCTACATTACTTAACACTTTCTACCGCATGCCACAATCTGTATCTGCAAGCATTATCTCTACCAGTAGACGACAACCAATGTCTTTAGGAAGGAAGTCTTTGCACAGAGTCTCGCTGTAGTAGAAAATAAGCTTCTTATACACAGCTGAATGGAAACATCTGAACTAATGCTCTTTTCCCTATGATGTTTGATCTACAGGACATTACATAGCCCAGTTTTGTAATATATTAGGTTATTAAGTATGAAATGTATTATCCACTACAGCTTCATGAAACCTGGTCTATTGATTACAGTGGATGTCTATTGGAACCCACTGGATGACATGATGAGGATGCTTGTGATAAAGCAGCTGAGACTGGTCAAGAGAGACAGGCCAATCCTCTCACAAGGCAACACTCGACCACATGGCACAAACAACACTGCTTAAACTACACAGGCTGGACTTGGAAACTCTCTGTCATTCACCATATTCACCAGACCTCACACTAACTGACTACCACTTTTTCCAGGCTTTGGACCTCTTCTTATGAAGAAGAGGTATTCAATTCTCAACAAGTTGTAGGATAAAAACACCTTTTGAGATTTCACTGCCACTTGCCCTCCCGGCTTCTTTCAAGCTACCATTAAGAAGGCAAAACTGTGTAGATAGTTTAGGCGCATGCTTTGATTAATTGCACTGCTTCTTGTTTGAGCTATAATAAACTAAACTTTTGATTCAAAATCAGAAGATTCATATTTAATGACCTAATGTTACTACCTAAAAATGACTTGAGGAGGAGGGAAAAGGTGATTTGGTTGAGTTGATCTATAAAGATACAGTCATATATGCTTTGGAGGTAAGACCAGCCCATTAGGACTCAAGGAACCCAAGAATCAGACACATAATTTCAAACCTGAAAGGGGCTTTTCAAAAAGTCTAACAGCAGCAGTAGTCACCACTATGGAATTGAGTTACAGTGAAGATTTGTAAATGAAATTGTTAACATGCTTCCCAAAAATGAGGCAGGACTCTACAGGTTAAATAAACACCCTTCAGAATGTTAAGATAATTGTGGCTTTGGGGGATTCCATTTCAGACACAGCAAAAGAATGACTTGAGTGGAATGTTATGTAATGGGAAATACTTTCCAATTCCTCCTTGAAGCAGAATATCACACCATCTGGGGCATTTCTCCAATAAGTTGCAAGAATTCATACTATTTGGAGAAAGGACCTAAGGACACACAGTTCCATAAGAAAATATTTCTCAGTCTTAGTTGGCTGCCTTTTCTCCCAGAAAAGGAAGGGAAAACAATACTATAGAATTCCAAGGTGGACCGCCACTCAAATAACTAGGGCTGGTTTAGTGAATCCGTGGTTGGCAAAGGCGACACAAAACACAGCAAGTTTCTCCTACAGCTGCTTCAAGTCCAGTTAAGGATCTCTACACTTCAACAACCCACCAAGGCCATAGCTGTAGTGTGCCTACCATTGGTAAAATGGAAGATGATTTTAGGTAACATACAGGGAACCTAAAAAAAATTATTTATATACTATAATGCATCAGAAAAATATATAATTATCCTCACAAACTCACAATTTCATAGATACTCTTGTAAAGGATGATTTAAAAAAATTGGGTAGCACTAAACATTAAATAATAGTATACCAATTCACTGATGTGGCAATGATCTTAATATAATATTCAATTGAAAAGTTCAGGAAAGCTGCACTAAAATATAAGCAGTTCTAACGGCACCTTTTAGGAAGAACAGACATGAGCCATTTTCTTTTACATGAGGCTCCTTCAAAAAAATGTGAGTCATTTTATTGAAAGAATGAATGAGAAACTTGATCCCTACTTAAAGAATATATTTTGCATCATAATATTTTCCCAGGAGAATTCTTTGGCTTGGTGGACTGCTAGCAGGTCAGAGAGATGTATGACAGATAAAACTCACTTTGTCATCTGAGTCTGCCTTTCGTGAGCTGTGTGGACCTTAGAAAAGTTAATATACCTTTCTGAGCTACAGCTGTGTCTTCTGTAAAGGGAATGATAATGCCCACCTTTTTTGACTGTGAGAATTACAAAAAAAAAAAAAAAAAAAAAAAGTAAGGTGCCTATTAGCTGCCTTGGCAGAGATGGTACCTAAAATAGGCTGTTTTCTTTTTTCTTAGATGCCTGCTCTATTTTAGGGATACGGTACTCACCAATAATTCAGAGAAATACATTGTCTTTCATATTTATAAAATACCTATCTATTTTTCCCATACCCTTGCTCTATATCTCTGGTAGAGAACATCCTGAATAAATATTCAAGGCAAGAAAGGAAATAAAACAAGAGAAACATCAACATATAAAATCAGTATCAGCTTGGGTGGTCAACAACCATCCGCTGTGCTTCTGAATTTTTAAATGATCTATATATGTTGAGAATTTGATGAACACTATCAAGTATTAAAATAATAATTAACCAGGAGTGCATTCTGCTGTCAAGATAACCTAGCCACACTTAATCTTTTTTTAACTTGAGTTAGAATAGAGAAAATAATCCAAAACAATCACCAGGACCAGAGCACAGTGCTAGCTGTGTCCCTGGAGACCACCAGGAATTTTTCATTTCATGCACCATTTACAACTTCTTATAGTAAATTCCAGAACATCAGTGTGTACGCTTAACAGAAAATGGAAACACTCTTGTTTTTGTTATTTCCTTAAATTTTTGCCTCATGTTCATTATCTTGATTATATTTTCCCAGCCCATCATCTGCTATTCCAGCAGCAAAATCTCAACCTCATTGATTCTAAGTGGGGGGAAATGTAAAGCAGGAGGACATCGATGTCCTCTCCAAGACAGTTTTCTAGGAAGAATGCATCAATTTGATAATTGAACGAGCAGCAGCACTTAGCCCACCTGGCCATGAAATCCGACACACAGGCCTAACTCCGTGCTGTCCCAGTGCCAGAGGTTTCCACTTTTTCCCTATCCTTTGCATTTAGTACTTTGTTGCCCTGTGTTCTGGCTTCCTGGGAACATTTAATAAAATGGAAAATCAACTGTAACTTTACTAAGAATGAGGATGGGTGGGGAGAGCAAGAACAAATAGTGTCAACCACATTCATAACCTCACTTGAACATAGTGCCCATGGATTGAAAAAATGTGAATTAATTAATTAAGTCTGTCCTGGCATATTCCCATAGTTCATCTGACAAATGAATCATTGTCTCGTCCGAAAGAAATTCAGTTGTGTTATAACAGAAATCTTGGGAGGCCACGATGGACTTTAGTAAACTCACTCAGAGAATGTGAAGATTATTCATATAAATAGAAAAAAGGAAAAAGCGGTGGATAGGGACAGTCAGGGCTAGCATTATTAGAGAAGAGGGAATTGGTTATTTCTCTACAACCCTCAGTTTCCCCATGATCTAATGGAGTAAGTCCTATCAATGGATTAGAAACCCCTGAAAGACAGAGATGGTGTCTGAAGTCACCCTGTGCTCTCACCCCTAGGACAATGCCCGATATACAATAGGAGTTTGTTGAATTACTACTGAATCCCTGAAAAATAAATAAGACACTGCTTGTAAAAACTCTCTGCACCTTTCCTGATACCTGCTAAGCTCCCTGTTGTATGTTTCTTTAAAACACTGCATACCTCAGTCCTTTTTCTTAGCCCATTGAGTCCCTGTCTGTCAATATTATCCACAGTTGAGTCAGGTAAATACCATTTGCCTCATTTACAGACTCTACTTATTTTGTAAAAGTGCACTGGAAACCAACTCATCTGTATTTCTCAGCCTCATCCTTTGCAAAAACATCTGCTAAGTGGGGTGGTTCTTCTGGTTGCAGGTTTTATTTTTTTTATACTCTTTTATATCTTTTTTGTTTGTTTTTTCACCCAACATAAACTTTGACTAATCTGATTGCAGGTTTTGAAAAATGAATATGTGTTAAAAAAGATAATAGAATATTTGCCTGTGTATGCCTTGTGTATGAAGAGTGATAGGTGAACCTTGGGAAAATGCTGTGGCCCACAGAGCTCACATGACTATGTGGGCCTGCAGTAGCAGTAATTAAGCGAAGGCTCCACACAGCCTTATAAAACATATCCATTACTAAGATGTCAGAAGTATTCAGGACACTCGGGTGAAGGGCTAGAGCTAGCAGTAAATTACTTGGCTACACCTACAAAGAATACATTTACTCTGAGAACTGAGAACTCTGCCTTCTCTTTTTGACTACATTTTCCTCTGAGAGAGTCTCTGTAGCCTCCACACCAAGCAGTGCCTAGTCCAGGGCCTGGTGCAGAGGGGACTGCTGGCATTTGTTGACAGTGCCTGTTTGAAAATAATACCTGGGCCTCCTCTTGAAGTAACATGCATCCCTCTAAGCATTCGACTCAGTTGGTAAGTGGGGAAAAAAATAAAAGCAATGAACAAATAACCAGGCTTTCTCGAAACACATTAGCATTCCTTCAAATTAAAATTACATTTTGTAGACATAAAGCAATATTAAGCATTACAAGCCATTATTTATGAACTTCTGCAATAGTGCAGATGCATAAATTCTGCTGAAAATACATGGGAAGGGAGCATTCTTTTTTTTAATATATTTATAGAAATAGTTGTTAAGTACCAGATGATGATTTCATTACCATTATGCAATGAGGGATTATTTAAAACATACTTTACACAGTTATAATGCAGAGAGGGAGTTTTAATATGAGGTGGCAAAGGTAAGCTTAGACAGACAATAGGAAACAAATTGTTTGGGGAATGTGCTTAAGCACATGGTCAAGTCACTCAAACAATAAAACATCTCATGCATTTTGTACATTTCCCTTGCCAATGACGACTCTTTCCTCTGTTTTGCCTAGAGATATATGGAGCTGTAATAGAGTTCAGAAAGCCCCTGACAGCTGTGTGCTGCCATTCAGACCTGAAAGATTCCATGTTATGATAAAAATTAATGTACTCTGACATCCTCTGGGACTCCCTGGGCCCTGGGAATAGCTAATGAAGAAATACAACCTTGCCGGAGAGCAGCACTCAGCTCTGGAGTTGAGGATTAATTCACATTGTGGTAGTGGTGGGGGCCCCCTGTCACCAGCTGTAAAGCAACTGGACCCTGGTGCCAAAGGGAGCCAGCGCTGATTGGTCAGAATTATTTCCTGGGTCAGGAGAGGTCAAATAAACAAAATACTTTACAAAATAATTGAGCCCAAGTTAGATCTAGGTTCTCACTTCTTAAACCAAAAAAGGGTCATGCAACACCTTGTCTCTCATTGGTTATGATCGTTGACTTGTAAGTGCCTCCTTGGTGATTGAACGACCAGTGGGCATGTCCCAGTGGACACTCCTTCAAGAGGGGCTGAGACCGGGTGTTGGTGTTCAGCTTGGGAGCCATGCTGACGGCCATGCAGATGTTTCAACAGATCCACCACCCTACATTCCAACACCTTTAGCCCTCAAGTAGCATGATGTCTTCCAACAGGGCAGAAGAGTGAGAATAATGGTCATAGCAGCACTATTTACAGTAGCCAAAAAGTGGAAACAACCCAAAAATCCATCAACTGACAAATGGGCAAACAAAACGTGGCATATCCACATAATGGAATATTTTTAAGCTATAAACAGAAATGAAGTACTGATATACTTGCTATCACATACATGAACCTCAAAAACACTGTTCAATGAAAGACGCCACTCACAAAAGATCACCTATTGAATGATTCTATTTATATGAAATGTCCCGAGTAACCAAATAGGTAGAGATGGAAAGCACACCAGTGGCTATCTAGGACTAGAGGAAGTGGGGACAGGGAATGATTGATGATCATTAGGGGGTTTCCTTTTGGGGTGAAGAAAATGATGAGGATTTCAAGAGTGGTGATGATTGTACGACTCTGTGAATGCAGTAAAAATAACTGAATTGTACATTTTAAAATGGTGAATTTTATGGTATGTAAATTGTATCTCAATTTTGAGAAAAAAAAATCCCTGGGCTCTAAGAAACCTGTCCTGACACTCTCAGAATGATTTAAGTAGCCTCCAGCTAGGCTCCTTCCCCTCTCGAGAAGCAGCCTTGGCTAACAGCTCTCCAGTCCCTGTCCCCTGATACACATATACATCCACCATCCGGGATACCAAGACCCAAGTAAGACACAGTGAGTTTAACAACAAGGCTTTTTTTTTTTTTAGACAACTGATGGGCTATACAAAGCTATACAGTTTTAGTTCATAACATTATTTCAGCCTATTACTGGAATTTTATCATGTCAAGTTGAATTTATTTCTCAACATCTGAATTGTAGCCATTTTGTAAAATATTAGGTTGAAAATTTAAAACCTTAGTTTTTATTCTTTAAAATATTATTCATGGTATCTTCCACAGCCTTATGGTATTATTTTGTCAATTAAGCCTAGGAAAACCTAGGAAAAAAGTGGCATTAGAAAAATTGTTTTCAAAAATATTTGAAATATATATTTATGTACACACATATCTAATGTCCTTCCTACAGAATGACTATCATTCTAATGAAAGAAAAAAAGGTGATATTCTAAAAAATGAATGGTCGTGTTAATTGAGGGGTAGTAGTGTATTCACAGATGAAAATTTATGATGTTTAGGATTTGCTTTAAAAGTAAATGTCCAGTGAACATCCCAGAATAATCCCTTCCCTCTTTCTTCCTTTCTTTCCTTCCTTCCTTCTATCCAAGTCTGCACCCTTTCATCAATCAGCACCCAGAACAATTAAATCAGAACATCTGGGGGCACCAGTCAGCCATCAGTGTTTCTTAGCGACCACCACCTCATTCCACACACAGCCAAGTCTGGGAACCACTGTAGCAGTCTCTGATTTACAGATACGCAATTTACAGATCTGATGTGGGAAACCGAGGCACTGCTGTCTTTTCAGGCTAAAGATATTCTACTAAGATCCATTTCCCAAAGCCATATAATTTGTCAACTTACCCATTACCTATAATTCTGAGACAAACAGGGACCTTTTTCTCCTTTCTGTTTTTGGTTATCAATTATTGCATGTCAGCTAATACCTTTGATTACATGTCAGTGACTGAACATAACAGCAGTTTAAGCTTAAAAGGCAAACTGAAGAACTTTGCTGCTAATTGAGAGGATCTGTTTGTGTTTTTCTGAATGACAAGGTACTGAATAGATTCTTCAGAAATGAAGAAAAGAAAGGACTCACAATATTAAAACACAGTGCAGTGACAAGTAGTTCAACTAAAAATATAATCTTCCTTGGGGATTTTCAGCAGGCTGCCACAGTGTAGCACCGTTGATTTATTCAAATGTATACTCAAGTTTTTAGGCTGACAAGAATTAGCTTCTCAACAATTTACTGAGGAAGAAAGATGGTTCCCATGTTATTAAAATGTGATTTCAGTGTGGTTTAAGCACAACTTCTCAACATGTCAATTATGTAAACGTAGAACTCCAACGTGACAATGAGGGTGGTTAGGATGGTACAAGGAGAAAAACCAAGCTGGATTCATGGGCCAAGTTGGGAAATATAATTCTAAACCACAGAAACTGAAATGCTTTTTCCAAGTCTTACATAAATCAAGAGTTCTCAGAGGATAACCAAATGTTAACCCCTAACACCATGGATTTGCTGCATGGATGGCTATCTGGGTGGTCTCACGGCCAAAGAACAGGCTTGACAGAGGAGGCTCAGATGGGTCAGTCCCTGTTCACCTCAAGTAATGTCAGGCTGGCTAGGTCACATGGTCCATGACTACAACCAAGGAAGCCCTGACTCTTAACATTGAAGACTAATGTTTTCATAGATTTCTAGAAAGAAACTTTTATATTATTTGTCTAAAATAACTGTTATATATACCATTACTTTAAAAGTTGTTTCCGAAGATCTACAAACATATAGCCTCCATACCACCCAAGGAGCTACCAATTCAAGAACTCTGAATGATTGAGAAGTGATACCTTAAAAGTTATGTTCCATTTACCAAATCAAACTATGTGTTTCCATTTTTGTTCTTCCCTCTTCCTCCCTTTCCTCTTTTGTTCCTTCCTTCCTCTGATCCTTCTATCCATACATCCATCCTTTCCCCTTCCTTGAGCTTACTATAAGGCAGTAAATGTAATAATTTTAAAGGATGAGGATAGTGATAATGACGATAATACAAATTAAGATTTATTAAGTGCTCATTAGGTATCAGGTTCTATGCTTTATACACATTATGTTATTTAATCCTCTCAGCAATTCCAGAATGGTATTACTATCATCTCCCATCTTCTCCCATGAAGAAACTGAGAATCAGAAAGATTAAGGAATTTGCCATGGTCACCATTTCAGTAAGTTGTACAACAGAGATTCAAAGCTAAGACAAAGATGAATTAGCCAGGGTTTCTGCTCCTCTGGGGTTCAGTCTAACAAAGAAAAATCAACATAGAAAAAAAGCATCCCCAAAGTAGTCCAAGTACGGTGATTGGGTATATTGACGTTCAGCAATGTGACTTCACCAATTCAACTGTAGTGCCGAGGGAAGAGGAAGGAACAGGGAGGCTTTGTAGAGGCTGGGACACAAAGCCAACAGCGGCTAGGTGACAGACAGATAGGAGAGAAGATATATAAACAAAGGCCCAGGGCTAGGGTCCATAACCTGAGGGCAGAGTGTAGAGGCATGGGGTTGGGAGAACATAGCCATAAATGACAGGGGAGAAAGGATCAGGTCTCAGACACTTAAATGGGCCACATCAGCAAGTGTAGAGCCATTGCAGCTCAGGCAGCAAGACATCACCCACCAGGACAGCGTTATAGCTGTATGTATCATTGAGAGTGATCCTTTTGGCAATTCAGAGGTGTGAACAGCAAAATTATCCTTTGGTCTTCTTCTGTCTACTGATAAGCATCACTTTGAAGACAAGTAGAAACTAAGGGAAACAAGCGCTGACATTTGGAGTAAATGTATAGAGACAATAGCAAATGAAAGTAAATAGCTGCCATTTCTGCTCACACAGACTCCACAAAGAGACACCTTCGAGATATTCAATGCGGATGAGCCTCTCTTCTGTTGAGTGTGTTCAACCTCCTTTACACATATTGCAGGAAAATAATTTTCTCTTGGTGATAGAAAACTGGCTGGAAGAAGCATCTCCTCTAATCTGGAAATGACCTTAATAACTGTCCCAGTAGGCAGTGGTTGTCATCTATCCTATTAAAGGGACAAATCTCCTTGAGAGGCATTGTGTTCTGCATGATGCATTTCCAAACAGAGACACACATTTCTGATTCTCCAACCTACTATCTAAGCTAAGCTTACTAGCAGAGCAGATTTTAAACTAAGTTCTAACCCTACTACCTACCAGCTACCATGACCTTGGCTGAGGTCCTTAATCTCTTTGAGCCTCAATTTTTTGAATAGTAAGATGTGGTTAATCACTGTACTAGGCTGAACCATAAGACACTACATTCTTCTACCATTTTTGACCTACCCTCTGAGTCTTTGTAAGGATAAAATGGGATGGTATATAAGTGCTTAGCTATGCATGGCACATGATAAATAGTTGATAAATATTAGCAATTATTATTATCATCATTATTATATGCTTCCAAGCTCTAATAATGGATTCAGTGTCTTCATTATTTAAACATTACTTACTTGTCTTATTGACCTGCTTTTTCATATGGTGATATTTCTGAAACTCAGCACAGCACACTGTTCCAATCAAACTCTTATCCCTTCTCTCAGCCATTAAGTATCATAGGATATTTTATACAGAGAATTGAAATTATCCATGCATACAACATTTGCTATCTACATTTATTTATCTTGAGCAGATGTAACATAATCCATTTTCTAAGAAAAATGGAATGTATTTCTCATGATGAGATAGGATGCTATTAAAATGAATTACATTTCAAAGAATTGTGGGCTATAGTCCAGTGGGTAGTAAACCACAGCCTTGGGCAAGATCCCAAATCCAAGTATTTTATAAATAAAGTTTTATTGAAACACAGCCATCCCCAGTCATATATGTATGGTCAGCGGCTACTTTATATCCTACAATGCTCTCACTTAACACTCAACAATGTGCTCAACATTGGTTGAGTAGTTGCCACAGAGACCATCATCTGGCTCATAAAACCAAAACTGTTTACTATCTGATTCTTTAAAGAAAAACTCTATTGACCTAAGTTTAGCCCAGTGCTTTAAGTGATCATTGTTTAACACCAGCAATGAAATTAGTATTATTTGCTAGAACTAAAGATTTAAAATAAGCTCACATATGTCCAGGTGGGATGGTGAAGAATGGGAGAAAAGGAGTTAGCTGTATCTACCCTCTGAAGCTTGGCTTTTACTCATCCTGCAAGGAAAGGTTTTTAGAATCTTCAGTTTACATAGATCACTTTGATTTCACAGAGCATGATAGCAAGGGCTAAACCTATAATTCTATTGGGAAATCAAAAATGTTTATTTTGTGAATGTTGTTGTGGTTAATTCAAACACGTTTTCATGTATGCCTTAGTGATGACTTTTAATGATGGCAAAAGGGCTCACTGAATTGTTTTTCTGACAAATATAATGGCAAAGTGACCCTTAATAAATTTAATAATTATTCTTCTCCACCAAGGATATGTTTTTGAAGATCAGCATCATGTAAAGTTATCAAAAAAATCTTAAGCGACACGACTATTATGAGAGAAAGATGAAACACAGGAGAAGTAAGAAGGCAAACGGTTTAATTCCAATGTCTAGCCAAGGTCTCAGCACTGTTGTAAGTGCTGAGTAAATAATGAGGTGAAGAAAAAAAATGTATAAAAGGAAGGGAGGAAGAAGGCATATCGAGTACTCCAGAATACACAAAGATTTGTAGCACTTGTAGTATGCCCCATTGTACCTCACTTATCTAAAGCAGGATGCTCTTAAGGCTACTCTAATCATCTGAAAAAGATGCCTAAAGTCAGGGAAACAGACAGAGCAAAGTCAAAGAAAATAGAACTGAGGCATTTATTCTGGAAAAAAACTGTGAAGCAACTTTAGGTCCACAGCTTTGCATCAGTGTAAATAAAGAATAACAAAGAGGCCAAGCACAGTAGCTCACGCCTGTAATCCTAGCAATCTGGGAGGCTGAGACAGGAGGATCATTTAAACTCAGGAGTTTGAGACCAGCCTGAGCAAGAGCAAGAGCCTGTATCTATTAGAATGGAAAAAATTAGCTAGGTGTTGTGGCAGGTACCTGTAGTCCCCGCTACTTGGGAAGCTGAGCCAACAGGATGGTTTGACCCTGGGATTTTGAGGTTGCAGTGAGCTATGATGATACCACTGCACTCTATTCAGGGCAACAGAACAAGACTCAGAACAAGACTCTGTCTCAAAAACAAAACAAAACAAAAGACTAACAAAGAACAGGAAAAAAATACTCAGTAGAGTAATAAGTACTTTGTGAAGAATCACTATAGTAACAATCATTTATGTTTGGCTCTTATCATGCAGGTAATTTGAATCTCATTTTCCCTCTTCTCTTGGTTGCCAGGTATCTCAAAACTCATTCTTAGGCCCAAATTTTAATAACTGTGAAAGCCTTTATGAGATCCACACTTCCTCTCTGATCATATCTTACTGGTCCACATTTATCCCCTTCCCCTGTTTAGAGTTCTTATTTCTATATCGTCATACTATATGTATTCTTACAAACCTCTCAGATCAGGGGTCCTCAAACTTGTTAAACAAGGGGCCAGCCAGTTCACTGTCCCTCAGACCATTGGAGGGCCAGACTATAGTTTAAAAAAAACTATGAACAAATTCCTATGCACACTGCACATATCTTGTTTTGAAGTAAAAAAACAAACGGGCAAAAACGCCTGTCTCAGATCCTATAAGGATCAAGATAAGAAACAAATGCATATTAACAACAGCCACAGGCTTCATAAACAGAAATGTATCTGATGATTTTCTGCATTAGGGCTATTCTTAATCATCAACACCCTTGCAAAGCATAGATGAAAATCCACTTTACACAGATTTATAAAGTGAGGCCCAGAGATTTTAAGGACTTTGTCCAAGGCCACACACAGCCAGTAGGCAGTAGAGCTGGAGTTTAAACCTAAGTTCAGCTAACCCCCCAAACCTGTTTTTTTCCATTATCCCAGGGGTTAGCATACTATGGCTCTTGGTAAATCTGGCACATTGCCAGTTCTGTAAATAAAGTTTTATTCGAACACAGCCATGATCACCCATTTGTACCGTGTTCATGGCTGCTCTTGAGCTACAATGGCAGAAATGAGCCATTGCAACAGAGATCTTAATGGCCTGAAAAATCTAAAATATTTACTCTCTGGCTCTTTGTCGAAGAATTTACTAAACCCTGTACTACAGAATACTACTTTGAATTAGTATTTTGTTTAATAAGGGATGAGAATGTATAATCTATTTTTTAAAAAATATATTTTAAAGAATTATATAAAAAGATTAGATACTAAAGAGTTAAGTTTCAGAAGGCAAAAAATTGACTTGTGAGGGAAGTATTCTTCCCTTATGTTTCTAGATAGACTAATGTTTCACAGTATGATTTTTCAAGATGGAAAATGTATGGGATGGGGAAAAATTAACTTGTAGACTTTTCAAAAATTTCCTAAAAAATCATAATTAAGATCTAGATTTAGAGCATTCATTATAGCTAAAATCTGCCTCTCTGTTTTTCTTTTCTTTTCGTTTTCATACTGTGTAGAAAAGCAAAGCAACATGATCTTCTGTTAGGCAAACCCAAAATGGATTTCTCATGTTGAGCAAGGAATAATGCAGATATCTTGGCTAAAACATTATTCTCTAAAATTGAGCTAGGGAGAAGAAGAAAGATTAATCTGTAATTTACACATTGGTCTTCAGGGTAATTTATCCCTCAAAAGTTGGAATTTATTTATAATTTATAGCCCACCCACTTCCATAGAAGGATTTCAGACAGCAAAATTTGGACTACGAATCCAAGAATATTATATCTGGGATTAGTAGATTCAAGTTCAGAAAGTAATTTAGCAGAAAGTGAAAATAAATAACTTTGTTAAAGATTTTCTCCTTGAAAGCCTAAAAAGTAAAGAAAGGATAGAAAACTGTTATTTTAACTGGTTTTTACAAAACACCATTATTCTATATTATCTTCTAAATGAAACAAAATCTAATTTATTTAAATTATGCTGCAGACAGAAAGTGGAGAAGACAAACAGAAGTCTACTATCAAAAATAAAGTTCTAAAAACCTTTAGAATCACATAATTATTTTAATATAAATTTTCTATCAATTTCAATGACTTTCCAGAAAGAATTAAAACCTTTGGTCAACATTATAAGGGCTGACTGGTAAGTGGAATCTAAGCAGTGAATGTCCTATATTATGAGTCATCACTGACTTTTAAATTCTACGATTGGAATCCAAGCATCTGTTTTGTCAGGGACATGTAGAGCTTGAACTAGAAAGTGTTTTTTGAAGAAGGGAAAAGTATTACGGACCAAGACTCTGGTTCCAGGAGCTGTTGAAATCTTCTAGAAGACTCTGTTCAAAATGTATACTTTTCAGTAAACTAAACAGCTACAATGAGGAATGAAAATGTGCAAAAGCATCACAAAAAATTTACTGCTGCTTCTGAATCCATTACAGAAAACCCCAATATTTGGGGTGATTGATTAGAAAGGGTCCCCTGCTCTTTGTATTCTGATGGATGCCTCTGCCTGCCAGGCAGTGTGGAATCTGGCTTCACTCCAGGACTGCAGTTGAAACAAAAATATCCTTCAAAACTCAGTTTGGGTGGGACTTGCCACAGGCTTTGGTTTGGTTTGGAACTTTCCAGTAATGCCCAAAATAATTTGACCTGAGCCACACTGGCCAAGGACCACCACCACCGCTAACTCTGGGAGAACTATCTGGGAGCAGGCTGAGGCTTCCTGGGCTGACCACCCAGAAGAGAAGTGGAGAATAACTGGATAGATGAATGAAAATGGGAGTGAGAAAACAAGGGAAGTGGGGAAAGCCGGGAGGGGGGGGGGGGCAGGACTTGTTGAGCCTTAAGAAAACAGGCCTTGGCAACCAGGCCTCTGTCCCCTTGAGAGGAGACTACACCACCAACTAGGAAGTACTCTAACCAAGACATTAAACATGAAGTTGGTGGAGTCTCTTGAGCTAGCTACACTTTCACAGGAAACTTGGGAGACAAAAGATTATGCTAAATGACACCCCAGGAATGCAATCATCAAAGTCATACAGAAATCTCTAGAGGACAACTTGGTCCCTTAAACAAATAAGTTGCATTCTAAAAAAGAAAGGTTTTAAGGAAAGAAAAAACATTGAGGGAAAATTTATAAATTAAAATGCATTAGCTGGGCATGGTGGCACACGCCTATAATCCAGCTACCCGGGAGACTCGGTGGGGAGGATAACTTGAGCCCAGAACATCAAGACTAGTCTGGGCAACAAAGCAAGATCTGTCTTTAAAAAAGAATTTTTAAAAAATGCATTGACCTTATTTGAATCCTGATTCAAACAGTGAAAGAAAGAGGAAGGGAGGGAAGAAAGAGAGCAGAGGAGGGGGAGAGACAATAGAAATGCTTATTGTTTTAAGCAACTCAATTTGGGGGTAATTTGTTACTCAGCAATACATAATCAATACAGAAATCCACACTGAAAAACATATAAGTGAAGATGGAAAAGCAAGAAAAAGAGAAGTCATTCTGGATTACAGCAGATTTGGGGTCAAATTCTGGATCAACAACTTGCTAAACTTGGAAAAGTGACTTGGGCACTCTTTGTTAAAATTGGAAAAGTGACTTAGGCATCTTTTAATTTGTAAAATGGAGATAACCATGGCTAATGCCCAGGGTTATTGTAAGAAAGCAAAGAGAGAATACATGCATTATATAAGTGCTTAGCACATTACCTTGCACAAAATAAACAAAAAGTTGGCTAGCAGCTATTGTTTATATAATCATGATTAGCAGTGCTCATTCTAAATTAGCCTCCTTGGCTGGGCATGGTGGCTCATGCCTGTAATCCTAGCACTCTGGGAGGCCAAAGAAGAAGGATTGCTTGAGCTCAGGAGTTAGAGACCAGCCTGACCTGAGCAAGAGCAAGACCCCATCTCTATTGAAAATAGAAAAATTAGCCAGGCATGGTGGTGCAGGCCTATAGTCCCAGCTACTCAGGAGCCTGAGGCTGGAGGATCACTTGAGCCCAGGAGTTTGAGGTTGCCGTGAACTATGATGCCACGGCACTCTACCCAGGGCAACAGAGCGAGATTCTGTCTCAAACAACAACAATAAATAAATTAGCCTCCTCATCCTCCCAACCCCCAGAAAAAGAAGACCATATCCAGCAAGAGGCTGCCTCTCCATCTCCCAATAGAAGGCAGCTGGAGTGTGGTCAAAGAGCACAATGAACTGCATTTCCCACCAGTGTTTGCACTGAGCATCTGTGTCTACTTTTTTTGGTCTAAGACTACACTATGCACTGCATATCCCAGTGCAGGGAAACGCACTCGTCCTGGAGCAGGAACCGAGGGGATGTGCACAGGAAAACGAAGCCTGATAATACACTTGGCTTGCTCATATACAGGCTCTGGAATGGCATATTAAATGGGGGTGTGCACACAGAATATAAATATAGGGGGTTTTCCTCTCCTCCATGCAACAGCATGAAAGAGATTGGTTCTGAACTGGCAGCCTCTCTTTCATTTGTCATTATGTTTTACACACAAGGAAATTTTAATGTCTGAAAATGGGGGGGTGATGATAAGAATAGAGTTACATGTGTTTCTCTGGCAGCCCAGTCACCAGCACTTAAATTCACTTCTGACAGTTCTCAGAATCTAAAGACCTGTAAGTACTACACTGTCATCTGCCTATCCATGAGAGATTTCATTTTGGCAGTATTTCAAAAGTAAAATCGCTTGCTTTTTTATGCATATTTTCGCCATAATATTTCTCTAAGCCATGTAAAATCCTGTACTCTCAGGAGACACATACAAAAAGGTTTGTGCTACAGAGTGTTCTAAAAGGAAAATCGCCCTTGTTTCTGAACCTAGATGTATAAAAATTCAAAGGCTTGTGCTAAAATCTAGGATTAAAGGAAACTGGGTGATAGTTTCCTCCAAGGGTTTGAGCTTGGTGATTGCAAAAGGCACTTGAATTTGATGATTTCTGAACTACTTAATGGTTTAAAAACTAATGGTCCAGTTAAGACGTGGAAGATGATCCTATTATGTAACAGTTGGCTCTCTTCAGCAGAGCCACTCACTTCTAGAGCTTTCTGACACTGGAATTGGGGAGAGAAAGCCAACTGGCAGCAGTGAATGTAAGATCTTGCATGGTATCAGGGAGGGAGCAAGAGTCAGAACCGGATTGACGTCTGTATCTGCCACCAACCTGCAAAGAGACCCTGCGAAAGTCACTCATATTCACTGAGTGTGTCCGTTTCTTTCACATTTAAAATGAAAGACAGTATGGTGGTTAAGTGGGAGCCCTGGAGAGCCTAACTCATCCGCCCTCTAGTGATCATGTGTCCTGGATAAATGACTTATGTCCTCTAGCCTCACTTTCCTTATCTGTATAACAGAGATGATAATGGCGCCTACCCCAAAGGATTGCTTTGAAAATTAAATCAAAAAATGTATGCAAAATATTCTCAGTGTGTGGCCCCTCATCAGCCCTGGATGGATGAGCTGCTAACTCTGCTGTTGGTATTGTCATTATGCTTCCCTCCCAGACAGTTACAGAGGTATGAGGTTGAGGAGTCAGCCATTAGTAACAAAACACTGCTTGCTGACAACTGAGATGATGGCTGGTCTGAGGATAACTTGGCTTCTAATGGCCTCCACTCTCATCCCAGAGCCTAGAAGAATGCCTGGGGCTTTGGAGATACTCATCAAGTGTGTGTTAACTGAGTGAACAAGTGGATAAATGAATGATGAAGGAATCACTGAACAAATGTCTTGAGAGCTACTGTTGTAGCCTGGCTTGAGGTTCTCCAAGAGCTCTGGCAACGGACTGTAGCCACCAATCACCAAGCACTGCAAAGGGCGCCCAGTAAGGCTCGCTGAGATCTGCTAGTTGCTGGGGGTGTTAGCTAACTGCTCCTATGAGCGAGCCCAGGGCTGGCACTTAGGGGACAGTGCAACTCTCAACAAAGACTGACTGCCCGTAGACCTCAAGGACTCAGGCCATTTGCTTGCTCCAGAAACAGCCTTAAAGAGCACACATTTTAACAGTCTAGAAAAGCAGAGTTAGAAACTAAGGGAGACATAAGAAAAACTGGAGGCCAGACAGATCTGTGGGGTTAATGCCACACAGTGCTATCTGCATATTTGGTTTAAGATTCCTTCCCTCACATTCTTTATCTGCTTGGAGAACTGTAAAACTAATGTCTTCAACAGAGCTTGACCCAAAGACAGCCTGTCATTTATCAGAATTCTCCAAATGCGGTGGTTCTGGTGCCAGTTGTGTAATTACCTTATCCTTGGCACCACCTGTGCTGTTATTAACTTAATCCTCCTGTTTGAATCAACTCACTGAAAAAAAGTAAATGAAGTTATTTGTTAATGAAATTTAAACCACTATGTTAAATGAGGAACCAGGATTGCTCACCCTAAATAGGAGTAAAAATAAACACTTGGAAACAAAATATTGTAATTATAATGTAGCTAGCCACGATTGCTTTCCTTAGTTTGGGATCTGAGCATCCCACTTTCCTTTACCCCCAGGGCCCCTCTCTCTCTGTCTCTCTCCTCTGTTAGAAAGGGATCTTAGCATGTAGGCTTTCTTCTTCAGAAAGTCTGAAATACTGAAAAAGAATGAAGAAAAAGAAGTAAGTTTTTCACTAACTGAGTCCATGTTTTTGGAGCCATATCCATGCCCCACGTCAGATCACCAAACGCTTTGAAAACAGGAGATCTCTCTCATGCCCAGATTCTCGGCCACCCTGTTGTAATGGATAGCTGAGTTTATTTGTTCCTGAATGCAATTAAAATACAGTTTTCCTTGGTTCTGAGAGGTACTGCAAAAATGTCTATAATCAGGATGTATCTTAAATTGCCTGGCTTTTATTAGCCACTTTTACTAGTGCTTTAATAGTGTCTTTTCTTTTTTTATCTGGGAAGCTGTTATTAGATTGATGACACATCTCATAATGAGGGTGACTAAGAGTCAAGAAAATATGGTCCACCTGAACAGGGCCAATGTAAATGAGCCTCTTGTTTGGACGCCAAGACAACACAACAGCCTTGCGTTCTCCCAGTTGTGTTCATCTGATAAAGACATTACAATAGCAAGAAATTATGATCTATAACCCTCCACTGGAACACTCACACATTCTTGGCCTTGAATGCTTCAGCAAAATGCTGCACGCTACGGAGCAGAGCGAGGTCCAGGGTCATTGCTTCTACCTTGGCTTTATGCTGGAATGAAAGAAAATAAAAAGAAATGATAAATAACAGCAAGTTTAGTTCATGGTATCAAGTTACAGTAAATGTGTTATGGAATATGTTGGAATTCCCCTGCTTAATATTAGACGCCCAGAGAGAATATAAATCATCAGAATGAATGGAGGAACAAGGCTTTTACTGCCAATTTCGTGGAGGATGTGAGGCTGGGATTCTGCTAAACCTACGGGCTGAGGGTTATGTTTCATTTCGCTCAGCACACAGAAGAGGCACCAAAGGGTCTTCAAGCTCACATTATCTCCTCTCAATCTGCGTCCTAAAAGGCTATAACACCAGGACAAAGCCTGGCTATGCAAAGACACAGTGGGCAACATTTTAATCTCAAAAGCTGCCATCCAGGTTCTGAAATGTTTCTGCTAAGACTGCATAAAAAATTAAAGGCAATTCATTTATAGAAAGTACAAAAGCAGGCAAGACTCATTTTTACCTATGGACTCTGATGGACCTAGATCCCCAAAAGAACCCTGGCTTAGTACCCAAAAGACACTACAGATAGGTGGGGCACATACTGCTAATAATAATTCTGTTAATAATGGCTATTGTATATTCAGAGCCTATCCTGGGCTAGCCATTTACAGAAACTATCTCATTTAATGCTTACAACAACTAAAAGACAGGCAATGTTTACTTGTGATCTTACAAGAGATCGCAGAACTAAGAAGCTGGCGGCAAGAATGTACCCCAAGTCAGTCTGATGCCAAAGCCCAATTTCTCTCCTGGCAAGAAGCCAAAAGACTGGAGAGCTCAGGATTTGAAGTAATCATGTCCACTAGACACGGTCCTCATTCCATAATTCTGCAAGGATACATCTTAGGGTTGTCCTTCCATCTTGTCTTGTGCTTATAGGCCCCTCCCAACTTTTAAGTCTGGATGGACTTCAGAGTGGGAGATTAAATACTATCACTACTTAGATCTAGCTCCTCCAAAGGACACAAAGCCAAGAATGCTGGGTCACCTGCCTGTTCCGGTAAGAAGAGTCCCATAAAACAAACAGTTGACTTGGGAATTCTAGTCTAGACTGTGATACTTAAGTAAGACTAAGGAGAATAACATGATACCATTTGGATGCTATGAAGGGGGACATAAATGGCACCACTGAGAACATCCTCTACCTGAATCGTCTCATTCAGGGAAGGACAGGAGCTGTGCTGAGAGGTTCAGTGTATCTGTGGCTGGTTTATCTTGGCCGCCTAAGTCCTGGCCTGTAACACAGTCCTAAGCTTTGGACAATAAACATCAGGCAGTGGCAGCTGGAAAACACACTGACTTTGGGCCATTTAACATTGCTAAGCCTCAGTCTCCTCATTTGTAAAAGGTGAATATTAATGATATACTCCCAGGGTTGTGCGGATAAGTATTAAGCACTTAACATCCTGTCTGGAAGAGAGAAGGTATTTAAAAATTTAACTAGAAGAACAGAATTCTATTGTGCCAAATCCTTGCTCTGATGCCGCTCGGTGATAAATGGTAGTTTGCGTGGGCTACAAAACCACGTGGTGGATAGATTTACATTAATCATGTCCAGAGATCTTCACTGAAGACCACATCAGACCAGATCACTGACTGTTAGATCCTGGAGAATCCCCGTCATACCTACTAACAAAGCCTGATTTTAAGGAAAGGTGGTATAAAGTAATAAAATTATTTCTCCAAACTGTAACCGCGTATCAGTGGTGAAGGCACTATTGGCCGATCTAAATTTAAATTCCTAATCTTGGATAATAACGGCAGATGCTCAAATGTGCAGATTCTGGAAGGACAAGGAGAAACATTAACCTGATGCAGGAAAAAGAAAGCATGCCAACCATGGATTTTGTGAGTTTCCTAAGACCAGGGAATAACAGAGCTGCAGAGTGTGCTGTAAGGCAAGGCCACGCCCCTCACCCTATAGGAAGAAAACTGCCAGAAAGAGGAGCAAAACCACAGAGTGAGGACATGCCCTGGGTAGAGTGAGGCACAGAACCCCACATGTGATTTGTCTGAGTAACTGATGTTTATCTGATGGTCAAAAATCTCTCTGGAGTGCAAAACGTGTCAATTCCTCACAGAGATTCTCCTGCCTCATAAACATTTTACTACTTAATTTGACGTTCCAAGTTAGCAAACAAAGTGGCCTTCCACCTTCAACCTACCTCCTCTGGTTCCCACCCTACTTCACATGGATATGACACTCACTGCCACAAACAGATTCTTACAGAAATGTGAATACCAAGAGGAGGCAGTAGTAAAAAGACTGTGCCCCTCGGCCACGCCCCCATCAGAAACTATGAGGGGTACACAGGCTACATATTATAAAGATGCTTGTACCCATCCACTCCCCCTCCAAAACCAGGGAGAACATTCCCAGATGGTGACCCCAAAGCAATATTTCAACAAAAATCATAGCATGGCCAAGTAGCCCATATATTATTCTATATATGTGACTTACAATTGGTATGTTTCCTTTGGTTCTCCCCCTTCACTTCAAAATAAAGCACAGAGCTGCCACTACTAATAAGAGCAAAATCAGAACATACACCGCTAAGGGGACGAGAGGTCACAAACCATCAAGTAGTTCAACAGACTAATCCACAAGCTGGGGGTTACTAGGCTCCTGGGGATAGTGATTCCAGTCCACACACCATTATTCAGGTAATTCTCCTGCCCCTGGTATCAGGTTTCCTATTTCTTCTACTGACTGACCCTTAGAAATGCATAACAACTGTATGCAACACAGTAAGTCCAGGGGAGGAAAAATGTAGCTTTTAGAATGAGGGTATATGTATGTATGTATATATGTGTGTGTTGGGGGGTTTATACTTCCAATTGTCTAACAAACTTTGCAACTCTATAGAAATGTCTGTAGGGGGGTGTGCTCTAAAAGGGGAATGTCCTGGCTGACAGATTGCTAACAGAACCCATTTTTGAGAGCTAAACTGTCAATTGTTTGGTGAGGACAAGAGACCTGATCTGCCAATCTGAGACTTCCTGCCATGTCTGGCAGCCAATCTACATCTCAGCATAATTCATTTTCTTGGTTTAACTCATGAACTTTTTGTTGTTGTTAACTTTTATTTGTAACTAATTATAGACTCACAAGAAGTGGCCAGAATGGTACAGAGAACATTTATAGATCCATCATCCAGCTTCCCCAATGTTGACATCTTACGTATGCATAGTACTTTGGCAAAACCCCAGAGTCAACATTGGCACAACACAATTTATTAGACCACAGTCATTACTAAGATTTCACCAGTTTGAGGATGCATTTCTTTTCTTTTCTTTGATGTATCTTTATGCACGATTCTATGACATTTTATCATGCGTATAGATTCATATAACCACCACATTCAAGACACAAAACTGTTCTATCACTGCCAAGGAAACCATGACATTCATTAAGAGGTGTTAGAATTAGCACATGCTATCTGGAATGTGACAGGCATTAGGCAGAGCCTGCTCTCTGGATTGGCAAAACAAATAAACAAAACCCCTTTTGTATCTTGGAATGGCCAAAAGGATGTGGTCTAAATTCTGAAGCATGGATCACAAGATCCTCTGTATCAAGCAGAATGTGCTTCAATAAGGAACAACCCCCAAATCTCCACATCTTAAAACAATCCAGGATTATTAAGCACTCACACTCCAATCCCATCCCAGGTTGGTGGGCTCATACTCATTGTAGTTAGCCAGGTAGATGGAGCCTCCACCACCTATATCATCACTGGCTTCCAAAGCATGTGAAAGAGAATGCAGTGGGTTGCACGTGGGATCCCAAAGGCTTCCATTTGGCAGTGACAAACATCACTTCAGCTCACAGTTCAGTGACAGAGAAAGCAATGTGGCTGTGCCTAACTTCAAGAAAATGCAACCCTCCATGTGGGGGACAAATGGAAATGTACAGTGAGGAACTGTAACACATGGTCTATGACTTGGTCCCTGTCTACATCTCCGGGCTTATCTCAAGCCACTTCCTGCTTCCCACTCCCATTAGTTATATTTTAAAAAATTAGAAAAGAAAGATGAATATGAACCATAAAAAAGCATCTAAAATTCCACCACCCTAATGTAAACTGTTAGCCTTCCATATATTCCTCTTTTTCGTCCTTCTTATGTATCTACTCACCTATCTTCCTACCTACCTATCCAACCATCCACCCACCTACCTTTAACAAAGAGACTTATACTGAGAACACTGAATCTTGAAATGCTGTAAAATGCTTCTCTCATATTTGCTTTCCTGAAATCCTCATTCTTTCATCTAATCATACCAGTACACAAACATCATCTCAGGCAAAACTGGAATGTTAATTTCTTCTAAATTGTATATGCAGGCACTACTACCCATCATTTTAAAACAGAAATGCACAGGTGGCATCCCATACAAGAAGCATCAGGTAAATTCTAAGTAGCTTGGAAGCCCACCTGCTCCCGACACCCAGGGCTTATAGTCAGAAAGACATAATTAAGAAAGCTACATACTCTTCTCCCATTTCTGGGGTACGAGTGCACTCACTGGTGGCACAGTTCACTGACACCTTCAATACAGCGAATCTTTTTGATCTATTCTTTATTAAGTTCTAAAATCTGTCTCAGTGATTGAGGAGTCTGCAAATGTAGAATCAAAGGGGCTGCTTGTTGTTATGCAACAGTGAACTCTAGTATGATTTTATGACTATAAATTAGCCAAGCATGACTCAGATGGGATAACGCCTGAAACCAAAGGAACCATATGGGGAGTGTGCAGTATTTAAACAGAGAAATGGAGAGATGTTATCATCCTCAGCAAAGACACCAGAGCCAGGCTGACCTGGAGCTACATCCTGGCATCACCACAACACTGGCAACTTGACTTCAGGGAAGCTATTTGAATATTCTGGGCTTCCGCTGCCTTATTTGAGAATGAACATAATAGCATTTGTCTCACAGAGCTAAAGATTAGATATAATATATATAAGGTATGGAGCACCCTATTGACTCTCAGTAAATACTATTGTCATTATTATTTTGAAAGCTACTGTTAAAATGTGATGCCCATTGTTTTTCAATAATAATGCATTAGTAATCATGGATCTGACTAGTTTATTTCATTAAATTAACATAAATAGCTAAGAAAAAGTTTGAATAGCTCCTCTATGAAGGATAGCACATAACCCCAGAGAAGAAGGAAGGGGGCTTACTGAATCCCCCTGAAGCCAAGGTGCCCAAGTTCCCAACTCAATGAGCGTCTAATGCCATGGACTCAAGCTGGACTGCCTGAGTCTGAAAAGCATCTAGCACTCACCAGCGGGACAAGCTACTACTTCTTGTGCATTCAGTTTTCTCCTCTGTCAAATGGGAATAATTATAGCATAGCACCTGCCTTATCAGAAAATGAGGCCATACATGTAAACACTTGGAACGGTGCCTGACACCTGTTAAGTAGTCAGTAACTCCAGATCCAAATGGGTCTAAGCTGAATGGGTTCATCACTGGCCAACGGGAGCAACCTCAGAACACTGACCTCAGGAGTCCTTGCTCCCCACAGCAATATATAGTAATTATCATCCACCCATTTCACAGGTGGAGAAACTGAAGTTTTAAAGGATCTTGCACAACTTCATCCAGGTAATAACTGGCAGAGCCATGATTCACACCAAGTCCAGATTTAATCACTACTCCATATTCCATAACGCCCACACAATCTACATGTCTTCTCACCCACCACCACTCCCTGCCCCTCAGACACCCTTGCAGCAGCTAAGGCCAAGACCAAGGCAAAACATCAGATCTGCAACTGCCTTGCACAGAGGGCAGCATGCAGCCCTGCACTTGGTCAACGGTAAGGGAGACAACACTTACAAGAGTGAATGTGTTCATTTATTCATTCAGTCATCCACTAACACCACCTCTAAAAGTAAATGCATTTCCCACAGATCCCATTTCTTTTATTTCTTTTCTTTTTTTTCCTACGTCATTGCAATACATCATAGGCAGTATCTCACCCACACTCTGCTTCCCAACGAAAAATGGTAACATGTCATGGTAATAGGCCTTTAGAAAACTGGATATAAATAATTCCAATGATCAAATCTATTGTTAAAAACCACAAATTATTACTTTAAAAATCATCATTAATTGCAAATTTCCTGTGAATTAGCTGGGAGGGTATTGATAAGTTTTCTCCACTATTCCATTTCTTGCCATAATGAACCCAAAGTATTTGGTCTGGGAATCAAGCTGCTGGGCATGGTACATGATGATTGAAAGCACATGTGCCTGCTTCAAAACACTCCCCCCTCACACACCGGCATTGCTTTCTCCACTCCGCTCCACCAAAAGAATCCCCGGCGTTCATGTTGGACACATCCAGCAGCAGGCAGGAGCAGCTCTACTTCTTGCTGTGTTGAGAGCATTATCAGTAAGTGGGTCAAACAGAGGAGCACAACAGGACAGTGGCTGGAGGTGGCAGGACATGGAAACCCAGGTGCACTGAATGGCACACGGGGACCAGCCTCCAACATAACCAGAGAAAATTCTCTTTCACTGCAGGGAACTTGTAATATGCAACTGCAAAGACAAGACTTACTGTTTACAGGGAATTAGCTATTTTGTGATCTCACTGCAAGGTGGCAGTCTATGCAGAGTTGATGAATATTCTACCTAGCCCTCCCTTAAATGTATGGAAGAGTTTATTTCTGGATTCCTCTAAAAAAAAAAAAGTTGTTATTTACATATATTTATTGATAATAAACACAATAAAAATAGTGATCCCTATACTATGCTTGATATTTTTTCATTTAAGAGTAATATGAAATATCTTTTAAAGCATATATAATTTTCCCCATTTTACAGATGAGAAAACAAAGGCTGATAGACGTTAAAGTGGCAAAGCTATTAAGACACAGATCCAGGTTTCCAATTGAGACGTGGCCAGTTCAAAGGCTCATGTCATCACAGGATTGCTACACTGTACTGCACGTTTGCCGTCATACCTTCAACACATAACACCAAGAAGCTATAAAGAAATTAAGATCATCTATATATTCTTATTTGTGTCTATTTTATATCATATTTATTTTACACACTTAGAATTTACAAGAGGAGCGTTATTGCTGCAAGAGAAAATGTAACCACGGCAATAATCTACATTCAGAGCTTATTGCTAATGGCACCCTGCAAATTCTAATCCAATGGGCCTTAATTGTATTATGCTGATGTCTCTCATTCTTCCACTTTACATACTCTCAGTCCTGATTTTATGTTCTAAAACCTTAAATAGGAGTTGTCACATTTACAACAGCAAGAGAGACTGGTGCCGAGCATATTATTGACATGACATTATTCACTGAACAACAATAGAGATCTAACTAAACTGGTTTAATAATTCATCAATATCCTATGTGGGACTTCATAACACTAATTTCTCCAGTATTATTTAAGGGATGTTAATGATGGCAATGCATGGTGGCATCTTCGCTGGGAAATTCAAGAGGAGATAGATGCTTGCATTGATTTGTGATTCTTGTACCTCTTAGTCAAACCCAAGCTAGCATCGTGAGCAAGGCTGATGATGGGGAGTTTGCCCAATCTTCACCAAGACTAAAGATTAAAAGTGTGTACTGATAAATTCTGTTTCTAATGGGATACCCAGAAAAGAGAAGAGTTTCAGAGTCTCTTTCCTGGATCTATGTATTTTAACGGGAACTTTGCTTTTAATGAAAAACTGCTCTTAGAGAATATTCCATGTTTTGAAACAGGGAACCACACCGAAAATTATCATTGGCAAAGACCTGGATTCTTTTTTTTTTCTTTGAAGTCTTGAAGGATGGGAGCTGAGTGTGTCATGCCTAACTTTCGAATCAACCATCAAGCAACAACCCTCACTCCTGGGCCCCCCAGAAGCACCCCCTCCACCCACCTCCCCCTGCCAAAATACACAAACATCCCTAATAAGAAAATCATGACAACTCTTCCTTCATTATGTACAGGCCAACATTTTTGCCTTGTGTTGGTGGAACTCAATTTATAAAATAACTATATCAATATCTATAGGTAATTGTAAGGCTATTCAAGGAGAAATTGCATCGGATAACAGCTTATTTAATTTGGTCTATGAGTTACGTGCCACGTAAAGAAAAACTATTAAAAATGCTTAGACAGTAATTGGCAATATTTTGCACTCTGGATAAAAAAAAAAAAAAAAATGCTTATCTTGCCAGAAACTAACAAGAGAGTGAAAATATTCCAAAACCTTCCAATTTCCCTCTGTGCAATGTATTCACTTTGCAGCTTAAAAACAGTTTAAGGAAGGACAGTGAATGACACAGGAGCTTGGCAGTCAACATGAGTGTGCATTTATGCCTTGCGATTGAAGAAAGAGCCTTTTTTCATAGTGAATTTTTCATTCTAATGTAAGTGGTGATTTACGTTAACTATAGGTAAAGCGTGGTTACATTTTCCTGAAGGATTGCAGGCAAGTAAAGATAGTACAATAAGTTGAAGCATAAAAGCTTTCTCTGTCATAATATTTATTATAATGGCATATAAAATAGCTGAAATAAATAATAGATGACTAAAGGTAAATTCATATGATAAAGAATCCTTCAGCAGACACCATTACTTTTGACTGCTCTAGTTTTATACACAGTTGAAGACTCTTAATAAACATGCTCTGTATCTTATGTAAGTACTGGAAACATCAAAGAGGTGCTTAAAAGGCAACATACTGGACATCGGCTAATTTACTGTATAATTATCTTCTCGATAGGAATAGTCTAGATACTTTGAATATTTAATACCTGGGTTCTTAATGAAACTTGTTAAGCATCTGAACGCCTCGCTTTGGGGAAGACACTGAAAAGAAAAATCAGTGTCCCCGCTCCTAGATTCAGAAAGAGATGCAAAGCTCAAAACATGAGATCTGGGGCCTGTGGACTGTCTGGTGCCAGGTGGATAGTTGGGTACATGGATTAGAAAGAGAAAAATAAGATTTGTCAGCTCTGGTCTAGAGGATTTCATATTCCACCTTAAAGACTTATGAAGTTTGAAAGATCCTTCAATGGAGGGAGATGGTCTTCATCACACTCTCTGTGGGGCAGAGAACCACACATGGATGGCAGCGGCTTACTATCCTACTCTTTACTTGTTTGCAAGTCCTCAGGAAAATGTAACCATGGTTTACCTACAGGTATCATTAATCACCACTTACATTACAATGAAAAATTCACTATGCCTGCTAACATCTGGGCACATATCTGGTTGTCACAACTTGTCAGAGGGGTATACTGAAATCTAGTGGTTAGAGGCTAGGGATGCTGCTAATATCCTACAATGTACAGGATGGCCCCCATAACCAAGAAATATCTGGCCTTAAGTACCAATAGTGCAGAGGTTGCTTTTATGTGTTTGGTGAGAGACACTTCCATTCACCCTAAGTGGTCTTCAGCCATTTACATTTACTATAAGATGTTAAAATAAAACTGTTCTTTTGAAGAAAGGACAAATAATTCAGAAGTGGATAATGTATAAAGTGAAAATGTACCCCAAGTCCCAATGTCCCAAGATAAGTGCAGTAACACTTATTGAAGTCTGATTCAAATCGTCTCACAATATATTTTCTAAACATATGAAAACATTGTGCAACTTTTCCCACTAACATAATATTATAGCTCCTGGGTTGTTTTACAACCTGGCTTTTTTCAATTAATACACAATTGAATATACCTATGTAGAGCTCTACCTGCAATCTTTTTAATCAATATGTTTAGCCCACTACAGGAATGTTTAATCATTTCTTCAAAACTGCCCCCACATCCTTCACTAGCTTTGTGAACTCATTAACATAAATTCTCAATGCCTGAGTTACTTATCAGTAAAAATAGAAGAATCTCCTCCTCGAAATTACTGTGAGGCTCCAAAGCTATAGTATCTATGAGAAGCATAGCATAGATACTATATTGAATAGACATCCTATAAATGTTAGCTATTGTTTTATTGTAATTAATATTATTTTATGCTATTTCTAGTTTGGGGTTTTTTTGGGGGGGTAGTAAAAGCAATGCTGCAATATATACACTTTGCAATATATGATTTTTCTCTATAGGATGAATTCCTAGAAGTAGAATCACTAGGTCAAAAGATATCACATTTTAAATTTTGATAGATTTTTGCTAAGTGTCCTCCAAAAAGTTATACCAATTTCCATTCCCAAGAACACTGCAGGAGACTATGAAAGAAAAGCAAAACAACCAATAATTCACATTGACATTTATAGCAAATTAAAATGTACAGTTTCATATCTCTGTCTCTAATACCTAATATATAGTGAATGGTAGGGTTTTCAAGGCAGGCTTTAATTTAGAAAATGAATGGATGACTAGACAATGTACCACCAAACATGGTACAAAGTCACAAGTAGAAATAAAAGTTGGCTAGTAATATTGGCAGTGACAATTTTCCATAAGCCATTTGAAAATCCAGGCATTTCTTCTGGTACTTCAGGCTGGTTGGTGGAACACCTGCCTCTGGGAAGTTGGCCATACTACATGTGATGCATATTCACTCAGCATGCAGAACATGCAGTAAACATGTAATGGTAGCATCATGCTTGAGGAGTGACCACGACAGTTACTGTTAATTTATGGATGAGTCCAAAGAGAGAAATCCATCAGAGGTTTTGCAGAACAAGGTAGGACATTCCACAGATAAACTAGAAAAGATTAAAAAATGTTCTTCAGAAAGAAATGAAGTTTCCTGCTTAAAATGGCATCTGCCTAGCAGTCTCTTAGAGGTTCCCACCAAAATATCCATAAAGACAAAGGTGAGACCCAACACACACACACACACACACACACACACACACACACAGACAGACAGAATCAAGTTATAGCCAGATTTAGGGCATCATTTAGATGCCCAAGACCAAATATTAAATTACAATTTTAAATGAGTTGGAAAAGGAACTGAAATAACAGTAACAAGTGGAATTTGTTTTATGGGAGGGAGGATTTCATGGAGCCACTAAATCACCTCTGGTCTGCTTTGCTGGCTTGAATGATAGAGACACTGAATAACTTTATACTTTGTAAGAAAAAATTTAGAAATATATGTTAAAATTTCAAGAATAACTGACAGCAAGCAAGCAAGAAAGAAAGAAAGAGAAAGGAAGGAAGAAAAAAGAAATAACAAAAAGAAAAAAAGAACCATCAGCTTCTAAACCAGCAGCCATAGGGAAGTGGGAAATGATATAAGGAGTGCCTGATAAAAAGAAACTTCATCAATCCACAAAAAAAGGTCTAGAAAAAATTAAAAATAATAATTTAAAAACTTGGTAGAGAAGTAAAAACTGAAATACAGAAATAGTAAAAATATAAAAGTAATCACAAGAAATATAAATGAACTTAAGTTCACACATTAAAAGATAGAAATAAACAGACTAGAATTTTAAAATGATCTCTATGTTGTATAAAAAAGATACACCGCAGCTAGAGAGAATTAGTTGACCCTCAGAATTGTTCTCCACTTTCCACAGCATGGGAAAAGAGCATGACTGGAAAGAAAGCTACATTTTCTGACCTACATTGCACTGAGATGAGACATTTAGGTTTCCACTAATGGTCTTTGAGTGGAAGAGTATGTAACTCCTGTGCTATTCCTCATATAAATAGGGTGCCCTATTCTTTTTTTCATCTTCCATGAGATAAATGTAAGCTATAGTAAGTTCCTAGGGGCTGGTAAAGCCACTAAATGAAAAAAAACATGGATACCTTACCTCACTCATCAAATGGACAAAAGCTACCTGTTGATCAGAGATACCCATGTGGGTCTGTGTCATACACTGAAAGACATTTGGTCAAACCATTCTCTGCCATAACATGAAAGGTAGATCTAGTACCTACTAAACGTGACGTTCTAGGGAAGAGCCAGAATATCAGTGTGTGGGGGCTGCTCTGTGCTGCTTTTACCAAGATGAAACCAGAGGGAGATGTGTTCTAAGAAGAAGAATTGTACAGTTTGTAAGCAGAAATGAAAATTAGGACATTACAGAGTTGAAAAAGCCAATTGATTCTGGAGCCCAAATAGCACAAAATAAGTCTGCAAAAGTCTTTGAGAGAAAATTGCCCATTATGACTTCTGAGTTAATTCAAATAATTCAGCCCAGTAGCATATATCAGATTAACGACGCTGCTTTTCAACCAAAGCCCATTCTTCCAGGTAGCCCTATGGTAGTTGTTATTGAGTTGAGAGAGCAAGAGCAAGAGAAAGGCATAATGACAACAAATTAGAAAAACAAAACAACTTGAGAGTCCTGTCTAGACATTGGTGTGGCTACTACACATGAACTAACTAGAAAAAAGTAAATTCAAATCCCACTAAGATTATTAAGGAATTATATTGAAAAAAAATCAATCTGATCTTAAAAGCCTGTAACTGTTAAAAACAAAAAAAAAAACAACAGGCCTCAACCATGCATCAGCAGGAAGTGGGCTGTGACAGCCATTAGAGCTCTTAAGGAGAATATACAGTTCAGTTGGGACCATGGAGGATAACAGATAGGCTACTTCCCTCTGGAGAGCCTTGGTAAAGAATATTATCTTACTGCCAGGTCCTTTACCTGCCTGAGGATCCTACTACTGATGGCTATGGAACAGTGTGTTTCCCATTCTTTCCTTTTGAAAATGGAAGCTTTTGCTGCTAAATGTCTGCCTTTACCCCACCTCTATTGTACAAGGCAGCAGTGGCAGTTTGAGGCATGGATGAACTGCCTATCAGAAAGTCACAGGACCATAATGAACCACATCTGATTAGGAAGGAGACCTTGGACTTTGCATAAAATTATGTAATTAAATGAGACTATGAGATTCTCTGCCTTTTGAAGAGTTAATGCGTACTCTGTGTGGGAAGAAGGAAGCAAAAGGTATTTGGTGTCCAGATGTGAAGACAGTAACAGAGACTACAAGCCATTCCCTAAATCCCTATGCCTTACTTTTTAGGGCACTTAGATTCATTACCCAGTTTCCTTCACAATTAGGCATAGTCAAGAGGCTTAGACTGGCCAGTGAAATGTAAATGTAAGTGAGGTGCACTCCTTCAAGGCCTAAGCCATAAAATCCTCACACAAATAATACCCCATGGTCTCAGCCCTACTTCCAGCCAAGTGGGAGACAAATAATCATTGTTGCATAAGATAGAAATAAATTTACATGGTGCTAAGCTATTATTAATAAAATATTGGGAAATATTTGTCCTAGCCATTAGCATTGCCTAAATAACACAAATGAATAAAACAAAGAAATACTGAAAAGTTAAAGATAAAAGGGAGAGAGAAAAATACCAGGGAATTTTTAAAAGCAGCATAGTTAGTGTAGCAATATTTAATATAAACAAAAGTAAAAGTTTAGGCAAAAAAAAAAAAATCTAAAAACACAAAACACTACAGATAAAGAAGGAAACTGCATGATGAGAGAAATAATTAGGCAACAATATATAACATCATGAACTTGCATATGCCAAACAACATAGCCTTAAACAAAAAGAAACAAAAGATGAATTTGACAATCTCAGTGTAAGAGCTTAACCATTTATATTAGAAACAGGTAGATGAAGTAGAAAAAATAGAATATTTAGCCAAATGGTTAAGAAACTTGATGTAAAAGAGCTATATAATTCTAAACATCAAAAATATGTATTTATTTCAATTACACATTCTTGAAATTACCCATGAGCCAGATTACAAAGGTGATTTCAACATACTTCAAATACTTGCCATTATAGAGATCATATTTCTTTTTACTATGATGCAGTTAAATTAGAAATTGAAAATAAAAGATTTTCATTTAAAAATGAAAAAGTTATATTCATTTGTACAGAGTTAGGAGCTATGAAGTGGAAGCAAAAGAAAATCTCTTAGTATGAAAGTGTCACATTCAACTGATACCTGTAAAACAATGGCACCAATGTTGGGCACTATGCATATCAACTTAATGACTTAGATACTTAGAAAAGAACACCCAGATGGATAAAAGATGAGGTCATATATCTGATAACAATGACTAGATTGAATGCTAATTAAAGGATTATTAACAGCCAAGGGGGGGAAAAATGAGACTAACACCAAGAGATTAAAAAAAAGACAAGAATGTAAACCATCATAATAAAGTCTCAGAGAATGGGCTGATCTGTAAACATCACCTAATTCAGGAAACAAGTTCATTTTAGAAATGTTGGCCATCTTCCATATTACATGCATAACAAAGAAACAGAAACAGAAAATAAAAACAAACAAAAAAGAGTAGGTTGAGGAAAACTAGAAAGGTGTTGGTTAAGAAAGGACTGGCAAAATAAATTAAAAAAATAAATAAATAAAGGATCAGAGAGGAATTAAAACTCACATTGTATTTGGCAAAGAGTGGAATTTGCCCCAAGGAAAAAAAGTGATTATAAGGAAGAGAAACCTAGTTGTTTCTCACAGAATTCAAAGAAAGAAGACAAAAGACACACAAAATAAAAAAATAAAGAGGACAAAATCCACAACTGTATCCACAGAATTGTAGTACACTTTTAAAAGAGGAAATTTTAAAAGTGTATAAAAATAAAAAACAAAATAAAAAAATAAAGAGGACAAAATCCACAACTGTATCCACAGAATTGTAGTACACTTTTAAAAGAGGAAATTTATATTGATATATAAATTTATTTATTAATAAATTTTTATTAATAAAAATAATAAAAATATTTATTAATATATAAATATATTAATAAATTTACATTAATATTTAAAAGAGGAAATTAATATTTCTATTGGAATAGAAATATTAAAAATGATATAAAACAACATTAAAAATGAAGCACTGTAATCCTAGCACTCTGGGAGGCCGAGTCAGGTGGATCCCTCAAGGTCAGGAGTTCGAAACCAGCCTGAACAAGACACCGCCTCTACTAAAAATAGAAAGAAACTAATTGACCAACTAAAAATATATATAGAAAAAATTAGCTGGGCATGGTGGCGCCTGACTGTAGTCCTAGCTACTCGGAGGCTGAGGCAGTAGATCACTTGAGCCCAGGAGATTGAGGTTGCTGTGAGCTAGGCTGACCCCCAGCACTCACTCTAGCCTGAGCAACAAAGTGAGACTCTGTCTCCAAAAAAAAAAAAAAAAAAATGAAGCACTGTAGATACAGTTGAAATCTACAGCATAGCTCTTATTCACCTCTCCCCCCCTCTTTATGCCTTTCCCAAAGTAAACACTATTTTGAACTTGATGTTTATCCAAGTAATAAAAAATGATCCCAGCCAATTGTTATATAGTACTTACTATGTACCAGGCTGTAAGCACATTCATCTATGAATTCACTTAACCCACTCAACAACTTTATGAAGTGCATTGTAATATTGCATTTTGCAAAGGAGGGAACTGAAGCACAGAGAGATTAAGTAACTTGCCCAAGATTGCAAAGACAGTAAGTTCTGGAGCTAGAATAAGAACTCAGGTTGTCTGGTTTCATGGGTCCATGCTTCAAACACGGCACTGCACTGCCTCTATCATTCCCATATTAAAGGCCATTGCTATACACATTGGTATCCATAAGTAATATATTTGTTTGTTAGCAACTGTGTTACGCTGGATTTCTGATTCTGTTTATTAATCCTCCCTAAGAGACAGACATTTCTAGAGAATGGATGGCTAACAGTATGTGATGAAAATGTTTGCCTCTCTGAGCTGTGTTCAGACATTAATGAGAAGTCAGTCCAGTTCCTCAGTATCATGGCAGGTCAATTGGTGTGACCTGCTCAAGCCAGGTGAGCTGCCCTCCCCTCCAGCATGTGTTAGGCCTACTGATACTTCTACTCTACCAGTTGCTGTATATCACTTCTTTCTTAAATTCTTTGCTTTGATTCATTTCTTTGTAATCTAGAATAAGTCTACCAGTATGTTTGTTAAGAAAGGTTTATGGAAAACATTTCCTGAGCCCTTTCATTATTTTCCTGTTGCTTCACATTTAAAAGATGCATTTGAGTATGAAATTCCTGAGTTTGTTTTTTCACTGTAATATTTTTCACTATCTTTTGGAACTTACTGTGACAGAGAATAAATCTGATGTTATTGTGTAAACTGCTTAGAATAGTGTCTAGCACACAGTAAGCCCTGGAAACCATTAGCTATTAGATTTCCAATTTTCCATGTTAATGCATTTTTCTTTAATGTGCGTGTATCATGGATTTGATGAGAAAATAAACTATTTACAAAAGAAAAGGAGGATAGAGGAAGAAACACAGGAGAGAAGAATGAAGAGGGAGAAGGAGAGGGAGAGAGAGAGAAACAGAAACTGAGAAATGTAGAGAAAAAAAGACAGACTCAGATGGGCCTACAAGGTTTCCAGGCCTGTGTGATGGCTTAACCGGGACTGCTACAGGCCCTGAAGTCTAAACAGGAGCTGAGGGAAGGGGAGTCTGAGGAGTGTGAGTGTAGCCAACACTTGCATGCAGATTCAGAGCAGCTGAGGGGTATCCCATCATCTCAGTACATGCATGTAGCATGCTGGTTCAGGCATCAGCACATGGCCACATTCGTATCTGGCTGACTCTGTAGTCTTCCCTCTTGTAGCCAAATGGGACGAATGAATCACGTTGGGCAATTTTGTTAAAAGCCAGCTAGGTCACAAACCGCATGTGTTCTGAAGAGCATCCCAGACAGCATTAGAGTGGGTAGAGGAAGTGTGGAGGACACCACCTTATAAATGTCCATTAGAAGCTACTTTGGAGCAGCATGCATGTTAAAGCAGCTTGGCCTCAGCGCATGCTCTCCCTGCCTCTTCAATATTTATAAACAGCATCTTCACTTTTTCCTTTGGTTTGATGAGACAGATGTTCTCTATGGGAAGAGCTTCTGTTGCTTGCAGCATGACAGGGTAGCCCAGGGTTTTCACCACCTAAAAGAGGGGCCTTGGTACATTGAGCACAACAGAAAAACTAAAGGACACCACTGACTTTACAAGGCTGCACTTGTTTCTGCAACACCAGGTTGGCAATGCATCCCCCAAGAAGGAGATGCAGGGACATTACGGCTGAGGGCCACATTTTACAGTTAACCCAAGTGTTACTTGTCATCACATACGTAGGACCTTAAACCTTCTCCCCCTCTATAAATTTAGGAAATCCATTCCATGGGACAAACATTCACATTAATTAAGCACTCTTGAGGACCTACCCTCTGGCAGATACTGTTCAGGGAAGGGGAGACTACAAACATTGTCATATTTTACCCTGCTGAACCCTTATAAAGTGGATCTAATTACAAAGCAGATATATATAAACAAAGCAAAGGCTGAGGAAGTGTGAGAAATCTGCTCAACAATCATATAATTAGTATCTGGCAGAACTGGGAATGTGGTTCTCCCTCCACTATAATAAGTTAATTCTCCTTGCAAGACAGTACCACTATCTCTGCGTCAGAACGTTCTTCTCAGCCTTGAAATTATCCTTCAGTCCAGATTTCAGTGCGGCCACAACCCAAACATACTTCACTCCCAAGAATGTTGTTCCTTCCATAAATTCAAAGTATTTTACATTTTTTTGTTTTATTTTGACCCTCACAATTGTAACTTTGTGATGGAAAAATACAGCTCACTTCAGCTTCTCTCCTCCCCTCCGCCCCAGGCTTTGGATTAACCAAGTGTGATAACTGAATCATGTGTAATGTGAATTGTTTCTATATGTGTAGAAACAAGATACTAACCTAAACATCTGCTCACTCCAATTTAGTGAAACACACTTTTCTTTCTGAAGGACCATGAGTCCCCTAGAACAGGGATCAGTAGACTTTTTGTCTAAAGGGTAAGATAGTATTTTAGGTTTTGCAAGTCTCTCCCAAATACTCAGCTTGTATTGTATGAAAGCAAAAGCAGCCATACACATCGCATAACTGAATGGGTGTAGTCCTGTTCCAATAAAACTTTATTTACTAAACCAGGTATTGGGCCAGAATCCTTCCCCTCAGAGTAGTGTATTGACCCTGTTTTAGAATAAGAGTGTACTTTCCTGAAGTCTGACGGTCTTATAATTAATATTATGTGCAGATACCAATGAATGTATGAGAACAAAAGGAGAATGTCATACCATCCCTTAGAGTATGTGCTGAAACAGGGATTTCAAGACATTTTCCAAGTATGCCAATACCTGGGCATTTAGGGTGTCAAGAATAGACAATTATCACTGGGCTCAGCAATGACAGATCAGCTAGTGATTCTCTCCAGATTCCTGGCAATAACCATCAAATCACAAGCCCCATCTTGGCCACCTGGCATGTGGGCGTGACACTTCTGTCATGTTCATATGCATTTATAGTTCAGAAAAGCAAATCCAAACCAAAACAACAATAACAACAACAACAAAATGCTTCTCCCAATGAAAAGAGAACTGCACACTTTATTCATTAGAGAGAAGAGAATTGCATGTGAAGACACAGAAATTGGGTGGAGGAGACCAGAGAGGTGGGAAGGCAGAAGTGCACACCAACCACTACAGAATGAAAACATGAAATGAAGAGATTGCTTACAAAAAGATTACTAATGAGGCCATTTCTTCCATGTCTGGGGATCTTTTTTTAATCCAAATGATAGTAGTAGGTCAAGGGTGATTAACAGTCCAGAGCCACTTCACAATGGAGAAAGAATTACAGGAGACACTATCATGCAGGGAATTACAGGCTCCTGCCAGGGAGAGGAAGTATGGACCTTCTAGCAGGAATGTGGATCATTTTGTCATTGGTGAAGGGATGTCTAAAACCCTCAATGCTGCCTGGAAAAATTACCACACCTAGTTGGGAACCACAATTTCTTACTGGCAAGATGCTCTCTGGGCTGAGAACCCACCAAACACTTGATTAACAGGGATTTAAATATTTCTAAACAAACAAAACTCACTAAGAAGAAAAGAAGAAAACCAAAATAGAAACATAACCAACAGCTGGCTCTTGGCATTGGGCCCCTCCAACTAATACTTTCCATTTCATGGACTGCATCAAGGCAATCACACTGATCATGATGGGAGGTGATATGGGCCCCCAGCTACTCTTGGCCAGGTGCTAAGCTGGGCACCGTTGCATTGACATTGATCTCTCCCTTCTGCCTCAGTGCCTTTAAGAAGTAGATATTAGCATCTTCATTTTATGAGTGAGGGAATGGAAATTAAGTAACTTGAGGTTATAAATCAGATGCAAGAAAAATTGAACCCAAGTCTAACTGACCCCAAAGTCTCACGCACAGCTCACCCACCACAGTACACGTAAAATATTATGACTGTGACTGACTATGACAGAGAGGAAGAAGGTTGGGACCATGAGAACACTTGAAAATGATGATATTCCAGGTACCTAGGAAGAATGGGATAAGGAAAAGAAAAATCAGAAAGAGACCAAAAAGACTACATGTGCAGGAAAAAGCATAGAAAAATACCCCGTTCCCTCTGCTCTCCCAAGATCCATAATCATATGCTACACTGTTCCCTGGAAGTGCAGACATACACAGGGTAGCACATTAATCCTTCAAACACTAACAGATGCTGGCAGGGATTTAGACTGGAATGTATTTACAAAGTGACAAATTATGTTCTGTATTATAGAGAGAGAGAAAGAGCACCCACAAACGGGCTGATAAATGTCAGCTGCAGTCACGACAAACGGTTTATTTTTATTATACCGTAACCACAAATGTTTTTTTCTTTCTTTCTTTTTTTTTTCCCTTCAGGAGTCCTAAAGATTTATTTGTTGCAGGGAAAAAACAAGATTATATATGACACAAAGTAATAACTGTAAGATCAGATATTCCAGGCACCCTGCCCTCCTGGAACGCTACATCCAGGCTGAACAGTGCTACTGAACATGCTGCCTTCTCCAAAGCACAGTAAATGGTTAATAAATCAGAACTGATACAATGTCTTGTAATTAGATACAGCCTTAGTTCACAGACTAACCAATTGATAGACAATATCCAATTCCCCCTTTAGTGGCTATCAGGAGGGTAGAGTAACTATTAAAATAAATTTAATGGCTGTGACAGGTAAGAAAATATACCAGAAGCTAAAATATAATCAGTATATCCAAACTCAAAATAAAATTATAGTCTTTGCTGCAAACAGGGTCCCCGGAAAGGAAGCTTACGGATGGACAGCGACATCCTCAGGCCAAGAAGGGCAAGGTCACACTCTCTAAAGGAAAGTTCAACCTTGAAAACAAGATTGAGTGGGGGGATTTGGCCTGGGGCCAGGAGAAAATGTAAGCATTTATTATTGAGAAACTGTTCTGAAGAATTCCTTTTATCTCCTTGGTCAGTGGGATGTCAGCGGGAGTGACAGGCATCCTCAGGTGAGCATGGCAGCAAGATGGCAGAAAGGCAACCTGGAGTCCACACACCTGGCTTGGCTCCTTATCCAGGTTCTACCCTATCTCCTATGTGACCTTGGGCAAGATCACCCTCCTAACTCCACCACAAGAGGTCGTTCAACTGTCTCAGCTGAAAACTAAGGGGTTTGGATCTCATGGTGGTGCTAAGATCTCTTGCCAAGTCTAATTTCTTGTTTCTAACAGGTTGAGAGATGGCAAGTATAGGAGGGTTACAGGAAGAAAATGAATAGTAGTAGTCAAGTGCATTCAGTAGAAAGGGAAACATTGTATCTTCTGGGACACTCAGGTGCACATTTCTCGTGACATCATGGCGAGTTAATACTTCTCCACACTTGCACATATTCAAAAAGCAAGATTTTTAAAAGATAGGGAATTGACAAGAGTACATAAATATATTTAAAGCCACATGTACTCACTGTTAAATTGGAACTAAGCAATGAACACATATGTGCATAGAGGGAAGTAAAACTCAATGGAAATCAAGCAAGTGGTGGGAGAAGAGGGGAAGGGCCAAAACCTACCTAACGGTACAACGAACACTATTTGGGTGATGGGCACACCTATAGCCATGACTTAAGTAAGCATTACAAAAGTGATCTATGTAACCAAAAACATTTGTACTTCCTTAATATTTTGAAATAAAAAAGAAAAAATGTATTTAAAGCCACAGATCACATAGCAGGGTGAAAACACACACACATACACACCCCTACACACACACACACACACACATCCTAGTGACTACTAGTGCAAAGGCATTTCTTTTTTCCTAATAATGGACTGAAAAGGTTTTTGTGGTGGGGCACAAGTGTGGGTAGCACTGTCATCAGAGGATTGGAAGGAAGGAAATCTCTCTTACCCCTGGAAATTAAGGCTTGAGTATTTCCAATGCTAGGGAAGGAACGAGAGGTCCTGAAAGAGCACAGTCGTGGGTACCCATTTGAACAAGATGCCATTCTGATTCCACTACTTCCTTTATGCATTTGACCTCTGGAAACACTGAAACCTCACTTTTCCCATCTTTGAAACCAAAATATTAATATCTTCCTCACACTAAGATTTTGGAAGTACTAGATAAGACGGGGCATATAGCATGGATGGTCCCGTACCAGCTGGGCACACAGTGAGCTCTCTATGAACCATGTCTATTATTTTTAGTCTGAGGCTGCTTCCTAGAAACCCTTCAAGCCCCTTTCAATCCTAAAAGAAATAAATGCCTTTCCTGCAAGCATCAAGACTTTTGCTTTTTCTTTATCATGTTTCATGTCACCATGACCACCCTGATGTACCCTCTCCTCTCTTGTTATTTCTACAGGTGGAAAGGACAAAGCACAAGTTTGGCACAAGCATGATGGAGTACCAATGTCAATGTTCTGATTTTCACCATTATACTATAGAGCTAGGTAAGTTGTTAAAATTAGGAAAAGATAGGTGAACTCTCTATTTTTGCAACTTCTATGTGAGCCTAAAATTAGTTCAAAATAAAAATTAAGATTAAATGGCTCTCTTTTAGAGAGATGGATGTCCTCACAATGTTCCCTGTTAAAATACCCTTGCTTTTATAAAATAATGCTGATTGTTGATGGGGGATAATGTTCCTTTTTGTTCATTGTGTTGTCATTGTTTTTAATGTGTTTTCTTAAGGGGGTTAGAAAAAGCCTCTCTGGAAAGCTTAAGTTGGTGTCCTCATTTTTGTTTTCTTTTGAAAAAGTTTATTGGATCCTGAAATCCAGAATTCTAAGAACTAGTGACTAAACTCATTTAAAATTGTTTTCAAATGATTGAATAGTGACATGAGGCAAGTTTGCAAAATGAGTGTTATTCCTTCCACAGAAGACTAACCATACTCCACCCACAAAGTTAATTCCCTATGTTGTTGCTGTGTCAAAGCAAAATGAAGCCCAGGTCACCTCCTTCCACGAAGTCCTCCCTAACCACCCCGGGATGAGTATGGCACCTTCCTAGATACTCTTGGACTTCCACACTGTCTCTGCTTCCTTGTGTGTTTCCCTCACCAAATTTTGAGCTTCTTAATTTCAGTCTCTCATGCACATCTCTTTATCTCCTAGAAGGTTTTTTTCATTTGTTTGGTTTTGGTTGTTTGGTGTTTTGTTTTTTTTTTTTCCACAGTGAAAATTCAAGTTATTTTAAAAAATCTTATCTATATTTCTGTAACTTTTGAGAAATTTAAGGATTGATAAATGTATTTTAAAAATCCTATTTTAATACATAAGCTATGGAATGCTAAGAAACTTATATTCTAACTCATTTTAAGTTTTTTTAATCTTTCAGCTCCAAGGCAGATTTAAAAGAAAAAGATTGTTTCATTCATTTCCTAAGTACCAACTATAGATCATTTATGGTTTTTAAGTGTTCTCCTTATAGCAATTTTGAAGCCCTAATGATTAGTGTTTTAATAAGAATTAAGCACAGAAAAAAAAACCCACAAAACAGTTATTAATGTGCATACCTTGCCTTACAAATTAACCTGAAAGCTCTAAAGGTCTTTATGTGAACTGTTAAAACTTTTTTATTCAACTTGTCTTTAAAATTGACAAGAATATTGGGAAAAAATGCCAGGCAAACCCAGCCCTTCCTATCTATTATCAATGAAATGGAGATACATGCTCATTCAGCAAATAATATAAATTGTTACAAAATTATAAATATACAGTGTGGTGAAGATACTCATACACTGCTGGAAAAAGAATATAAAGTTGAACAACCTTTCTGAAGAAGAATTTTTAATTTGGATTTAAAAGCCGTACTTAGCCCAGGTAAACCAGCAACCTGCTCATGACTGAAAAACTGAAAATAGCATGTGTACTCAGCAATAAGTGATTCATGTAATAAGTTATGAAGGTATAGTATAGAGTTGCTAAAATTGCACTGCCACAGAATATTTATTGATATGGAAAAATGGCCAAAAAATAGTTTAGGTTAAAAAAAATCAGACTGCAATGTGATTTTAATTTTAAGAAATATAAATATATTTGAATTTGGATTTTAAAAAGACAGAAAGATAAACATAAAATTAACAGTAATTGTTTCTAAGACTCAAAAGTACTTTTTCCTCCTTATTTGTCTATATATAACTATTATTCTTAAATTTATAAAAAATAACTACATTTTTTACAACTAGGAAAAACAGTTCATTAGCAGAGTCCTAATTTAATTAAATATTAATAGATTCATATTGTATATGAATATATAATATATACGAATTAATTTACTGCTGGTGTCAGCAATTTTTTGTCTTTGGTAAGAGCACAAAAAAGGTTATCTTCTGGTAGAAGAATCAATGTTTAATCAATGCTGGGAAGAGACTTGTCAATTTGGTTTTTCTGTAGATTTAAAATTTTACCATGTGTATAATTTTTAAAAATGAAGAACTGGTACTAAATGCATCCAGAAAGACAAGATGAGAAAGTTATAGTACATGTAGTACATGTATGTGTATTCTGCCCAACCCTAATGCACAACTCAACTCCTCAGGGAAACAAATTGTCAGGTGTATTGGTGACAAAAAGAGGAATAACTGGCCTTCCAATCAGTGCTTCTACCCCTTAGGTGCGAAACCATAGGCACATAAATCAGGCCTAACCAAGTTTGGATCCCAGCTCTGCTACGGGTTAGCTATTTGGTTGCTGGGTAATTCACCAAATTCTCTGAGATCTGGTGAAATGGGGGTAATAATATATCCCCATCAAGAGTGCTGTGATCATTAAATTAGATAATGAGTATAAAGCATCTAGCACTGTGCCTGGCATGTGGAGGTGACCAAAAACCATAGCTAATATTGATAATAACAGCAATCATAACAACATTGAAATTATAATATCTCCAACCCTAGAAAGCTATGTTGAATATTAAGGGTAACATATATGGAAATAGTTAGCATAGAACAAATAGTCCATAACTGTGTCCCAGGCCAAATGTTTTCCCTGATTATGCTCAATTCTATCCCCCCAAATCAAGGTTATGATAACATCATAAAGGTACTGTTTTAGGAGGTTTCAGATTGGAGGGATGAAGCCATTTTCCACACTGAAATCTTCCACACCGATTTCATGAACCAAGATATAAATGTTACTGGAAAGAGAAGTGGCCAAGCAAGAAGGAGCAAGATGGCTCTGTGCAGATTCCTTTGCCTTTTGGAGTCATGTGTGTGTAAATACCTGTGATCTTCCCAAAGAAATGGCTCAGCAGAATCGAGCATTCTCTCTACACTAGTGGCTTCCATGTTGGCATTATACCACCATCTAGAGAACCCAACTAGCAAGCTACGTTTCCTTTCACAAGGAGGACTGCCAAACATCAGGTACTTCTATGTCATGATTGAAAGAAACTAGGGACAATCATGGCTTTGGGAAAGCAGTCTATGCCTACAGACCCCTGGTCAGCACCCCTGCCTGGGCCTTCTAGAAACTTGTCCCTATATCTCTATATGTGTATACAGATATACACATATATATAGTATATATATGTGTACATACATATTTTTGTACACACACACACAGACACACACATAGGAAAAATGCCTGAACAGGGGAAAACGGTTTCCTAATAGTTGCTGCAGAATGACTGGCATACAGGGGCTTGTTACACTATCTTCTCTACTTTAGAATATACATGGAATTTCCATAATCAAAAGGTATTTTTTTTAAGACAGGCCACATAGAAAAACACAAAAACATGAAAACAAACAAACAAAAAACACAAAATTAATTTAACAGAATGAAGAGGGAACATACCAACAATATCAAAAGAATTAAAATAGTTTACATAGTTTTAAGAACATTCATACACTGATTCAAAAAAACAAAATCCAAACGTAAAGATATAACAATAAGCAATTCAGAAAGATGAAGGATAAAATGCAATAAAAAGCAAAAAGAAAAAAGTGGTTTGCTGGGTATTTCTAAGCATATGAAAAATAATGGTCTCTTCAAATATGGAAATGTTTTCCAGTTGTAATTGCCAGTTTATACAGTTTTTCAATACATCATCAAAAAAAACAGCATCAAAATTAAACTGCAGTAATGAGCGGATTAACAGGCTTCATAGCCATTAATGAAATAAAGTTCCCGAATCCCTCTGGAAAGTCGTTTGGCAATATGTGCAATGTCTACGAGTTTCAGTCACATACCTATGCACCTGCTCCCCCCTCAAAAAAAAACCAAAAACAACAACAAACACACACATCAGCGGACACACTCTCTTCTCCCTATGCCAGGCAAAAAGAGATCACTCTCTTTATTTCTGGTGGGGGCTGGGGGCATGGGGTGGGTACTGCAATGGGCACCAGCAAATGTTTCCAAACAGATGTTTACAAACAGAAGGTAACTGATAAAAACCCAAACACAATGCTGCATTGTCTTCCCTGATTCACAGATGAACCCATTGGAACTACTGCAAAGAGGCTTCCTGGAAAACATCCAGGAATTAAAAGGTGCAAACAAGCTGCCTAATACCCTTGCGTAGACTGAATTCTTATGAAGAAAATAAAGTTTATTGTCTGGAAAGAGAGAAAGCATGAGGAAAGCACTAAAGCGATGGAGGTGAACAATTAGACAGATGTTCACTTAAGGAAATAAAGAGAACAGAAGAAGCCATCGCAGAGGAATTTTACGAGAATCCTGACAACTCGGCACCTCGTCAAGGGCAAGGGTAAAGGGAATGGCACTGAAGCCCAGGCTGTGCAACTGGGCGCGCTAACTGCTGACCTTGCGGATCCCACCTGCTGGTGAGGCCGCTGGTTTTAATAAGTTCCTAAGTTCTTCCCCAACCCAAGCCCACAGACTGTAATTCTTGAGGACAGAGAGCTGCATTTCTTTCCCTAATAATATCCCCCTCTCCAAGTAAAGGCTAATCATTAGTAATTAAATATCCCCAAGTCTTTGTGTATGAGTAAATGTTCTTTCTTTCTAGATCTACCAAGAATAAAGGTAAGAAATTTGCAGAAAGGCTTTGGGTTGCTAATTCTGCCCCAACTGGCAGGAGGAGGAAAGACAGAAAGGTGACTACTCATGATGTCACCACTCCTGGGTGATTTCTATTAATTGATAGATTCAGTGAACTGACTGTATCTCTCTCCAGGGTTGGACCCCTGTGAGGCTCACAGATAAGTCTTCAGCCAGGTGGTGGCATCTTTTCACAAACTTATGGCCGATATTTCTGGATGGTGCTTTACCTCCGGCCCCATTTATCTGATTTTCTCTTAATCCTAACATCCCTACTGTGTCTTTTTTTTTTCCTGTTGTATTACACATGGGTCCAGACATAAACAATCTGAAACCTTCTTTGCAAAGCAGTAACAGAGGGTTGCTAAGATAGATGATGAAAAGACAGAAAAAGGAATGGGTGGTTCACTGGCTGGCAGGCCAGTAAGGAAGGGACAACAGGCATTATTTTATTTTTCCCTCATACAAAACTTTTAGTTAGGGTAATTATTTTACAAAAGAAGACATAGGAATAACTACCCATTCTACTTAGCTTCTGAGACTGTTTTCAATTAAGTAACAGAAGTATATTTTAAAAAAACAACTTTAAGGAATAAACTAAACTAAAACCCAGTGCTATGATCGACAATCTTTACACTCCTATCCAACTCCTTCAATCATCAACCAATCTAGAAGGATCTATCTATTTTGCTATACACTGGAAGGATACAGAAGAAATTTGCATTCTTTAAGCAGCATATACATCATGGGTACTTTGATAAATAGAATAATGTCCCTTTCCCCACGATGGCCATGCCCTAATCCCTGGAATCTGTAACTATATTACATAACATAGCAAATGGTAGTTAAGGTTATAGATGTTATTAAGGTTGCTAATTAGCTGACTTTAAAATAGAGAGATTATCTTTGATTAGTAGGGTGGGCCCAATGTAATCACAGGATTCCTTAAAAGTAGGAGGAGGCAGAAGAGAGAGAACTGGAGAGATGGCAGTATGAGAAGGACTTGAGCAGCCACTGCTGGATCTGAAGAGAGAGGAAGGGGCTATGAGCCAAAGGATGCAGGAAGTTGCTAGAAAATGAAAATGTCAAAGAAAAAATGAATTCACTGTTGAGCCTAGAGACAAGAATGGAGTCCTGCCACCACACTGATTTTAGCTCACTGAAGCCCATTTTGAACAGCTGACCTCCAAAACTGTAAGATAATCACCTTGTGTTGTTTTAAGCCACTAAGTTTGTAAAAATTTGTTATAGCAGAAATAGGAAAAAGAGATATGGTTATGTAACATTTTTAATTTGCAAGATTTCACATCGTAAATCCAAATTTCTGGCTCCTCTTGACAAACGAAGAGAGACAGGAAAATGCCTTGACCGCAGCTCACATTCTGAGTCGTGCGGCCTGAGTTGCAGCTGTGCCTTGAGATGGGGCATGGACCCTCCCGTTTGCCACAAACTCCACCACTCTTTACTGTATCCCTGACTCCAAAGCCCTGGCTGATGATGGATGGATGCCATCAGACATTTGAGTTTTTAGTCCCTGGTCTAGGTTTTAAAAGATTAAAAGCAAACATCGCCGGGCGCTGTGGCTCACGCCTGTAATCCTAGCTCTTGGGAGGCCGAGGCGGGCGGATTGCTCAAGGTCAGGAGTTCAAAACCAGCCTGAGCAAGAGCGAGACCCCGTCTCTACTATAAATAGAAAGAAATTAATTGGACAACTGATATATATATAAAAAATTAGCCGGGCATGGTGGCGCATGCCTGTAGTCCCAGCTACCCGGGAGGCTGAGGCAGAAGGATCACTCGAGCCCAGGAGTTTGAGGTTGCTGTGAGCTAGGCTGACGCCACGGCACTCACTCTAGCCTGGGCAACAAAGTGAGACTCTGTCTCAAAAAAAAAAAAAAAAAAAAAAAAAAAAGCAAACATGACATGCACAGGTAAGCAGTACTGATAGTCATCAGGTATATGCACATTAGAGCCAGTATCTGTTCTGCTCAGCCAAGACCCACACCATTAAATAGGTGTTAAATATTCAGAACAAAAGCAGAAGCACTGTGCTTCCTGAAACATTCCTGTCTGTACAGAGATGGACTGCCCTTTAGCCCCACCTGAAGCTCATATGCTATCCCCCTGTGAGCCAGGCACAGTTTTATGGCCACAGTTCTGGCTAAAGTGATGCAGTTAGACATCCTGTAGCTTCTTGCATTACCACAACTGCTAGACAATGTGTACTTGTTTCTGCAGAACTATTTTCACTCTTCCTAAACTCTGGTACCACAAAAAAGCAAAAAGTTTAAAGGAAAAGTTTCTGTGAGCTATAATTTAGCCTCTCCATATTGTAATCTAGGAGTAATATTTGCCAGGGATGTGAGTCATTCCTCTTCACCCTTTTCCCATGGTACAGGGACCCTCTCTGGAAACCTTGGGGTGCTAAAATGCTTGTCACTAATACTTAGCTGGTGCATACAAAGGCCTGAAGGCCCACATCAGACCATTTAGAAACATAAAATGAACACTAGCAAGTGGCAACCATCAGCTCAACTACTGCCTTAGCCTCCAGGACTTCCTTGGGAAAATGTCTTATTTTCCCCATATGGAACCAAGTAAATTCAGTAGGAAACCCTTCAACTGTCCTAACAGTCTTAAGAATTGGAAAAAGAATAAAGAAGGAAAAAAAACAAACTTAAGGTATTTATTGGCTTCAGTTCACACTTACATCTATAAAACAAAATGGGCCTAGCTCATAACTTGCAAGAAATAATACAAGTTATTGAAGAAAGAACATCCATGGTGAGAAATCAGAAGCAATTCTGAATATTAGCAAGTTCTCACTTATTCATAATTTAACAATTATGTGATATCTTTTCAAACTATAGAAAATGGGCTCATTGTCACGCCACGCCTTCCATCTCAGAAATTTCTAATCTGTATGCCACCGCATACTGGCTGGCAGAGGTTAGCAGGAACCTCCCCCCAAAAAACTGAGCTCTGAGAAATTGTGAATGATATAGTCCTTTTAGAAAGGCATATATTTGGGCAAATCAGAAGTTCTGAGAAGTCTTGCAATAAAGCACCACTTAATTTTGTTCAACATACTCTTGCCAAAACATATCCAACCTCAGAACCCACTCTTTAAATAGCATTATTCTTTAAAATTCAAAACCCCCACTGTCTATGTTAAAGTTTAAACTGTCATCTCTGTGTGTGAATGAATCCCCTACCCTATTATTTCATGGGTTTTCCTCTTGGACATTTCAACATTTTCCCTGCAGCAGCAACACACATAATATTAATAATGATGATGACACTTCTATTAAACTACTACTACTAATATTAGTAATGAAAATAAAGATAACATTTATTAGGAACTTAATATTACCGGAAACTTGTTCTAAGCACTTTACTTAATCCTTACAATGCCCCTCTGAGAATAGTATGATTATTACCCCCCATTTTATAGATAAGAAAACTGTAACACAAGACATTAAAGTGAAGTTACCCAATTAGAAAGTGTCTGAGTTGAGATCTGACCCAAGGCGGGGCCTCTGCCAAGCCGAGCCTTTAACCAACACGTGATCCTCCCTACCACAGGGTGATGGGGTGGGCCAGACAGATTCTGGGGGCATTCCCACGGCCCTGGGCTGTGGAGCCTCAACAACACTATGCATCACAATAGATTTCTAGACTCCAGTTGCATAGATTCTAACTCAAACTCAGAGATGAGGGCTGGCAATCTTTTTTTTTTTTTAATTGAATGTCACAAATAATCATTGTGAAGCAGGATCTCTGTGAGCCCCTGGCATTTGCCTGAAAGAGCACATTGTACCGTAAGGAAATGAGGTGGGCACGATTACAGGGGTGAGCTTGTAACCACTTAAAAAAGAAAAACTTTAAAAACCATTCATCCAGTAACCGCATGAAAAGCTGCTCAATATCATCAGCCATCAGGGAAACCAAAACCAAAACCACAATGATTTACCACTTCATACTCAATAAAATGACTATAATAAAAAAGACAGATAATAACAAGTGTTGGTGAAGATATTTAGAAATTGAGAGCTTCATGCATTGCTGGTGGGAATGCAAAATGGTGTGACTGCTATGGAGAACAGCCAGGCAGCTCCTCAAAAGGTTAAACAGAGAGTTGCATATGATCCAGCAACTACACTCCTAGGTATACACCCCAAAGAAAGGAAAACGTAGGTCCACACAAACACTTGTATACACATGTTCATGGCAGCATTATCCATAATAGCCAAAAAGTAGAAACAACCCAAATGTCCGGGAACTGAATGGATAAATGAAATGTGGTCTATCTATACAATGCAACATTATTCAGCCATAAAAAGAATGAAGTACTGGTCCATGCTACAGCACGGATGAACCTTGAAACCAAGATGAAGTCAAAGAAGCCACACACAAAAGACAACATATTATATGCTTTATTTATGTGAAAAGTTCAGAATAGTCAAATGTATAGAGACAGAAAGTAGTATAGTGGCTGCCTGGGACTGAAGGAGAGGTTGGGGGTGCAGAGGGCAGATAAAGGGCGTGGGGAAGATTATGCCAGCTAAGGGTTTCCTTTGAGGATAATGAAAATGTTCTAAATTGGACCATGGCGATGGCTGCACAACTTTCTGAATATATTTAAAGCCACTGAATGGTATGTTCTAAATTGGTGACATGTTTGGTATCTGGACTATAAGTGGCTTGGAAAGAAATTTAGAAACTTCTGCTCTTCAAGAATTCTTAGTAACAAATTATTTGGGACATACCCCACAACTGATGGAGACATACAGGTGACTACTGGGACTCTGATGAGATTGTTGAATCAGAAAATTATGGTATGTCCATATGATAAAATATCACATAGCTGTTAAGGATCATGTTAAGAAAGAAAAATTTATTTACACAGTAAAATGTTTGCAATTTATCACTAAGTTCAATAAAAAGCAAGCTATTGGAAAAAAACACACAGTACAATCTCATTTGGCTTAAGAGTATGCATATCCAGGCATATGTATTATATGAGTGTTTATATAATAAGAGGAAAAAACTCACTTCCGTGACACAGACCAAAATGTTAACAGGGGTTATTTCTGGGCACTGAGACTGTGAGCCAGAAGCTCAGCCCAGGAAAGCAAAATCAATACAGCTCAAACTTGCGATGCATTGTTTTCCAATCACTGAACTTACTAGAATTACTTCTATACTGCATTCGTCACCCCAAGGCATTACTACTTCATCCATGACACCTGCATTCCAAGCATAACTTTAGTTGCTAGGAACAACTGCAAATCTGGGTTGGTTGACAGAAAATCTGAGGAGGGTGAAGAACTGTTGGAAGTGCACACACTTAGGGCTTGTGCCACTCCGTGGAAAAACAGGGAAAGATCTAGTGAGACCATGAAAGGCAGCCTGAAGCAGACACTGGGTCAGGAAACCAGGTGCCAGGTGATCTCAGATCAGCTGACTGAGACCTCCCCTGGGCTCCTCCTGTGCTGTTCAGTGGGGATTAAGCGAGATAGGGATACAGATGCCTTTTGAAAATGACAATATGCCCATGCAAACATTAGGCAGTGGCACTTGGTATAGCCTCATCCCCGACTGTTAAGGACTGAATTGTGCCAACCCAAAATTCACATATTGAAGCCCTAACCCCAGTACTTTAGAATGTAACTGTATTTTGGGATGACGTTTTGCAAGAGGAAAGTAAAAAATGAGGCCTTTAGTTTGGGCACTATTACAATCTGAAGTGGCGCCCTTCAATGAGTTAATGTGAACACACCCAGAGACACCAGGAATGTGTGACTGCAGAGAAAAGACCATTTGAGGAGACAGCGAGAAGGCAGCCATCTGCAATCCAAGGAGAGAGATCTCAGAAGAAAGTCAATGTGCTGATACCTTGATCTTGGACTTCCAGCCTCTAAGACTAAGAAAAAAATAACTTTTTCTTAAGTCAGCCAGTCTACGGTATTTTGTTATGGCACCTGGAGCAGACTAATGCACTGCCTCATTCTGCAACATGTCCCAGGCTCAAACTTCCCCTTTTCTCTTTTGCTGGGGTATTTTCCCCCATAGTCGTCCTGATTTCTGACTCTCTGTTGCCCCCATTAACACATTACCACCCCTCAACACACACATACACACCCCAGACACAAACCTTTCTTTTGCTTCTGTAATATATATTAGTTACAGGGACCTGACTATCCTTCCCATTTTTCCAATTTAAACATCACATCAGTGCATGAATTTACCTCCTCGCCTCCATGACCCTTTTTATCCTCTTCCCCTGCCGCACCACCCCAAGTTTTCTACTAGAAAGGCTCCTTGCTATCCTTTCCTAGATATAAGTGACATTACAGAGGCTGCTCCAGTTGTACATAACCTTTCAGATTCCAGATTCTCTCCTTACAATCCTTTTTATTATGGCCACAGTACTTGAAATCTCTTTTGGGCCTGTGCCTTGTTAAGAAGAAACACAGCTACGGCACAGAAGAAAAGGTATTTTTCGTGTGGTATCTAGACCTTAGGGGCTTCAGGCTCTATTCCCACTGCAGAGAGCAATAATAGAAGAACTATTTCCAAGTCCGAATTAAACTATACTAGAGCTTTGTGGGTTAGGGGATGAAAGCAGAAAGGTATATTTTTACAAAGAAAGTTTTATATTCCTTTAAAACTTGGGCATGATTTTAAGAGTCTTATTCTTGTCCTTTCAGGAGAGCTTTCATACTGTTAAACAGAATGAGACCATAATTCATATTATTTTATGGGGAATCCACTTTTAAGACATGTACAACATTTAAGGAACATTAAGGAAAGTGGAGATTGAATTCCTTCCAGAAAAGCTTTAACTAGAGGTAAGAAAAAAAGGCCACAGGTAGAAATATTTCTAAAATTACAATCAGAAATTGCCAGGGCAACTGTTTAGTAGCCTCATGAACTGCAATATGAATTATTTTTCTTGACCTTTAATAAGATAGTAATGCAATTAATTTCCAAGGAAGATAAAAGTGAAGCATATTTCGAGCAATCTGGAGAATACAAGTTCATTTATTCATCAGATAAATATTTACCAAGTGTCGACTGGGACTTGGTACTGGAAAAGATGCAAAGATGCGTAAACCCAGGCGGTTTATGAACGTGCAGGAGGTGGAGGGGGTGGAGGACAGAAATGTTATGTGTCCAGGGGGACTTTAGGGGGTGAAAAGCTGCCTTTATGACCTGTTCAGAGTGCTGCATAAAAGACTGTATGCAGGTGTGAATAATCTGGGACTGACAGACTAGGGGCAGATACCCAGAACTGGACATACAGACACGAGTCAGATCAGTATGGATTCGATGGCAGAAATCTTGGGAACTGATGTAATCTGCAGGGGAAAGAGTATCAGAAAAAGGGAGAGAGAGTCAAAGCAGAATTGTGGAGGACAATAATATGGTAGAAGAACAAAATGGAGAGGGGAAGTGACAGGGGGATGATTGAAAAGACAAAAAGACAGAGGTAAAAGAAGACGTGGCTTAATTGCAGTGATGACCACACAACTCCGCGAATACAATAAAACCTGAGCTGTGTGGTATGTGAATTATATCTCAGTCAAGCTACTAGCCAAACCCAAAAAAAAAAAGAGAGAGAGAGAGAGGGAAAGAGACATGACCAATAAGCATATTTTTTGATGTTGAACATCATTACTCATTATCAGTCACTTATTTTACAGAATAAGAAAAAAACACACAATGAGATACCACTATGTACCCAAATAGAAAATTTAAAAGACTGACAATGTTGAATATTATTAAGGATGTAAAGCAATTGGACTCGTTAAAACTGCCACCAAGGATGCAAAATGGTACAACCATCTTGAAGAAATGTTTGCCGGCCACTTAAAAGTTAAACACAGCCCTGCTGTTGACTCATCCATCCCACTCCAGGTATTGTACCACGAGAAGTGAAGACATATGTCCACACAAAGGCTTGTGCATGAATATTCACATCAGCTTTGCTCTCATTAGCATCCACTTACAGTAGCTAAAAACTGGAAATGACCCAAATGTCTATCAGCAGGTAATCACATAAACAGAAAGTGATTTATCTGCACAATGGACTACTACTCAGCAATGACAAAGAACGAGCCACTGATACATGCAAAAGCTGAGTGAGTTGCAATGTCGTTATATTGAGTGAAAGAAGCCATATGGCAAAATGCATACTGTATACTTTCACTTATATAAAGGTCTTAAACTGCAAATTAAATAATAGTGACAAAAACAGAGCAGTGGTTTCCTGGGGCTGTCTGGACTGCACAGGGGGCACAAGGAATCTTTTTTGAGGTGATGGAAATGTTCTATTTCTTGATTTTAGTGGTGGTTTCATGGGTATGTGCATCTGTCATAAGTCATTGAATTGTATATTTAAATGGATGCAATTTATTATACATAAATTACACCGCAACAAAGTTGATTAAACCAAACCGATCCAAACAAGCAAGCAAGCAAAAGGCATGTGTCAAATGCCTCAAATTTTCCCTTTAAAAAATATCAAATTGAACATTCAAACAGCCAACTCTGTTTTCAGAATTAATAAAAACAGCAGTAATGGCTATTTTACTGTATCTACCCATATCTCAAACTGTATTAGGTACTTTCTGTGCATTATCTTATTCCATACTAACAACCCTACAAAATGGGGTTGAAGTCGCCTTTTTACAGTTGAGGAATATGATGTCCAGAGAAGTCAGCTTGCCTGAGACTGTGCTGAAATTGTGACTCTGAAATCAACACTCTTTACACTTCCACTTACTGCTTCTCAACCAGTTGACTGATATGACAGTGACATCAGTAGTAGCAGTAACCGTAATAAAGTTTATAGGGTTAACAACATGCAGAGCAATCTCCTATGTCTTTTAGGTGCATTGTACCATATACTTTCCATAACCATCCCATAAGACAGGGAGTATTAACTCCGTGTTCCACGTGGGAAAATGAAAGCTCAGAGAAGCTAAGTGACTTTCTGGAGTTCCCACAGCTAGCAAGTGACAGGGTAGAGGCCAGAAAATGGGCAGGCTGACCCTGGAGCTCATGTTCATCAAATCAACTTCTTCAGAGGTCTCAGGAAGCTTTGTCCTGGGGGCCTGACAGATTAGCAAGAGATTGATGTGCTTTTCTCCATTTTAAATAAGAAAAAAGGAGAAGAAAGTACAGCTTTGGCAGGTCCAACTACCAAGTGAGTTGGGAAGCTGGACCAGGGATCCTGTTCACTCAATTCCTGCTCTTCAAACAAGGTAGGTGTACAAACCAGGTAAGTGCCCAGCACATAGGTACTAATTAAAAGTGAGGTTCCCTTCCATGCCGTCTTCATCTATAGAAGTAGAGGAGCAGTAGCCCAAGCTCTGCCAATTTCTGTGATGGAGAGTCACAGACAGTGATCCCTGTTAATGGCAATGGTAGGGGGACATTTTCTGTGTTCATTTGAATGGAGTTTGGTATAGATGCAGCCATCTATGCAGAAAATAGGAGAACAGGTTCCTTTTGATAATTCCATCTTCCTTATTGGAGATTATTTGAAAATGGATATTCAGAGCTAGATTTATGTGGCATATTTCTTTAAGCAAGTACCTTTCAATAAAAACATACAAAATAGACTAATGCAGATTTTAGAGAAATTAAGTAGTGGGTGCTATCACTTATCAGACCACAAAGAAATGTTCATCACCCAAAGTCCTCTGAGCCCAGCATATTTATTCATCATCCTGTCAAAACGCTGCCATTCATTCATAAATACCAGCCACTCTTTCCTGCACCTGGCTGGGGATTCTGTTCAGTCTGGTGAAACACACTAATTACACACCTTCACCCTCTGCCCTGAGGATGATATACCTGACCGTGGTGAGGAAGAATAATGATGGAGTTCTGGAAAGTTTCTTGATAGTAGGGAGAAAGGGGAAAAAAAGGTGACGTGATATGGAAAGGAAACATACGGGGGAAAAAAGAGTGAGAAAAATGAAGGAACAAAGACTATAATGGAACTAGATTTAGACTGCTCTGCTCAAACCAGCATCATCGTTTCCCTTAGGAAAGGGAAATTTTCCAAAGCCAAAAACTAGTGTCATATCAATATTAAAGAAGTTTAATGACAAAGAACTTACAATAAATCATTCCTTTACCCATTACTATATTTACCAAATTTTAGGAACCACAAGTCATACCCTGAAAGAATGGCCATTAAACAGGCCCCGAGCTGAGTGTATATTCATATATGAATATACTAAAACGTTGTCCAAAAGCCATGATCTTATATCCTGGCCCTTTAAAGATTCACCTCCTTTCAGCACCTGCACTAGACTTGCCATTATCAAGGCTCTAGGGGGCTGCACCCAGAAGCATTAAGACTCTGCTCAGTGCATTGTGTTACATGATGAGATGCAAGGAATCTGAAAACAAGGGATATATATCTTCAGGTCCCACCAAAAATGGTGTCTGCTGACAGCTGGCCGGCAGTGATGGATTGAGAATTAATATGGAAATGGAAGGATGAGAAAAATGAGGACCTGTGCACCGACCGCTGAATGTGCCTAGAAGCAAGTAGCCAGGGAAAGCGGCTGCGGATTATGAATGAGTTTGCTCAATCAGCACAGCATCATGGGTGACAGGCAACTTACTGAAAACGAAGGGCACACATACACATTAAGAAGATCCTCCACATCAGGCACACCCCAGAGGGCACACAGAGGACACCAGGAAGGCACATAGAGCCATGGTGCCACTCTACAATCTTGCCATCCCTCCATTTTTTGTCCCATGAAGCACAAGTTAAAAAGAAAATGAAAGAAAAACAAGACAATAGGACAGTGGGACTGTTGCTTGGCCCACTGGACTGCCATGTGTTATGTCAAAGGAAACATTAATACTAGGTGTGCTGAGAAGTTTTTTGTATGTGCCAAAATACCTTTGTTGCCCTCTGCAAGGCCCCCATGGCAACAGGCAGCTGGAGCTGAGAGGCCCTTACCTCCCTAAGAACACATGGGGATTGCGCCCTCTAGTTTGACACAGGTCCTCACCATTCCCTAGCGTCTTCAACAAGGCCCCTTTGCTCCCACTGTTATCTGCCTAGCAACCACAAGGTTTCATTTCATTGGCCAGGACAAGTAGCATGAAAATCACCTTTTAGAAATGCAAATTATTGGGCTCCACCTCAGTCCTAAAGAATCAGAACTGCAGGTTGTCAAACTTGGGCACATATCAGAATTCTGTGAAATACTATTTGAACTCAGATTGCAAGCCCTCCTATCTCCCCAGGAACTCTTCATTCAGACCCGAGAATTTCTAACAAGCAACCTGGTAATGCTAATGTTTACTGGTTCAGGGACTACTTGGAGAACCTCTGATCTCCATTTTGGGTATCTTGTAATAAATGCCCATCTCAAGTTTTGCTGCCTACAAATGAAAGAAAAAGTTGGCATCTTCTCAGTCAATTTAAATTCCTTGAACTTGTTCAGATATAATTTGGTGATTTTTTTTTTTTTTTTTTATGAAACAATTTTTGGGGGAGTAGGGTTTTCCCATTTTCCTGGTAGGTGATTTTAGTTCTTTGGAAACTTCTCCCATATGGGTTAGCATTTTGTTTAGTTAGCTATTTAAAAACAATGTGCCTTTTCCACTGTGGAAACTGGGTGATTTAAATTAATTCTTGGATTTATAATACATATAATTAGTTCCAAACAATATACAACTCTATGCTCTATTTGGGAATATCTTGATTACACAAATGTGAAAATAATTGAGCAAAATGATAGCTGGAAAAATGGTATAAAAATCCCCCACTTCTGATATTTTTGCCATTAGGCTGTGAATTGTGCAACACCTCACCGAAAGTGCTCGCTGTATCTTTAATGGTTCACCCATAGCTCAGAGTAAAGCTTGGACTATTTGTTGTTGGCTGTTGTTATATTCTGTTCCAAGGTTCATAATTTGAAAATCGACTTTGGGGACTTTTTGCTCGGTCTATTAAAATGATTCATGTTGCATTCAACATAAATTGTGCATTCACAGAGGAGGGTGAGAGCCCGTATTCACAGCATAATAACTAAAGTGAATTTTGTACGAGCCGCAGTTTGTGGCAGCGATGTGGTATCATTTGTCTTAATTTTTCTTTGGCATTACATTAGGCGAATGCATTTACATTTCCAGGTATGGCTAACCACTTTAAAAACTTTGTTTTTACAGCGTGAGTAAAGGGGGAATCAAATCTGCATGTTTATGTGATGTAACATCAAATAATGCCGTTTTACTGTCTGAAGTACGTGGGGATTTACATTCCATTTACCTGACTTCACAAAGGGAACTCGGGCTGATATGCAAAGTACATGAAATATTTACTATCAATGGATCATGCAAAGCTTCTAAAAGAAAAAGGAGAGGGGGAGGAGATGATACTCTTTCAGACATCACTATGTTGTTTTGTGTTTTTCTTTTTAACAGTACTTCAACGATAACTTCGTAAGTGGATTAACCATTTAATATTCAAACTCCAAATAATTTAAGCCAAAACTTGAGACCACGTTTGTAGTACAGAGTAGCCATTTGAAACTGTAATGCGTGCGCGCGTGTGTGTGTGTGTGATGTATTTATACATATACATACATAAACATATGTGCCTCCTGCTCACAAAATATGTATTCTGGAGAATTGAAATGGAGTACTCCTACATTTCAATTAACATCCTTTAAGAGGACTATGTGTACACAAACACATACACAAATATATACATATGTTTTTTGCAGAAGGACTCTATAAATATGATAGGCTGAATTAATTATTTAAGATTGATGGAGAAAGTAAAAAGAATAAATCCTACATTCTACCAAAGTATTTTTTAATGGTCAAAGTATCAGAACAGAACAGATCACGCTCACTAAATCCCATGATCATAATACCTAATAAGAAGGTCATTATTTCTATTTAAACACGAAATTCTAAAAATATAACACCCCACCATACAAATTGTAGAGTGTTCTTCCATGCTACTAAGAATATCTAAATGAGCAATCTCAGTCAAGAAGATGTTTTGTATTATTTGTACAAAGGTTCTAAGCAAAACAACATGGTTTATGATGATATAGTTAAGAACATAAGCAGTGGAGACAGATCTTAGTTCTAGTTCTGACTTTACACTTAACTAGGTGTGTGATATTGTGCAATTTAAAATCTCCAATCCTCAGTCTCTTCATCTGTAAAAGGGGGCTAATATTTCCTACAGAGACCATGAGAATAATGTACATAAATTTCCAAATGTATATTTAATAGAGCAAAAGGAGCTCTGTAAATGCCGTTAGTGATGCTCATCAATCCTTATGACTGCCATTATTATTAAAATCATAATGAAGGCAATAATTGGAGCAATTGCAAGATTATCATATCCAATCATAACATCATAGAGGAAAAGCAACAGCTCATTACCCACCAAAAAAATTAGTTTATCAGACCACTTAACTGAACTATGTAAATACTTGGGATAGATGAATGGATGTATTTGTACTTGAGCAAATAGAAGAAGCTTTTCAGTTTATAGCATGGATCCAAAAGCTTTGAGGAACTCTTGGATTTTCTCTAATACCCACCTTTTAGCTTGTTAGCCTATGGGTTCATTTAGTCCATGCATATCACAGGTCACTCCACTTGAGGCGTGTGCTAGCTCCTGAGACAGCAGAGAGGAAAACACCTGTCCTTGGCTTTAAGGCGCTCATGACCTATCGAGGTGTTACTTAAACTTTAATTGGCAAGTCAATTACCTGGCAAGGATTTTAGAAATGTAGAAGCAGAGATTCTAAAATAGTAGGTCCAGCTGGGATTGAGAGTTCATCTCTTTAACTAGGTGCCCGGGCTCGCTGGGAAAAGACATGGCAAAAAGGGCTTGGGGTGGGCAAAGACACAAGCCAGGATGGAGGTGGGCACAAAGCAGGGAACGGACACAGGATACCCAAACTTAAGTTTTCCTGAAGGGCTCAGGAAAGGCTTCTCAGGGAGGACACCTAGAACCGAGCCTGGACAGAGAAATAAAGAGTTAGACTCCTTGATGGCTGCTAAATGGCATTCCAAACATCATCCTGTTCTGCCTTAATGTACTACTTAAGGACAGAGCTTTGGAATGAGACTGCCTGGTTCAAATTACAGCCCCACCTTCTCCCTGTAGGCAGATTATATAACCTCTCTAAATCTTGGTTTTCATGTCTGTAAAAAAGAGGATAATTCTAGTAGACATCTCACAGGTTCTTGGGAGGATTAAATAAAGCAATGTACACCAAAGCAGCTGATGCAGAGCCAGCATGCAACAGACACTTTATAAAATATTATTAATATGGACAAAATCAAAGTCCATGCAACAAGGGGCATTTAAGGATGAGTATATCAGAATAACAAAACTCCACACAATTTCTCCTGTGTCATTTGCAGTCACTGTATGCCTGCCTGCCCATTACTCATGAACCCAGTGAAATAAGCAAAAGTAGGCAGCATTACTCTGATTTTACAGAAGAGTGATTACAGGGCCACATCTGTGTATGTCTGGCCAACTCTCCTAGTAACAACTTTGTTTATACCCATACATGGAAGTTAAAGGTAAACGAATGAGCAAAATCTAGGCTGTATCATGAATATAGTCGCCAAGGACTATAACCTGCATATAAACTAGAAAATAAGCAATTGTCATGAGACTTCATGTATTAGTATATAATTGGTTTATTACCTGGTTGCCTGTTTTATTTGGAGTGGGAGAAATTATAAGTTGCAAAAAAGTACACAGATACAATAAATATCCTAATATCACCTTCACCCTTGACTATTATTTTGGGAACCAACATAACTTCTAGCTAAACATTTTATTTAGTAACAAATGCAAGTAACAAATGTAACTCAAGCATGAAGAAGGAAACACCTTCAGTGATTATTTCTACAACTGAAAAAATATTTCAGATGCAATAAAAAGCCCCTGCAAATTATGGACACAAATATGAATCAAATATATTCAGGGACTGCAGGTGTTAAAAATAATACAGACTATAAAAAAATCTATATTTTAATCTTTTTGGGGGCAGAAACAAATTATCTTATTTACTACATGAATGGTTTCCTCAATTTAACGCCAATCTTTAGCGTCAACGTCTACCTGTCTGAATAAACAGGCTGTGCCAGAAAAGACTAGATTATTTATATTACGAGGTAGTGTTTAAAAATAAAGTAGAGAGATTACTTTACCTATATTGAAAATAAGAATAACATGCATATCATCTCAGCTTACAAAAAACTAATTTTATTTTCTTCTGTTTCCAAGAGGAAGTTTGAGGAGTAAAAATGAAGTAGTAAATTAAATTCCTCTTTGAGGGTGAGTGAGAGGAGGGAGAAGAATATTTACACTTTACTCACATGTTCCAGAAAATGCACCCACATATAGTATACAAACACTGCTCCCACTCTGCCTTCACATGTGACAGCGCAAAGTGGAACTCTGTCTCATTAGTGAAATTTTCTCTCAAAACACATTAATTTAGGACACTTTATATAGTGCTTTGGCTTGTGTGCAGTCAGTTATTTTTTTTTAATTCATGATAAAAATATAGACGGCATAAAATTTACCATTCTAATCATTTTAGGTGTAGAATTCAGTGGCATTAAATAAAGTCATATCGTTACTGGTTTTTATTAAGTTCAATAAGCAATTATACAAACATTTGTTATTACACAACAGCTTCAATTTTTAAGGAAGGTTTTTAAATGCCATTTAGGTATTAGAAATACAATAGCAAGAAATGGTAGGGGGACACTTCCCCATGATTCTCTCTGTTCCCATGAACACTCGGGGACATTGCCAAATACCACAAAATTCACCCAAGGATCTTGCTACTTGGCCTCATGTGCCAGTCAAATGCTCCCACAGGAAGTATGAAGATAGGTCACATTTGCCACTATGTCTCAAGAACCATTTTTTGCTGTTATTTCAGCTTATTGGTGACAGGGTCAGCAAATGCAGAAACACCACTCTCTCTGGAATCTTCAAGGTGGGAGACTATTCTAAGAAACAAAGCATGTTTTTTCATCATTTCATATTTCTTTCAGAGAGCCATTCTCCAAAAGCCCACAGAGGAGAACTGGATGGACTTGGGTAGCCAGAGGAGGAAATTCCACCGTCTCAAGGAAACCAGAATCAAATGCTAGGTTCACTGATGCCCTGAGGTTGCAATTTCACTTTAACTGTTTCTTATGATAATTAAAAATGGGACAGCAAAGGTCAATTGCCCAGAGACTACAGCCAGGAGGAACTGGAGGTGCTCAGGGTGTAGAAATGGGTTTGTTCAGCTTCAAGAGTGTTTTTCAGAAGGCCTGGACTAGCTGTCAATATTCCAGTTACATCTGTATCATAAAGAGAGCATTTTTGTTTGTACTAGAAACCCTCATTGTGATTAACTCTGGATTCACCTAGTATCCTCATTTGATCTTTTTCCTGTATCTTATTCTCCTCTGAACACAGCAGGCCTTCAATTTGTTATAGGAGTAAAGTACTAAGCCTTTTAGACTTTTGTATAGGATTGTTTTTTCTATTATCATCACTATCACCTTATTCACCACCAGTTTGGAGAAAAGTAAAATTAAACTACTTGCCCAAAGCCACAAAGATAAAGGTCTATGATCCTTCATCTAAAATCCAAGTATGTGTTGAAGTATTCTAATGATTTTTGAAGAGGCCTAAAATACAAACATCCCTAGTGAGGTCTTGACCTATACCCAAACATCAAAAACGTTAACATTTCCACAGTGAAATATATCAGTAGTGATGTAAAATGGATAACTGAGAAAAATACAGTTTACAAACAGGACCATGCCAGTTTGAACCAAGCTTTGCTGCCACTTTGCTACAAACTTAAGGAACATTCTTTGTTATTGTTGTTTTAGAAGATTTTGGATTTTGAATTGCAGGTAAGGGAGTGTGGACCTTAAGAAATCAGGACTCATTCAGGCTTGCTGGCTTCTAATGTGTTAATCTTTTAAAGGCAGCTTTGTCTAATAAAAGCCCCTTTTACAAAGAACCACTTTAAATTAAATAATATAGCCACAGTCAGGGGGTCTCAAGAAGAGGACTTCAGCTATCTGCTTGCTATTCAGAAGAAAGCATCTCTACTAAAAAGACCAAAGATCATTCCTTAAGTGTTAAAAAAAAAAAAAAAGAAGAAGAAGAAGGTTATGGAAGTTTCATGTAATGTAAAAGAGAGGTTTCCCAGTGGGAGCTAGAATGCAGGGAGTAATAATACCCGGAACGACAGGAAGAGATGGGTCATGATTTATATTTGCTGAGTGTTCCATGTTCTACAAGCTTGACTGAGCTTCAGTCTCAGGGAAGCCTTTTGCCCTGCTCAGTGGATGATGTTTTCTCTTTTCATACTGGGGATGCTAGGGCTTAGAGACCCCAGTGGAGATACCCCAGATCCAAAACTGGGGAGGTACACAAAAAAATGGGAAGTCAGCCAGCCTTGAAAGCCCACACACTTCTCACCCACATCCCGACTTTTCGGGACACCAGTGAAAACAAATCAAGCCAGCCTGTCATATGATGACAGAGTGATTTCTTTCCCAATATGACATAATCATTTATCATCTTTCATAAGACAGACTTGGACTATAATTTAGTCCCATCGCTGCCGCTTAAATGAACTCTGGGTTGGGATGGGCATTGCCAGATTCTTCAACATGGAGTCACTTAGGGATTTGTATGTCACAAGGTCAGGATCTGAGGTTCCATGGAGGCTCCTGGAGGCAGTGCCCAGTGTGGTGCTGAGGATATAGGAAGCCAAGGATAACTATTAATTGATGGTGTTGATGATAATGAGCCTCCTAGGGCCATAAGAAAAAGAAGCAAGAGAAATTTAGTTGGAAAAGTAAAATTTCTAAATGCATTTGTCATCTCCATAGTGGATCTCCAAAATTCAACACTCAATATTCAAGTAGAATACAACCTAATATGCCCCAGAAATTGAGCATGATCATAGAAAGACAACTCTTAAATAAAGTATGCTTTGGCAGTAAAAGTTGTAACTGCATTTTAAATATATTGTGCATTTAAATGTCTTAATGAGACAATTAAGTCCATGGTAGTGGGAAGCAAGAATACAGAAATCTATTAGTATTAATGGTAAAAACAAAAAATATAAATCATGAATTAAACATATGCTGTATGCCAGAAAACATGCCTTGTGCTCTTGTGCTCTTTTTGTAAGACAGCAACTCTGCTAGAGATTGGAAAAAAATAAAAAGTCAGAAGGGTTGAATAATTTGCCCAAAGACACACAGCAACAAGCAGTGGAGCTGGGATTTTAAGCCAAGCTTCGTCTTTGCAATGAGAACATTCAACTGTTTATTTGTCCAAGTGGATGATTACAACATGACATTTTCATTAAAAAAAAAAAAAAATATATATATATATATATATATATATATATATACATACATATACATACACACACACACACACACACACACAATGGAGGTGGCAGGGTATAAAAAGAAGATAGAATATGCCAAATTGGCATGTTGTATATAACCTTACAATTTAGCAATTTAGGCTTCTGCAGCTGAGCATATGAGCACTTAACATAAAGCATACAATGACAGCACCAGTTGTGTTTTGTCCTTTTGTGAGGATCCCCTTAGTTCAGGACCCCCATTGTGATATCAATGTGTGATCTCCCTTTCCTTGCTCCTCAGCACAATGAAAAGGAGAATTCGACATTCCAACACAGAGTTCCTAGGGGCCAGGGATTTCTGGAGGGAAGCCCAAAAGTTTAGAGGCACAGGAGGATTTGAATCCTAACTCCCTACTCCTTAATTATAAAACCCTGGGCAGCTCTGTGAGTCTGCATTTCCTCATCTTCAAAACATGAGTTGTACCACCTCAAGGTGGCTGAGAGAATGAAATGATCCCATGTGTGCCAACCCCCAGGAACAGGGCCCGTGGTAGGCATTCAATACAGGGTGTTTAATTCAATTAATTTTTTTATCATTCTTACCACCATCATCCAAAGCTGCCAATGAGTTTTCAAGGTAAGGTGCAAAAGCAAACAAACTCTTAACTCCTAAGCTCTCTATTCCAGGGCAACGGACTTGCTTCTTTGCCTGAAAGGCTAATATATCAGCAGTCACTCAGGTTACAGTCCCATGAAAAACACAGGGTGACAAAAGCCCCTTGCAGCAATCTCCAAGAAGGAGAAATAAATTAATCAAGCTGCCAAACGGAGAAGGCCGGGTTGACCTCCTTCTGATCTCATTACTTCTCTATTACCCTTTTGAAAAACATCCTCTTACAGAGATCACTAATTGAAGATTATGTGGAGGGAAATCGCACCTCTCCATCACGGTGGTAACTTTGCCTCATTTGTCATTCTAATAATTCACTTCTTTTCTTTTCTGAAGAGACAGAGACACTAATGGACTATCATCGGTTAAAAAGGCAATTTTTCCATTTAATTGCACTCATTAAACATTGCAATAGAACAATTGGAAAAGCAATATTCTCAATATTTAATCATAGTGTAGGAATAATGAAACATTGCTTCAAAATAAATCTCAGAATATTTATAAAGTCATAAAGGAGCTGTTTTAACAACACCTGTGATCAGAAGCAACATATTTAAAATTAGACATGTGATTTTTCATTTCTCCTGATTAGAGCTCGTAAACATGTGAGTTGCGAAGGAAAGGATTCAAATGGGCCCGTTATCCTGAATGGTTAGTTCTAGCTTTGACAGCTGCTGTGATGTGTGACTAGAGGATCACTCCTGGCCTGTGCTTTCACGCAAGCCAGGCTCACAGCACAGATAAGAAATCTGGGAAATGGGCTTCTCTGTCCATGAACAGGTGGGGCCCTGCACGGTGGTTTCTAATATCAAAGACTAATTGCTACTTTCACATTTTTTAACAGCTTTACTGAGATATAATTCACGTACCATACAATTCACCCATTTAAAATGTACGATTCAATGGTTTTTAGTACATCCTCAGAGTTAGGTAACTACCACCTCAGTCAACTGCAAAACATTTTCATCATCTTTAACTACTACCCTTCGGACCCCAAATTAAGTCCCCCAGGCCCCCTGGCAACCACTAATCTACTTTCTGAGTCTATAGATTTCCCTATTCTGGATGTTTCATATGAGGGCTGTCTGCATGACACTGACGTAAACTGGCAGCCAAGAAGTGTGGACGGGGATGTGCATGCGTGAACAGTGACGCCTTCACCCTACTAGTCAGTGTGGTGCTAGATGCTGCGGAGTGAGCATGTTTACTGTGTGGCTGTTGCATTCAAAATCACTGAGCGAATACAGTAACGAATCTGCATTAAATTTTGCCATAAGCTTTAACATTCCTCTGCGTAAACTATTCGGATGATTCAGAAAGCTTTCGGGGGCAATGCAATGAGTGCAGTGCAAATGAAAATGTAGCACAAACGCTCCAAAGATGGTCCAGAATCTGTTGCAAAGTGATCCCCATTCTGGAAGGCCTGCAACAAGCAGAACACCTGAGTAAGTTGAACCAGTACAGGTTAAGAGACACTGGGAGAACTGTGTGAAGTCTCAAGGTGCCTACTTTTTAGGGGACTAAGGTGTCATTGTTATATGTACAATGTTTCTCGTATCTTGTACCATCTTCAATAAATGTGTCTATTTTTCATATTACATGGCTGGATACTTTCCAGACAGCCCTCATATGAATGGAACCATACAATATGTGGTGTTTTGTGACTGACTTATTTCACTTAGCATAATGTTTACAAGGTTAGTACACATTGTAGCATGTATTAGCACTTCACTCTTTTTTATAAAGTAAGAATATTTCATTATATGAAATATTTATCCATTTTTGCTCTGATGGACAGTTAGGTTGTTTCCACCTTTTGGCTGGTAAGAACAATGCAGCCATTAACATTTGTATACAAGTTCCTCTCTATGTTTTCATTTCTTTCCCATATATATCTAGGAATGAAATTTCTAGATCATAGGGTAACTCTAACTACCTGAGGAAAAGCCAACTGTCTTTCCAAAGTGGCTGCATCATTTTGCACTCCCACCAGCAGTGCGTGAGCATTTCAATTTCTCCATGCCCTCAGCAAGACTTGCTACCCTCTGACTTTTCACTTGCACATTTCAACAGTGGGGTAATATTCGAGACATGGGCAACACAGAAGCACCCTAGCTCACTCTGCAAACAGAGAATGCTGGTCCTATGAATTGAGGGGAGGCAGCTCAGCCCAGCTGGGAAAGGCCAGGGTTTTAGAATCAGGCAGACAGAGGTTCAAATCCCATCTCCGCTACTTTCAAGTTCATGGTAGCCTTGAGCAAGTCACCTACACTAGCAGAGCATTGGTTTCTCCTGTCTGTAACACAGAAGAGATAACTGTATAGGAAAAGAATGAATGTTGAAGGAGTAAAATAATTCCAAAAATGTCTAGCAGAGTGCCCAGCATCCAGCTGCTGCTCAGCAAAGTGATTTCCATGATTATTATTCATACCCTGCTGCACCATAACCTTGGGCAGGCCTCTTAGTCCTTGGGATGCACACACTGGGCTCCTGTCCAGCCCAGTCATGGGCCCAACAAGCTCTATAATTTAGTAAAGTACGTTGGGCAGAAGAAAAGGAAAATATATGTTGAAGTAACCAGGAACGAGCAATCTTACTTACCAAAGAATATTCATACAGAAACACGTTTTCCTGATTTCAAAGAGGAGGAAGAGATGGAGAATCCCCTCTCCCCTGTTCTTTCATTGCCATGCAGGAGAATGTGCAAGGACCATCAGTTTTAGTCTCTAATGTATAAAATATCATGTTGCAACAATGTCTGGCACATAGTAGTTATGCACTCAACAATAAGTATTGTTGAATGAGTAAATGCATGAGTAAATGAATGAAACAATATCATGGGTGATGTAATGGAATAGCTTGGATGCCCTCCCCAGCTACACCATAATTTCCACCAGAGCCCACAAAGCAACTTAAAAAAAACAAATCTAAGGGGTGCAGGGAACAGAGCATGCTAAAAGTTTCAAGACAAATCTGACAGCCTCCCTATTCATTTGCCACTCCCAAGACTCCCGACCAGACTTTGTTAAGCAGCCCCTTAACTCTTCACTCAGATTCACTAATGTAATTTTTTTTACCATTTCTCTATATTGGACACAAGCAAACTGTAGCCCACCACCCAAATCCAAATCATTGCCAATTTTTGTATGTTGTGTGAGCTAAGAATGGTTTTCACATTTTTAAATGGTTGGAAAAACACAAAAGAAGGATAATATTTTGTGACCCATGAAAATCATATAAAATTCAAATTTCAGTGTCCATAAAGTTTTTTAAATTGAAACACCACCACGCCCATTCATTTGCATATTGCCTGTGGCCGCTTTTGCACTACAGTGGCAGAGTGAAATATTAATAGCTGCAACAGAGACTGTACTACAAAGCCTAAAATATTTACTGTCTATCCCATTACAAAATAAGTTTGCCAGCCTCTCCTCCATAAACTAATTTTGTTCACAATGATAAAAGTAAAGTAACTATTAGAGGCAGCAATATCCAGTGATGAGTTAATTCAGATTAGTTCAGACCTAGCTGGGTTTGAATCCTGCCTCTCATAGGAATTGGTAATATGATGCTACTGACAAGTTACTTAACCTCTCTGAATCTCCATTATTCTCCACTGTTAAGTGGGGTTAATAATATCTTTGTCACTGGGTTGTTAAGAAGTTTAAAAAAGGGTATGTGTGAAAGCCTTTGGCATAGACCCTGGATATACTAAGCACTCAACAAATGCTAGCCATCATTGTTACATACTATTCCTTTAAGAAAGAAACTTTAGAAATATAGAAAAATGTTTTACATTACCAAGGGAATCAAAGTCAAAATGTCACTTTTCCCCCTTAATGCTGGCTAATACACAGAAGGTTTGGAAGACATTAAAAACAATAGAACAAACTCTATAATCAGCATGTAACAAAATCCAGATGGATTTGCCTCATTTGCTAATTTGAATTGTTTGTCCTTGTCTTCCCCCACCACCCCCATCCCACTGGCAGGGCAAGTGAGAAGGAAATACACAATCATCCCATTTATATACAGTGAAATTGAAACCATTTGGCTTTTTGTAAAATTTGGAGCCAAATGTTTAGGCAAGACATTTGGGTTTGTCCACTTTAGCTGCTGTTTTGAGGCACTGATTTGAATTTGCCTTCGATCCACAACCTGTCTCAGTGGGTCTGCCACTTACAATATGTTTAACAAACACTCACAAATAAAATCCATTTGCATCCATTTGGTAGGAAGAGCTAATGTCACTAAACATCACCAGCATCATATGCCTCCCCATCTATCTCTCCCCAACCTCCAAATGCTGCTGTTCACAACTGTGCTTCATGGCTGGAAACCAAAATAGACGAGAGCCCCTGACGGAGGGGCCCGTGATGCATGTGCTGACGCCAGGCACTGAGCGTGCGTTCTCACGCCCTCTTCATCACTCTTAACTACCCTACTGCGCAGCTTCCTATAATTTACTTTTCCATGTGCTCCGGTGTACCACTCAAGAAAATGACAGAGCAATAAGATAACATAAAAATTCAAGCCCCACGTCTTTATTCACTGTTAGGACATCCTTTTAAGGACTTCAAATTCAGTCCTATAGACCCACAAACATCAGACAATAATTCTTGTGGCAGACTACAAATACATTATATTTCAAGTTTCAATAGGCCTTCCAGTTATGTCATTCTACTTCAGCCTTAATTTAATTTAAAAAATATATAATGGCAAGCCTATCTTTAGACTTAAACAAAATAAAATTGGGGAGTGGAGGCAGGAGGGTGGCTGCTACTACCCTGGCTCCAAAATTCCTGCTCCAGAAAGATGATTATAACTTCCTATTGACAATAGAAATTTTACATACCAAACTTTTTCTACACTGTAATAAAAACAAACAAACAAACAAAAAACAACACTAAAATGATTAGGCAATATATAGGCTTTATCACTGTTGAATAGCAGAACTCTTATATTCTATCTGTAAAGCTATTGGTTAAGGTATGACTACATTATAAATAAAATAAAACTACACACAATATAGATTCTGATGGTAAATGAGACAATTAACCTAAAATCCTTTGCAGTCTGGCACTAACAAGACAATAGCTTCAGAAAACATAAAGCTATTTTCCTTTGCTGTGACCAAATTATGGCTTCAATTAAAGACATAGACCCTGTATTGGTACATATGGGATGACATCAAATTTTTCTAAGAATACTAGTTCTCTCTTCGATTAGACAAGGTATACCATCTTCTGCAAAACAGCTGGATCATTTGTCAATAATCAAGAGAAACAGATGGTTAGAAACATCCAGATACTTGAAAACATCTGGATATTTCATTCTTCATTCAGATGTTTGGCTTCCCCTAGGTACAGCCTGCTATCTATGGTTGAATAATTCTAAAAAGCATTTGGCCAAGAGGTAAGTTTACTTCATCAATTCCTTCTCAAGATAATTATGTTTGGCAAAGGAAGTCCACATTCTTTGGGGAATAATGTTGTTATTGGAATTTATTTTATCAGCATGAATTAATCAAACTATTTCTGTAAAATGCTAGGGAGTAAAAAACATGCAAAATTGGACCACTATGCAATGCAGGTTCAGTCATGTTAAACTGTCTACCTGGAGTTCACAGAAGTATAACTACCCCTACATAACAAATCAGAACCAGTTTAGTATGACAGCACAGTGACAAAAAATAAGGTTGTTGAGTAAATGCAAGTAGAATTGCTTATATGCTTATGTACTCCTCCATTTAAAAATCCAGGTACAATTTCGGTTCTACATCTTGAATACTGTAATTAGTTCATTCATTCAACAGAAATTTACTTGGCTCCCACAGTCTATATAGTCACATATGTGAAGCTGAGAAGTCAACGTTGAGTATAACAGATAAAGTTCTTGCCTTTATGCTGGTTGGGGAGACAGAGAATAACAAATAGTCTCACCCAAATATGTCATTATCCACATTTCATGATATATGCTATGAAATGAAGGTAAAAGATATAATTACAGATGACATTGGAAGAGGTCTGATTAAGATTAGCAAGTCAGAGGGGTCTTATCAGAGGACATAAAAGAAGAGGATTTAGGGAGGAAAACTGCATCCAGGTAGAAGGGACAGAAGAAGAGATAGCTGAAGAACAAAAGAGCTTTGCTTCCTCCCAGAACATAAGAAAGGCTAAGGGTGGAGGGTGGTGGGTGAGGTCTCTGTGGCGATGGAACAGTCTTACATTTTAATTGTGGTAGTGCTTACCTGAACCTACACATGTGATAAAATGGCATAGGACTTACATTAGCTATCCACTGCTATGTGATAAATTACCAAAACATTCATGGCTTAATATAACGCAAATTTGTTATTTTACAGTTTTATAGTCAGAAGTCCAAATTGGATTTCATGGGGCTAAGTTAAGACATTAGCACCATGAGTTCCCTTCTGGTAGCTCCCCATGAGAATCCATCTCATACTTTTTCTGACTTCCAGAGGCTACCAACTTCATTCGTATGGTGATCACCTCCCTCCAGCTTCTAAGCCAGCAATACCTGGCTGACTTCTCACCCTGCTGTCTCTCAGTTTATCCCATTTGACTCCCTCTTCCAAGAACCCCTCTATTACATCGGACCCACACAGATAATCATGGATAATATCCCTATTTTAACTTCAGATTAAGATTAGCAACCTTAATTTCATCTGCAACCTTAATTCCCCTTTTCCACGTAACATGTGTATTCACAGATTCTAGGGATTAGGACGTGGACATCTTAGGGGTGGGAAGATGGGGACCATGAAACTATACACTCACACTGTTCTAACGTCAACTTCCTGGTTCTGACACCATGCTATAGTTATATACAGAATACCCATTATAGAAAACTAGGTGAAGAGTAGAGGAATCTTCTCTGTACTATTTTTGTGAACTACTATGACTCTATAACGAGTTTTTTTAAACATTTTTTTTAAATAGCCAATACTTGCAAGACAAATAATATATGCACAGCACTGTTCAAAGCACTTTACATTTATTATCTTACTTAATCCCCCCTACAACCCTATAAAGTGGACATTAGTCCTATTCTATAGATGAGAAAATTAAAGCAAAGATCAGTTATATTAATTTAGCCAAGGCCATATTAATCCAAATAGTGTGTCTCTAAAAGCTGTGTTCTTAAAATCTATTTATGTTTTAAGGGCTCAAATTTAATTAAGTTTCCAAATAAATGGACCATAAATCAAAAAGTAAGAGGAGACAGATTGATAAGAATTATCATTTTTAAAAAAAAGGCCTGGGCACACAGGTGGCTCACACCTACAATCCTAGCACTTTGGGAGGCTGAGATAGGAGGATCACTGGAGCCCAGGAGTCTGAGGTTGCTATGAGCTATGATGATGCCACTGCACTCTACCCTAGGCAATAGAGTGACACCCAATCTCAAAACAAAACAAACAAACAAAACAGGAAGAAGAGGAAGATGATAATGATACTAGAAGAATCTTAAGAGGCAACGTTGTGGGGCTAAATCCTGGGCTTATTCTAGGCTATCAGAAGAACCCCCCAAGAACCCTCCAAGTAGTTTTCCCTATCTTCTAAAGAAAAATTGGGTTGTAGACAAGGTAAGGTTCAGTAGAAGGATTAATCCACTATGCTTGGGGGTCCACTATTTACAGGTTAATTTACAGGCTTGCTGCCTTTCTTTTCCTTCCTTTCTCCCAGCCACATGGATCCAAGAACAAATCAGGCTGTCCACTGTAATTCCTCATTTCTGAAAAGTGTCTTTACAGGTATGTGGCATGAAGTAGCTTTTGTTCATTCCAACTTCTTTAGGGTTTTCAGCTCAAGGGAATGAACACTTGACCAAAAACAGTCAAATAGATTCTCTCCTGAGAATATAAATCTGCAGCTGAACCATACAAGGAAAGAAGAAAGAGGATTAGAGCTGAGTCATCCCAAAGGCAGTACCATGAAAACATGAGTCCATGAGTTCCCCGGAGTGGTGGTCCCATGTCCCCAGGCACACAGATAAAAGCTACATGCCTAGAATGACAGAGCCTAGTAGCACTGCAACGTTGGTACACCAAAGTTGGGCTTCCTTCCTCTAGAACATAAGACACAATGTGGCTGAGTTTCTGTTACATGTAACCAAACTCATAGCAGGTACAGTGTCAATATTTCCTTTTTAAATTTACCAAAGACTTTTCTGTTGCTTACAACCAAAGAACCCTAAAGTATGCAACTCCTGCATCTATAATAGAAAGCTGGAAATTCCCCTCCACTTTATGCACTCTCCTCTCATTCCTCTGTCTTCATTCCCATCAAAGCCAAACTTGTCTAGAAGTTTAAACATACACACACAAGACTCCTCTCAGACCCAGGGCTCATAAAAGTTTCTGTAGAATGATTCTAGGTTGCTGCAGACACTCAATTATTGTTCCCTCCCCACACCCCACCCCAGGATGTAGACATCAAGAAACTGTCATCCTCTAACTCTGAATTTGAGGGGCGCAATGCCTTTAACTCAAAGGGAAAGTGACTCACATCCCCTCGGTGTTTTCTAAAAGGATATTGTTAGAACCAATTTCTACTCCTGGATCTTTTGTGCTCAAGGGTAGAAGCAGGCAGCAATCCAAACACTGTGTAACCTTTTCAGCAGCCATAAGGAAAAAGTCACTACCACTTTGCTTTTTATACCGAGGCTGAAGAAAGAAAAGGCAAAACCAATGCACTAGGGGCTTAGCAATGTCTTCTAAAAAAGAAATAGAAGATGTTTATAGGGAGTGAAAATGAATGATAATAGTCTCACTGTCCACTCTCATTTCCTCGTGGTTCTACCAAATCCCTGGATGTCATAAACACTGAAGGGGAATAAAATGCTCTAATAAATCAAGGTGAGGACACTGTGAAGGGAGCCGATGGGGAGGCACACCTGCTCAGTGCCAGCTCTCTGGACAGTGAGTCAACAAACAGAGAGCAGGTTTCCAGAACTGAGACGGGCACAGCCTCCAAACAAAGGAAACTTCTCTGGACTTCTCCCACTACACATACACCCCCTCCAGTTGTGGGAAGGGGGCAAAACACTGTTCTCTGCTGTTATCCTACCAAGTACTTCCCTACTTTTTAGCCTAGGCTTTCTTGACCTCAGCACTATTGACACCTGGGGCCACATGTCTTTCTGTGGGTGCTGTCCTGCACACGGTAGGATGCTTTGCAGCATCTACCTATGAGATGCCAGTAGCCTCCCTCCATTACATTGTAACAAATAAAAATGTTTCCAGACATTGGCAAATGTTCTCTTGGGGGCAAAATCACCACCAGGGAAAAAACACCACTTTACCTGCACTGAGGGGGAGGGAGGGAGAGAGATGAAGGGAAGGAAGGAGGGAGAGAGGAGGGGGGGAGGGAGGGAGGGTGAGCTCGAGTGAGAGAGAGGGATAGGGAGAGAGAATGTATTTACCCAAAACACCATCAGCACTCAAGCTTCTATGGTTGTTTACCCCCTTCTTCACTTGACTAACTCCTATTCATCCTTTTAAATTCAGCCTCAAAACAACTTTCTTCCAAAAGTCTTCCCCAACCCCTCCACTCCTTGGCGGAGTTGGATGCTCCTTCTCTAGGTGCCCCCAATTTCCTGGGCAACTTGTCTCCCAGGTTTCATCTCTAGAGTCTAACTTCCTTGCAAGCAAGAAGCAAGTTCATTTCATCTTTGCACCCCCAGCGCTCAGCAGAGTGCCTGGGTCACGTTAGATATTCAATAAAGGTTTGTTAGAAAAGTGAATATTGAATGAACAAAGAGAGAAATGGTGGTTTCAGCAGAAGGCATGTCCCAGAGTACAGGACTGATTTTGAGTGGCGTAATTCCACAACTTGAAAAGCAGCATTGAAAAGGACTACAGCTAGGAATCTACCACCTGTGATGGAACACAATAAAAAAGGAAGTACATCATGCTCACCATCTTCCAAGAACAGAATTTTACAAGTTGCAAAGCCAGATGAAGCAGTAGAAAAAAACAGTACGGTAGTAAAAAAGGCTCATTTTCAGATAAGAAAACTGAGGTTCAGAAGGTTAAACAGCTTGCCTAAGGCTACGTGATGGAGAAGTAAACGCTAGGAATTAAAGCTAGGTCTTCATGTTCATGTCCAACACTGTCTTCCTGGTACCATCCAAACAGTGAAATAATGAATTCTCCACTCTGAGAGCTGTTCATATTACTAATGTAGGTCAAGGGAAATGGTTTAAAAGCAGAGATTATGTGGATCTCTTGCCAAGACATTGATAACTATGTGACAGAAAGAAAGACACTCTCATTCATTGCTGGTGGGAGAAAAAAATGGGTACAACCCTCTTGAAAAGAATTTGACAGCATACACCAAAGGACCTTGGCCCAGTGAACTAGCTATTTCACTTCGTGGAATTTAACTCAACAAAACCATGTGAGGAACAGAAAACAAAGAAAACACAACATTCTGTGCACACATGTCAACACTGTTACTTCAGTGCCACCTCTAACAACAAAAACAAAACAAAACAGAGAGCACTCTCTCTGAAATGTGTTGAAAAGAAGATTAACACCAATTTGTTAAGGAAATGTTCTACAGAATAATAGTCCTATGATTTGGAAGGAGATAAAGGATTTTCTCCATTAGCCATTTAACAAGATGGGCTCCACAACAGTTTGAATAGTCTAAGAACTAAACCTGATTTAATCAAGGGAATAGGGAAGGACTGGGTGAAAACAGTCATAAAGGGCACTGAACATTTCTAACAGCAAGAAAAACAAAACAAAAACAAAACTGGAAACCTGATAAGTATTCAAAAATAGGAGACTTGTTAAATACAGATCTACTCTGTTGCTATTTAAAATGATATTTACAAAGAATGTGTTAAACCGAGGGGAGATATTTGGTAAGAATGCTACATGAAAGACACAGGATTCAAATATTTATAAATGCAATCACAAATTAGATAAATTGTAGCATATCCCCATGATGGAATATTCTACAGCCATGAGAATGAATGGTGCACAACTCTGTGCAACATTAAGCATAAATGTTGAGAGAAGGAAGAGTATCTACCATATGATTCCATATATTAATATATAAGGCGCAAAAATGACCAAAACCTATTCCTGCTGTCCCAAGTTAGGTCAGTGGCTACCCTCGGTGGGGTTGGGGGAGGATGACTGGACAAGGGCAGGAAGAGGCTTGCATCTTCTTTTTAGATCTGAGTACTGATTACCTGGGTGTGCCACTTTATTATGGTCCATCCAGCAGCAGGTATATATAACATGTGCTTTCATGGATGTGTGCTATATTTCACTAGAGTTTTAAAAATATAGTCAAAACTCCCTAAAAATGAGAGGCTGCCTCTGAGAGTGAGGAAAAAGTAAGTCACAAATTAATTTTGGTTGTCTTCAGATGGTGGGACCATAGTAACTGTCTTATCTTTTTTTCCTCTATATTTTACAAATAATTCAATAATAACCATTTATAATGGAGGGGAGGAGAGGGAGTAAACAGTACTTAAAGCAAACAAAACACTTGGCAGGATTGTGTGAGCACACCAACAGTGTTTGAAGATCTGTGTGTGTGTATGCATATATATGAGGGTGTGTGTATCTTGCTCTTACCAAGAGAAGCACTATTAGTGTTTCTAGTCAGGTGGAAAAAGTACGTCTAAACCTCACAAGAGCAAAGCAAGTGTAACCTCTTACTGTCAAGGTGACACAAACTAAATAGACACTAAGTTTAAAATCTTCTGGTAGTCAATAAAGAAGCACTAAAGGTACACTCACAGTAAAAAGTCTGAAAGCACACACATAAAAATCCTGTGGCAGGCATTTTTAGTGATTTTTATTTTCTTCTTATATGTATTTCTATTTTTTAAAATGATGAAAACAGGCTTGGCGTGGTGGCTCACGCCTATAACCCTAGCATTCTGGAAGGCTGAGGTGGAAGTATCACTTGAGGTCAGGAATTCAAGACTGGCCTAAACAAAAGTGAGATCCTATGTCTACTAAAAATAGAAAAATTAGCCAGATATTGTGGCACACTCCTGTAGTTCCCGCTACTTAGGAGGCTGAGGCAGGAGGATCACCTGAGCCCAGGAGTTTGAGGTTGCAGTAAGCTATAATGACACCACTATACTCTACCTGGGCTGACAAAGCGAGACTCTGTCTGAATTGATTAATTAATTAAAATAATGAAAACATATTTTGTACCTGAGTTACCAATGGACATACTAGCAGAACACAGAATAACTGTGAGGACCAACAAGGCAGTATGAGCACATGTATAAGCACACTTAATAAATGTGTTTTTGTCTTCATAATCACATAATTATTTTATTACTATATAAAATGCAGAGGTATCTTTAAAAGTACAAGGTGAGGCTTTTTCTTCCAAAAAACAACAGTTCCACTTCTCATGTCAATATTTCTATTACGACTCACCCAGTGATTTTAGATACTGAAAAATTTCAAGGAAAAGGTAACTATATTAGGGAAAATTCTACTTTTGCCTCATGTTCAAGTTCTCTTACATAAGAAAATTTACTATTTCTATAGCAGACAGAAGAAAAAGTGACAAAATTTAAGATCAAAAGAGGTAGATGGATCAATAGATATAGACAGATAGTATATGATTAACTGATAGTAGATGATTAACGATTAATAGGTAGATGATAGATGACTGATGATTAATACATGATAGTTGACTGATGATTAATATATGATTAATCAATGATTAATAGGTAGATGACTAGATGACTGATAGATGATTGATTGATAACTGATAGCTGATTGATAAAACAGATGATAGATAGATAGACAGACAGATAGATAGAGGCTGGAAAGAAATGTCCAGAAAAGTTCAAGACATCAAGTGAAGGAGATCTCCCTGTGACCGATGCCAGCAAGAAACCCATGTGTGGACTGACTGCCCCAGAGGGTCCCGAACTGACGGGGAGGGTGAGAGGGAGTTGAGATGGCCCACTACATCAGAATAACAGCATTAACAGTGGAGATGGGGGCACTGGCAGCAGAGGGAAAAATGTCCATGGAATCCTACCATATCCAGCACCTTTTAAAAAGTGCTTATCATTCTTTATCTAACTTAATTCTCACAATAACTCCAGGTGAGGGATGCCCAGCTCCATTTTGTGGATTTGGTAAGTGAGCCACAGAAAGAGGAAGTAGCTTCTTAGGAAGCAGTAGAGCCAGGATTTTGATTCAAGCCAGTCACTGGAAACTGTGCTCTTAACTTTTTGCAAGCAGGGATATCAGGAAGATGCCCATGGGGACAAAAATCACCGTAAAACTGGACAATTCTTATTTGAGAAGGAAGTCTGCAAGAGAGGGAAGCAGAGCTAAAGGCTGAGGCCTTTACATTACAAGAATCAAAGGCCAGGGGAGCTGGGGAAGGTGGTTTCTGACAGCTTCTCTAGCAGTCTTTAAGAACAGGAGAGCCTAGAACTGTAGACAAGGGCACTCTGGGTTTAGAAGACAGGGACATTTGCAAAGGAGGGTAAGGTAGCAATCACAGTAGGTGAGAAGTGGGAAAAAAAAAAAAAAAACTTCTTTGAGCACCTGCTACATGCCAACATTGTTAGATATTTTCTTATTTCATTTTCCCAGTAAACTTATTATATAAGAAAGCATAATTAGTCACATTTTATAGATAAGGAAACCAAGGACCCTAGTCTAAGGCACCATGGCTACCAAGTGGAAGAGACCTAGACTGGAATCTAGGCTTTCTGGTTTCCAAGGCTACATACAACATGGCCTTTCTGCCCATATGTTGACTTTGACCACCCGAGCAACTTTCTGTGATTCTTTAGGCACTCTAGGTACTTGGATGATGGAAAGCAAGTAATATGAAAATGGAAAACCTTTGGTTTTAGTAGCACACAAATCCGCCCCAATGGATGAAAACATCTGCAATCACTCAACAGCTATTTGTTGAGTCCTTCTGTGCACCAAGCAGCTGGGAGCACACTGACAAATAGAGAGGATAGGACACAAAAGATGTCCATGGACAGAGGTGGTGGGGAAGGTACACCTTGGCAGAAGTGAGGTCCTAAATGCCACCAACTTGGGAGCTGACCACCTATGGCAGAGCCAAGGCCTGTCTGATTATTTTAGCCACAAGACCAGTGTTACAGTGTTGCAGAACCTTCTAGATACATTGTTCATGAAGCCAGACAACTTGGAGTCTTGGCTCCCCCAATGCACAGAAGTTCGGTAGTTGCTAACAGCGTTGAATTAGACCTCCAATCCCAGGCTGCCACTTTCTACCAATATAAGCAAGTTTCCTTACTTGAAGTTTTCAGCTAAAAAAGGAGCTAAAAGTAGTTTTGCAAAACCAAATTCAATTTTAAAAGACAAACAAATAGAATCTGTGAATATGCTACATTACATAAATTAAGGTTGCAGATAGAATTAGGATTGCAGGTCGCTGACCTTAAAAATAAGACTATCCTTGATCTCCAGCCGGGCCCAAGGTAATCATAAGAGTCCTTAAAAGTGAGGGAGACAGGTAGAAGAGAAAGAACCAGAGACATGGCCATTTGAGAAGGACTTGGCCCAATGTTGCTGGCTTGAAGATGGGGGAAGGGGCCATGGGCCAAGGAATGCAGGCAATCTCTATAAATTAGAAAAGGCAAGGACATGGATTCTCTACTAGAGCTTCCAGAAGGAACATAGCCCTGATGACACCATGACTTTAGCCAGTGAGACCTGTGTCAGACTTCTGAACCCCAGAACTATAAAAAAATAAATATGTAGCCTTAAGTTAGTAAGTTTGAGGTTATTTGTTAAGGCAGCCATAGAAAACAAATACCTCAGGCTCATTTTAAAAGATACTTTTTTATTGCATAAGCAATACATGAACAATTCTCTCTCTTTAAAAAATTAAAGCATTATAAACCAGTCTAAAGCCAGCTCTTGGTCCTTCCTATTCTCTCCCCTCTCCGTCCCTCCTATAGACACAGACACTGTGAATAAACTGAGTGTGCATTCTTCAGACCTCCTCGTCTGTCTTTCCTTACATATATAAGGGTCACATTGCTCACTGACTCCTTCATCACTGCCAGTCATGAAACAGTTAACACTCATCTCCCCAGGAGGGAAACAGCTCAAAAAGCCCAACACCTGCAAAGGAATCACAGTGTGTGCTCACTGCTCTTGGGAGTGAAGGAAGTGACAGTTTGAATGCCTTTCAGTATACCTTCTGTCTGCCTTTCAGTTATAAATTCTCCATTCCGGAGCTTGTGGTAGGAACTGAACTCTGCAAGCTCGAATCTGTTAAGTATGCACTGCTTAGAAGATTAAGAAAGGAATTTGTTTATACACATGGGGCCTAGTATTAGCAAAAAAAAAAAAAAAAAAAAAAAGAAAATTAGCCAAAGACATAGAGGGAATGTGATCAATAACAAAACCACCAGTCCAACCATGCTTGGCCACCAAGACGTAAATGCCTACAAAGCTGCCAGAAATTGGTCACACCACACCCTCCTCCCTCTCTGTTTTATTTATTTATTTTTTTTAACCATCGGGATGTCTGGTATTTTTCACAAGTCTCATATCTGTTTCCCATACCTTCTGAGAGACCACTGGCAAATCACAAATTAAGTCAGACTTTTAGAGCACTAGTACTTTGAAATCTTCCCTGAAACAGGGATGCAGGCAGCTGGCTACTGTGTTCACTCAATATCCACTTCTCTGTGACTTCCTGAGCGTCCACTCCGACACAGAGCCTGGCCCTTGTCCCTGTACTGCCAACTCAAATGCCCCCTACCTTCAGAGGTGGTTCATTACTTTCAAAAAGTAGCAATATTATCCCGGGCTAAAACATTGAAAAGTGGTAGAGATGGGCTGAGACAGCTGTAAGAGCATGCAAGGGTGAGAAAAACTCCTTTCCCTTGCTAGTGGAAGCCAAGTCCCAAGAGCAAGGTTTAGGCATGTAAATCCCTGATCCCGTGGAGATGCCCAATGTGCTGAGACGAAGCATGTCTTCTCCACTGTGACTAGCACATGGCATGCGCCCTATCCGTGCTAGGGGTAGGGACTGGAACTGCAGCATTACAATGACCATCAGTATTACTGCACATTTGGGTCCACTTGTCATTGTAAAGGAAAGTCCTTTTGATATACAGCCAAAGCCATCAATCTGGTGATTTGGCCTTACTCTTAGAGATGAAAACAAATTAGCTTTACAAGGAGTATAATCCAACTTGTGTTTGTTATTCAGTAAGATATTAATACATTCAAACAACAAACATAGTGTGTGCTAGTTGTCCATATGTCAGTGTGTGTATGCCAAATATATGCCAGGAGGTGTGGGACAGAGCCCAGGAGGACTCTTTTCTAGAAAAGCCACTAATTATGGAGGTAAAATGTCAGTGGGTTCTATGTGCAGCTTAAGGAAATTCACAGTTAGAAGGAAACACATTAAATTAATGCTTTTGTGGAAAATGCTATATTACTTTAGGATATGTGATCAAAAAAACGCACATGGGTTTAACATTGCAGGGTGAGGGAGTAGCTATGGATGATGACGATTGTGATGATGATGATTGTGATGACAATGATGATTGTGATGACAAAGACAGAAGAATGAGAGGCAAAAGAGGAAGAGAAGAGGAAGGAGGAGGAAGGGAAAACAAGGATGATAACCATGATGACCACATTGGTGACAGTAACCGAATGTTTACTAATGGCCACACTCTTGTTCTAAGCGGTTCATACATATGACCTAATTAATCCTTCCAAAACTCCTATCATGCATCCAATTATTATCCCTCTTTTACAGAGGAAAATATTCACACTGAGAACCGTTAAGCAACAAGTCGTGATCCAGATAGCAGAACCAGAATTCAAACCCAGGACAACTACATGACTCCACAGCCAGAGTTCATGACCACCAAGACACTGCGGGGTGTCCACCTCTTATCTCTCCTTTCTCTTTATTAACAACACCTCATTTTAATTCCGAGTAGCCATGTACCTAATAAAAAACCTCTGCGTACTCCCTTGCAGCTATGGGTGGCCATGCGGAATGGTTCTTGCCAATGACATGCCAGAGGAATTCCTGGGGTAAGATGGCATGTGCTTCCTGATCTTCACTTTTCCCCTTCTTCCTGACTGGGCAACAGACGAAACTCCCGGAGGTGGAACAGCCACAGGCTAAGGTTCAGAGGGAAGATTGAAGCAGTCATGGACTCTGATAGCACCATAGGCTGGACTCCCAAACTGCACTGCCCACTTCTAAAGCTCTTGTCATGAGACAAAAACTGAGTCCTGATTGGGAAAGCTGAGGTCCAATCCTTGCTGCTATAGTCACCATGGCAAGGTGATCCTCGTCAGTACAGATTCCACTCCAGCCCTCTCCTTCCATCAGCTGAGTCCACCACGTGTGGGACCCGATCTTCATTCTGAAGTCTTATGGTCATGGTGCTTGACAAGAACTGAAATTGTGCAAACTCAGAGTAATTAAAAAAAAAAAAAAAGGATAGGCTGAACACAATGGTTCATACCTATAGTCCCAGCACTTTGGGAGGGTGAGGCAGGAGGATTGCTTGGGCTCAGGAGTTTGAGGTTGTAGTGAGCTATTGTAACACCGCAGCACTCCAGCCTATGCAACAGAGCAAGACCCTGCCCCCACAAAAAAGGTACAACTTGTAACATAATAGACATTCATTAAGTATCTGGTCAATAAAAGGAGAATAGAAAGAAGAGCAAGAAAGGAAGCAATCAGCACAATTTCCCATGAAAAGGAATGTTGAAGGCCCAAATGTGGGAATTCTTCCTGTCTAAAGTCTTATCATTCATACTTCTATGAGTTTCTGATGGCTGCTGTAACAAATAACCACAAACTTAGACTTAACAAACACATTTATTCTCTTAGTGGTTGGGAGGTCAAAAGTCTAAAATCAGTCTCACTGGACTAAAATCAAGGTGTCAGCAGGGCTGGTTCCTTCTGAATGCTCCAGGGAATAATGCATTCCTCACCTCTTTCAGTTTCTAGAAGCTGCCACATTGTTGGCTCACAGCTGCATCACCTCTTCTTCCTCTGCTTCTACCATCGCACGGTTGTCTTTCTCTTCCATGGTCACATTCCCCTCTGCTTCCCTCTTTTAAGAACACTTGTGATTGCACTTAGTGCCCACCTGGATAACTCAGGCTAATGTCACCATCTCAAGACCCTTAACTTGATTCCAACTGCAAAGTCCCTTTTGCCATATAAGGTAACATTCGCAGGTTCCAGAGATTAGAGCCTAAATATGTTGGGTGTCATTATTCAGCCTACAGAGCACTCTGTTCATTTGTTCAAGACATAATTGTTGAAAACCAGGCATTGTGTTAGCAATGAAGGGGTAGCAGTAAAAAGGTATTCAGTTCCTTACTTCACTAAAAAACACCTTTTCTAAAAGATTCTGCTTAAGTTCTTTTTAATTTTGTTTTAATTTCAAAATATTAACTGGGTACAAATGTTTTTGTTACATGGATAGCTTTTATAATGTTTTAGTCAGGGTTGTAAGTGTGCCCATCACCTGAATATTATTTATTGTACCTGTTAGGTAGATTTTTACCCCTCCCTTCCCCACTCATCCTTTATTTCCAGCAATTTTTAATCCTTCTTCATGGTATACATATATCACATTTTGTTAATCCACTCATGAATTGATGGGTACTTGGTTTTATTCCACATCTTTGCAGTTGTGAAATGTGCTGTGATAAACATTCTAGTGCAGGTGTCTTTTTGATAACATTATTTCTTTTCCTCTGGGTAGATACCCAGTAGTGAGATTGCTGGATGGAATGGTAGGTTTACTTTTAGTTCTTTAAGGAAGGTCCATACTGTTTTCCACAAAGGTTGTACTAATTTGCAGTCCCACTAACAATGTATAAGCATTCCTTTCTCTCTGCATCCACTCTGCTGAAGTTGTTGATGAGTCAAATCCTGCACAGTAGCCATAGCATAGAAATCCCAGTGCAAAAAGACCAGGTACAGGCTCACAAAGTTGGGGATTATTGATGGATTATTACCATTACCTAACCAAGATACAGTGGGGAGCTGCCATGGGAAACTCTGAAGAAAAAACAAGAAGTTGGAAATGGGTCATAGAAGAGATAATACCTGGAAGTCTACAATGAAAAGAGTGGGCAGGTTACTCACAGACACTCCACACAAGTGGGACTCACTGGGGATTGTGGGAAGGAGCAGGGCTCGCTGGGGATTGTGGGAAGGAGCGGGTCTCACTGGGGATTGTGGGAAGAGTGGGGCTCACTGGAGCTTATGGGAACAGGAGAGGTACAGTGGGAAGTGTGGGAAGGAATGAGGTTCACTGGGAATTATGGGAAGGAGTAGGGGTCACTGGGAATTGTGGGAAGGCAATTTCTAAACTCTTTGATCTAGAGTAAGAAATGTCCCCTTCTGGCCACAAATTGAAGCAAGCCTAACACACTGGAATAACATAAACAGAATGAATAGTTGAGGCTACACAGGGGGCCCATCTTTGGGCAGGGTGCCCAGTGAACTCTCATGTAACTCTGGAGATTGCTGTGGATGCCACAAGGCAACATTCTGAAATTCCTATTGCCATATGGAAAGAAAATCTTTAGTGGAACCCTGATCGCCTGACCAGCAAAACTAACAACCAATGGAGCCGTAGCTGTAAAGAGCTGGACTCGTCCCTCTAGAATTTTCTGCCATAAAACATAAAGGGATATCATGAATATTATTATACATAAATGCATGTCCCCAAATCCTTCTTACCTCATTTTTTTCTGTCATTTGCACTGCTTTTAGATGAAGGAAGAAGAAAGAAGCCATCGTTCATTATTAATGTATTCAAGCTATAAAAATATGAATTACTAGAAGGCAATTCCATTGGAAGACTTAGGCAGTGACACACAGATGCTTCTCCACACAATCTTTGTGGGCGAGCGTCTATATATAAACACAGCTCGAACTGATTGTGGGGTGTAGAGAAAAGTGAATTGCCCATGTGAAGGACATCTGTATTAAGAACTGTTCCCAATCAAGGAAAGTAATTCTTCTTGGTGGTCCGACCACTTAACTTAAACAAAAAGAACTGAGCCAACTTTCATCAATGAGCCTTTCTTCCAATGAAAAAAAAGAAAAGAAAAGAAAAAATGAGAGTTGGCTACTGGTTATGGCAATGTTGTGCCACAAGGTTAATAATGATGGGTTTCAGGTCACTGGCAATTTCTCATTTCAAACTAACTTGAACCATCAACTCTCAAGGGCCAGTTGTTTAATGTGGGCTACATGGTACCCACAGTCCTTCTCAGACACCCAACTGGTGGGTGGTTGACATTCTGCCATTACATCATTACCAAAAACAAGAGAAGGGCTTTTCATTCCTTTTACTTTTCTTCTTTTTTTTTTTTTAAGTGTTCCTATGTTAAAGATCCATGGAAGATGCATACATGTGTTCTGTTTCAAGATGATTGGAACTTGAATGAGCCAGTGCCTTTTAATCAATTCACCAGGCTCTTTCTTCCAGAGGGAACTTGGGGAAAAGAAATCCTAAATATTCCTCCAATCATTCAGAAGACTCCAGAGTGTCTTCCTCCACATAGTCTGTCACTTGTTCCTGGATGTTCATTTCAATTCTAAATGGCCCAGGGACTCATCTGGAGGTTACCCAGCTTTTCCTCCTGGCTATTGTGAGAGGAGTCTGGAGGGACAGAAGTACTCCTGTTCACTTCTTGTTGGTTAGTAATAGAATCTCCCTAGTAAGGGAGGATCATCACATTAGCTGGAGGGCCCTGTTCTCCATGAAAAACGTACACTGTGGCAGCCAGAGGAGGAAAGGGAAAGAAGAATTAGTTGGTGATTTGAATCAGGCTATAAAATCCTGGCCTAATACAAATCAGCATGGCAGGAGAATCTCTGATTTACACAACCAAGGGGCCTAAGGATCCTTGACAGCGGCAGAGACAGAAACTTAGATTCCCAGGTGAATTTAATAACTGCTCACTGCTGCCAAATGATCAGTAAGTTTTAACTGGTAAGGAAGGAAGGAGGGAATGGAGGAAGAGAGGAGAAAGAAAGAGGGAGAAAAGGAAGGAATGAGACAAGGGAAAACATACAGTTAGGAAAATGAGGATCTTCCCTGTGCTAGCGGATGTGTCAACTGGTTCAACCTCAACAGAAGGAAATGGGGCAAAATCAATCAAAATCACAAATGTACACACCTTTTGATTCCACTTCTAGGAACTGATTCTTTCAATACACTAATCTGTGGTTGACATGAAATGTATACAAGGTTGCTCATTATGGTGGTGTTTGTAATAGCCAAATAATGGATAAAACCTGAAGTGTCTGGGAAAGTAGCATGAATGAGTGAAGCTGCTCAGATTCTTAGCTTGAGATGGGAGACAAAAAGGAGTAGTGGAGATTGTAGCAAACTGGAGACCACATACCCTTCTAATGCCTCTACTTAGCTCCAGCCAATTGTTGCCTGCTCTTCCGATTTTCAAGTCTAATGTGAAAGCCAGATTTTTATATGAAATCTTTTCTGGGGGTGTGTGTGTATGTGTGTGTCAGCTTTTTGTGTTTCTTTTTGTTTTGTTTTACATTATTGTGAGGGCAAAACCAAAAGTGTCTGCCAGTAGGTGATGTCACTCGAGGCAGAGGAACATCCCACTGAGTTTGCTCTTTTGGAAATCACACCCAGAGCTATGGCTTGCCCCTGGGCTGGGCCAAGACAGAGTTGAAAAGGGGAGCTGGAGCAGCGGGAGCAAAGTGTGGAAATTGAAGGTTAATCCCAAAACGTTCGTTAAGTGATACATCTATCTGCCTGTCAAATTTCATGACCTTGGGAAGATGAAAAACAAACTTAAAAATGTCATCTAATTTTAGACTAAGTTACTTTGACACATGAACATAACTCGTGGGCACATCAGCCCCCTCTCTGCAATCGAAGTTATGCCAGATTCCTCCCCCCAACTCCAAGGCGGCAGAAGAAAGGCTCAGTTCTAACACTGAGCAAGGTAATCCTGAGGCCCAGAGGTGTGTCTGTCCCCCAGTGCCTTGGGTGCTGCAGATGAGCCAGCAGTGACAAGAGGCAGTCCTAATCTCTGATTCTCAGTCTTTCTCAGTATCTAATCAAGGGCAAAGAGCCCTGAGGTCTTAGAGAATTTTGTTTTATAACCTGAGACTTGAATCTTGCTTTCCACCACTTGTTTGTTGGATGGGCTGCAACACAGAGCCCTGGGGAGCCTATTCTGCCAGAGATAAACACAGTATACTGCTACAAGCCTAATTAACACATTTTTTCCTCTTCTCCCATGTTTCACCAAAGGAAATCAGCATCTTAGCTGGGATGGAAGTCAAAACTGGATTCACAAAGGTACAACAAAATGTATAACAAATTAAGGTCTCTCAATAACAAAAAAGTACCAAGAATCTTATTATAAAAAGCCCTGCTACCTCATAAAGAAAATCAGCAGTATCCACAGTATCCAGAGAGGAGCTTGCCCTCTGACCCTGATCTCTGAAAAAAACTATTTAAGAAACAGGCTAACAAGATATAATACCCTCCCATGTTTACTGCAGCACAATTCACAATTGCAAAGATATGGAGTCAACCTAGGGCCCATCCACTGAAGAATAAATTTTAAAAAATGTGTGTGGGGTGTGTGTGTGTTTGTGTATTTACCCTTATATATATGTAAACACACACACCATGGAATACTACTCGGCCACAGAAAAGAATGAAATAATATCTTTTACAGCAACTTGGATAGAACTGGAGGCCATTACACTAATTGAAGTAACCCAGAAACAAAAAACCAAATACCGCATGTTCTCACTACTAAGTGGGAAGTAAGCAGTAGACATACATGATCATACAGAGTGACTTAATGGACACTGAAGACGCAGAAGGGGGAGGGAGGATGGGGCATGTAGGATGAAAAATTATCTATTGGGTACCACTTACACTATTTAGCTGATGGGTAAATTAAAAGTCTAGACTTCTCCATGATGCAATTTATCCACGTAACAATAATCCACTTGTACCCCCTAAATCCACTTAAATTTTAAGAAAAAGAAGATATCATACCAAATGTTATATATAAACTTTGATTGAAGCCTGATTGAAAACAAAAAGCTATAAAAGACAACTCGGGGCTAACTCAGTAAAATTTGGCTATTGACTAGTTGTTATTTTATGTTAGCAAATTATTATCCATTTCATAGACATAATAATGGTGATAAATGTGATTTTGCAGAGCAATGCCTTTGGTTTTAGGATCTGCCTGCCAAAATACTTTTGTCAGTGTCTGCAACTACATACAGGGATGGATGGGTGGATGGATGGACAGACAGATGGACTAACAAAACGTGACAAAAAATTAGCAACTGTTGAATCTAGGTGATGGGCATATGGTTGTTCATTGTATCATTTTAATATTGCTTACACTTTCTTGATAATTTCCATAATAAACAAGTTTAAAAACTTGACATTTTCAAAACATCAATATTTTAATTAAGTTTTTTTTTTCCATCAAATTGACATGTGTATTTATTACACAAATTTCCCCTAGAACTGGGAGGTTATTATAAATACAGGTGTACATTTGAGAAATGCATACAGATAAGGAATAAGTATGTACATTTCACATATCCACCACCTAAATAACTTAGAGAAAGCAGATCATTCTCATAAGACATCTACTAGAAGTAGTATAAAATCTGGGATTTTAGTAATCATCCCCCAGAGTATGCCAATTCCAACAAAACGAAATCTGTGCTAGTATGTTTTTATTGAACTTAACATCTGCAAACTCAAAATTAAGACATATTAATAAAGGCCAGGAATATTTAAAATCAAACAGTTTATATAGAAGAAAAAAATAGTTTTAATTCTATAATTTAAAAGATCCCTTTTTCATTTCCTGTTCCAACAAATAGGTTTTTCTGATATGTAATACCTAGCTGTACCATAAGTTGAAAAAAATTATTTCAAACAGGCTAAAACTCTTTCCATACTCATCATAATGACCACTCTTTTAAGAAATATTAGCTCATTCCTTGGGCTTTGTGTAAGGAAAGAATGACTATAATGAAGGTAATAGAAATTATAGAAGGATTAGGAATTATAAAACTGAGACTATCTTACAAAGAAGCTCCACATGGAAAGTGGGGATAAAGTAAGAATTACTTCAGTTAATAGTACAGAGAAGACAGGTGTGGTGACTCATGCCTGTAATCCTGCACTCTGAGAGGCCAAGGTGGGAGGATCACTTGAGGCCAGGAGTTCGAAACCAGCCTGAGCAAGAGTGAGGCCCCATCTCTACTAAAAATAGAAAAATTAGCTGGGTGTGGTAGTGCATGCCTGTAATCCCAGGTACATGGGCGGCTGAGGCAGGAAGATCACTTGAGCCCAGGAGTTTAAGGTTGCAGTAGGTTATAATGATGCCACTGCACTCCAACTGGGGTGACAGGGCAAGACTGTCTCAAAAAACAAAAAAAAAGGCTGAGGCCATTTTTCAGAATACCCCTATATTCCTAGAACCACTCCTTCATCTGACCTATGAGGAAACTGATGCTCGGATGGGTTCAACAACCTCCCAACAATGGCACAAGTTAGTAGCAGGTAAGGGGACATGAAAGATCCCAGAGTTCATCAGCGCCAGTCCAGGGCTGTCTGCAATAGGCAGTCACCAGGTTGTCACGAGGTTGCCCGGCATTGCTTAGATTTCATTGTCAATGCTCAGGAGGGAAATGATGCCTTAGTGACTGGCTTTATCATTCATCTTCTGTTCTTTGGAAATAATTCCCCTCATAGACACATACTTCAAATAAACATTGTCCTCTCTCCCATCCACTCAGTGTAATAAACTCTCTCATGCTTATTGTAAACAGCATTATTCTGGGAACTTTGAAAAAAATGTATAGACAGGCAACAAGGGGCCCCAGCCCTGGAAACACTAATGCCCCACAAGTTACATGCTGGTGTAACAGACAAATCTCTAAGAGCTGTCTCAAACAGGGTCAACTTCTAAAAATGGTTTCTAATCATTATATTTCAGGGATGGGATAAAAAAATATTATCTTGATAGTAAAGGGTTTAAATTTATTGCACATCTTAAAATGGTTCCTGAATTGAAATTATAAAGTAATGAATCATTTTCTGAAAAAGTCAAGTGATTAGTAATGCCATTGCATGGAGGACTATTTAGAGATGTCAGATGTGGGAGGGAAAGAGGAAGAGAAGGAAAGGAGGAAAGGAAGTAAGGGAGGGAGGGAGGAAAGTGCTGAAGACTACTCAGGAAATTATTCCTAAACGTAGATACTTTCTAGAAGATTAAATTAATATTAGAAAAAAAAGAAAAGAAAATTGAACAGACTCTATGATTACTCTTGGAAAAAATTAAGGTATCTCTTAATTTCTACTCAATTTTTTGTTTTAAGCACTGTCCTCTATAAGTAATGAAACAATCTGTATTTCTAAAAGTTTTTCTAATAGGCAGCTGTTACAGATGAATCAACACTGTGGCCCACACTTCACCATCTTCTGGACTCAGTGACATGGTTCCTGCCATCTCTCAATACAGGGCAGTGGAGACAACCTAATGTAATACAGACACTGGGGCAGGTCCATTTTTTGGTCATATTCAGTGATAAGAATATGACTCTACCCCAGATCTTTGAGATTCATTATTTAACCTCATCTTAGAATATTTTCAATATATCTCCTAGGCTCCTATCAAACCAGAATGTTGGCTGCAACCCAGCTCATCCTTTCAGGTGTAAACTTTTACCAAAAGAAGAAGGGGGAGGAAGAGGGAAGATGAGAATAGTCTCAGTGGAGCAGTAATAGAAGTTAACATTTACTGACAACTTACTGTGTCCCAGGGACAATGTTCAACAGTTTATATGCATTGTCTTGCTTAACTCTAACAACCTAGGAGGCAGAAACTAGCATTAATCTCACTCTATAGATAAGCAAACTAAGACTCACAAAGATGAAGCAAATGCCCAGATCACATAGACATCAGGGGCAGAGCCAAAAAGCAAACCCAGGTCTATCTGAACCTGGAAACCTCAAAGTCTTATCTACCCTGCCAGATGTGGCCTCTCATGTCATTTTTTGTTTTGGTTTGCTTTGTTTCCTGAAGACCCCTTCTCATCTCTTAGTTCAGGATCCTTCCTAGGCATTAGAGCCCAGTGCTGTAAGCCATTCATAATTATCACATATGGAAAAATGGCTGTTTCCCTGGAACACCTACATAATTTCCTTGAACCATGTTTAAGGCTATTGAAGCAAGGGTTTTATCCCTCCTACTATACTTTAAAGAAAGGAACCATGACTTTTGTATTCCCCCATGCATAAGTGTCTATGGGCTCCCAGTTTTCTGATTAAAAAGTAATGCCACACTGCCTTAGCTCAACACCCCATCTCCCATAGTGGTGTCAGCCATGTTTGGTAACAGGACTGGACATTTTAGGAGTTAAAAAAAAATACATTGCATTTGTTCAATAAACATTTATTCAGTCTATAATAAGTTCATATTTGTCAGATTCCAGCACTCTACTTGAAATTGTCAGATTGCCTCTTAGGAGGAAACTAAATGGCATATTTTTTTGGCATCAGATGAAAATCACTCCTTAATAGGGTTCTACAAATGACAGACTTAACACTTTTTTTCCAAATTCTCCACCCAAAGTCGTGGGGGATGCTGTTGGAAGCCTCCCTATGCAATGCCATTAATTGCCAGAAAATGGAAAAATCCAAGAAATATGGGGCCCTGGAACAGGGTTCAGGGACGGAGGGCAACTGTTGATCCATGCAAAGATCAAAGCTGTGTAGAAACCATTCTCAGGTTTACACAGCTGCATGCTCCGTGCAAGAGCCGTAAAGCAAACACAATCTGAACAGGAGGGAAAGGTCTTGTGACTGGGAGTGTGTGGGTGTCAATGACTCCCCAGGACATCAAATGAATCCCGAGGCCGGAGAGCCACCTCACTCCGGGGCTAGAAAAAGAAGCTTGTACTCTTTCCCAATCCAGGACATATTTTTATTGGGCTAAAAAATTTCACCAATTCAGCCTTCTAAAATACAATCAGAAAAAGGGAAGAGAATCATTAGCAAATAAGCAAAAAAGTTTTGGATTTTAATAAACAGCACACACACAAAAAAAGTGAATTGGTCAAGTCTTAATAATCTGAGGATAAGAAACTCCCTGCTCCAGCTTATCCTGCTTGGTTGCTGTGTACAACATCCGAATGAGACCCAGAGCTCTCAAAACTCCTTTAGGTGTATGAATTCCTAAACTAAATAATAACAAAGCCATATGTTACCATATTTTTAGATATGAATTGCCGTACTATGCAAAAACACAACAGCAGCTCCCTGTTATCATTTGGATTCATTAAAAATAAAATCATCTCATAAGCCTGCAAATGTTGATTTTTTTTTTTTGCATTACAAAACTTTCATATTTCCCCTGTGTATAGAAGTATAATTTCTTTACATGGCTGTTCTCAATGTCTTGAACTTGATATACATGTAATATTAGAAAATGAAAATTTTATATATATACATACATATGAATTCCTAGTTTCATGTATTAGAAAACAATATGTTTTGCTCATTAAAGGCGCCAATATAAATGCTATAAACCATGAAATTACCTTTGAGCCCTTCCTGAAATAACCAGTTCACAAACAAATGATCCATGCAAAAAGGCAAGGGGAGATTACAATAATAAGACTAAGTTACATTTTCATTTCAGGATTTTTTTTTTAATGTAAAAAAGCATTATTACCACAAAACCGACATCTGTGGCAGGTACATCCAATTTATATAAAAAACACCAAACAACACCGATAGATTGAACAAAATAAGTTCAAAGTAGGGCTTTACATATTCTCCAAATGTGATGCAGAACTCATATTTACAACAAATTGTCTCAATAAAAGAAACTTACTTTTGTTTTTCTCACTCCACAGAGCTAGTTCAAAAGCAATGATGGCAAAAGCATTTTACTAAAATAACTTTGATGCTTTTCATACTCAGAAAATAAGATTCTACCCCAATAATGACCAAAAGAAGCTGTGGATGTCAGGAATCTTACCCATGAGTCAAAACTGTTTAGCTGAAATTAGCAAAGCCCTTAGTCTAATGTGATACCCAAACCAGCATCATCAACATCAACTAGGATCTTGCTAGAAATGTGGATCTTTGGGCTCCATTCTGGAAGTTCTAAGATAAAAACGCTGGAGGTGAAGCCCAGTGACATGTGTTCTAAAAAGTCCTCCATGGGATTTTATTGTTAGCCAGGGTGCATAACTAATTTTGAGAACCAATGTTAGTCTGATAAGGTAAACAACGAGTTTTGGAGATAAGGATGCTATATCCTCTAAGAACCTGTGTAGAATCAGCAGTTGTTTTTCCACACTGCTCTTAAAGTCACCACCTGCCTGTTCCTCCCTATCTAGACAATGACATCTGAGCCAGCTGATTTGCGTGTTTCTGTCTAGATTAATCCATGCCACTCTCTCTGCTCTAGTATATCTGATCTGCAAAAGTGATAGATGATACATCTTCAGCCAAGACCTAGAAATAAGTGAGAGCTGTTGGTTCTGACAGAAGCCAAAGGAACATTAGACTCTGTGTTTCCTCCAGGTTTTAACCACCATTCCTACAACGGCCCCCAAAATACCTACGAAACAGGCTAGCATGAGTCTGTCCTGGGCAGGGATCAATATAGACTTCTGAACAAGGCCTACCAGGGGATCTCAGAGCATTTCCACGTGAGCCCCAAATAGAAAGCCACATGTCTCCTTTGGGCCAGATCTTGTTTTCGACCCACTCATACATTCATTCATTTGTTCAATAGCTTGTGGGTTCATTTAGTGACTCATTCATGCGGTCAACAAACATTGACAGAGCTCTCTCTTCTTCTCTCCCTTCCATCCATCCTTCCTCCCTCCCTCCCTTCCTCCTTTCCTTCCTTCCTTTTTTCTTTTTCGGGTTCATGCTGGAGATATAAAACTGTATTAGACTATCCCTTCATGGAGCTCACAGTCTAGTGGGTGATACGTATATGCAAATAGATAATTACAGCACAGTGAAGTAAGTACAGAATGGAAATCTACATCAAGGAATACAAACAGTGGATGACTGGGGAACTACTTATTGGCAGGAGGGAATCACACACACAACAGAATTTACAGAACAAGAATCTAAATAGAACAAGTAGAACAGAATCTTATAGAAGAAGTATTACAGAGCCAGCATTTCCAATATTGGAAATCTTCATAGCAGAACATGAACAAAACATTTTCCTGAGTCGATGAGGCCGACCCACTACGGACTCTTTAGGGCAAGATGTGTGCCTTGTGTCTCTGTGTCTCCAACCCTAGAACTGGGCTTGGCACAGAGATGCTGGGTCAGATGCGGAGAAGATTAAACTGAAGAAACAAGCAGGAACTCATGAAAGGAAAATAGCTCTTGAGGCAGGAAGGATGCTCAGGGCTCCATCTGAGTGACCCAAACAAGGAGAAAAAGATGGACTGTTTTTCTAGACGTCTGTTACTAAAGATGCCTGGACTCTGTTATAAACAGTGGCGGGAGAGAGAGCAAAGGTAATTAACCCTTACTGCCTGCTTATTAAGCACAACACAGCTCACTGGGAGGTTTACAACTGTCCTTCTTAATTTTTGCAATAAAATGAAGAGGTAGGTATAAGACCCTATTTTGGGGTTAACTAGTAGCTCAAAGCGATAAGGACACTTGCCTGAAGCCACACATCTAGAATGAAGGGAGAGGAAGGAGGTTTGTGTCTGAGTCTCACTCAAGTCCAGAAAGGATGTGGCCTAAGTCAGAAAGAAGAAAGAAAGGCTCAGACACCTTGGAGACTAACGTTTCAGACAGGGCAGGCCAAGAATGGCCCAGAAACAAGGAATCAACAAAAATGATGACTTTACCAGAGTGTACCCGGCTAGGGGAGTCTCTGTGAGGCTCTGAAATCTCCTACCATCCTGGCAGGATACCTTTGGCCTAGCTCCCTGGCCTAAAGATGCTGGATTGGAGTCCTCACCAACAAACCCATCCTTGAATACCTTACAAAGTATTTTAATGAAGTGCACATTCAGCTCTGCAACTGAGATCTGTCTGAACCCATTGGCCCTTCAAAAAAACCCTCCAAATACTTCAGGGTAAGGGCAGCACATTTAAACTTCATGGAATTTCCTGCCTTATTTAACAGTGCCAGAATTGCTCCATCGTGTAAATAAATTAGGAAGAGCTTTCTTTTTTCTTCCTTTAAAAAAAAAAATAGTATAGAACATAATCTTTCAAGTAAATCCTAATTTAAAGTGTTCTAAGTCCAAAAGATAATTATTTGGACCATATAAATACCGCATGTGTGTGTAATGTGGATTGTATGCATAGCTATGAAAAAATACTTGGCTCTGTTAATTTCTTAAAATTGCTGTGTTGTTACCATTTTTATTGGGTTAATTAAAAGACCATAAAAATCAATTCAAACATGTTGGGAAACAGATTTCCAAATTTCATAAACTGTGTTCAGTTGATAGGCCAAAGATAAGAAAACGACATACATCTATGTACTCATAGCTTTGATGTCATTCATTCATTCCTTCATTCATTCACCCATCCAACCAATATTTCCTACTATGGGTCAACCTCTAAAACAGGAGTAGTCCTTGTCCTCATGGCACTGTCAGTCTGGTGAGAGACAAAAACTGAAGGACATTATTTAGATGAGAAGGTAGCAAATTTGTCTGTGAAGAACCCAGACAGGAAATATTTTCAGCTTTGAGGGCCTCAACGTCTCAGCCACAGCTGCTCAACTCTGCCATCGTAGCGTGAGAGAAGCCATAAACAATACATAAACAGACAGCATGGCTGTGTCCCAATAAAAATTTATTGACAGATACTAAAATTTGAATTCCATATATTTTCATGTATCATGAAATATTATTTTTTTTGCAATCATCTAAAAATGGAAAAACCATCCTAATCTCATGGGTCATACAAAAAAATACTGGTGGTTCACAGACCTTGACTTAATTTGATTGTTACACAGGAAAGGGTACCATTTTCTGGTTGACCCAATATCCAGAAAAGATGATATTGGGATTCTCAGCTTCTGTATCATTCTGGAAAGCATCTCAAAATGGTACAAAAGGGGATTCCCTCCCTCAGCTGTTGGCTATCAGACCTCTCTGCTCATCTCAAAGATGGCTTCTTGCCTGGTTCTAAGCAATGGTCTTTGGTGACCATCTCTGTTCCCTGATGGCCTTGGAAATGTGCTCCAAACTTGATAAAGTGCTAATTTTACTTTTCTCTTACAGCCATTGTATAACTTTGATAAAAAGCCAAGACAATCCTTTCTGAAAATCTGAGGGAACGTTTGTTTGCCCATGGATTGAAAGCTGGGGATCCAAGTTACAACCAGGAGAAACTTTCACAGTCAGCGTCTAAAACTGTCCGGACAGTGGTTTCATGTGGAAATAATGAGAAACCTCCATGTCACTCCTGGGTTCCTTGCCCTGCCTCGATTCCTGAGTGTCAGCCACCAGCCAGCTCAGTTACAATGACAGAAACATAACTGACTACATATGAGTGGCCTTCAGTGGGCAAATGTTCAAGCACATTAAGGTTTTAATATAATTATAATTATAGAACATGTTCAACCAATTAACCACAAATATGCTGTTTATCTGAAAGGCTGCCAACTCTGTGAAATGCAGTCAAAATAACATTAGGCTGTGGTCCTTAAGCAAAGAATACACACTGAATCAAAAGACAGATCGGAAGGAAAAGGCCAATATAAATATTTTATCTGATATTTTATGAATATTTCTTCAAATGCCAGATTAAAATATGTCATCTCAACTTCCCATATATTTACTTGATGAAATCAGATTAAATGAGTTCATGACACTGTTGAAAAACATAAACTGAAAAAAGAAAGAAAGAGAGAGAGAAAGTGTATTTTGTAAATCTTGGCAGTCAAGCTACCCTAACACTAGCCTAAGTATAATGTAAATAAGAAACAGCAATTAGAACAAGTTATATTTTTAAGGGGTTTAGAAACTTCTCATTACTCCTTATATCTTTCTTAATTAAAGCCTTTCAGGCATTTAAGAAAATTTTAACTTTGCCTTAGCAACTAAATAATATAAGCCTTGTCATAACTTTCCCCTACAAAAGAATTAAAAAAAAGAACCTAGTCGTACAATTTGTATATATATATAATTTGTACTGCTGTAAAAGCATATTTTGAAAAGTGCTCCCTAAATAATTAAGCTATTCCTTTTACCATACTTCCTATATTACAGAAGTCATTTTCCCACCAAGAATCAATAAGTCATTCTTCACGTCAGTCATTTTTCTCCATTTAACGGAATGGACTAAAGTCCGACACGGCAAGTTACATTACCTTTGAATTATGTGTGTAATTTAAAATTCAAAGTACTACACTAAGGAGCTTTTTAGACTGACCACTCTACACTCTCTTCATAAATATGGTCCCTTGCAGACCCTTCTGACAGATTTACCGAACAACAAGAGTTTGAAACAGTTAAGACTGTGAGCCCTACAGGAAAGCTGTTCTCTGTAACAATGCCACAAGAACAATTCCCTTTTCAGAGGAAGCACAAAGCAAACTGTCATACATCACTCACCAGGAAACAGCTCTAGGTTTCTAGATTAATGGTAAAGCCAATCTCAAGCATCTTCACTTTAATTACAAATAAACACATGGGCAGATATTGACCTGTCAGCTCAAAAAGTGCGCTCTTAGTAAACGTCTCCAAGTGGGTTTTCTTTGACCAATTCCAAGGCCTCGGATCAAATTTCAAATGTAGAAACCCCAAACAAGTATGTAGTAAAGTGACTGTCATCAGTTAGTTAAACACACCACACGGGGGAAAATAGAAAGATATTTTAATTAAAATGTGTAAGTGTGCACACGCAGCCATTACATGTCAACATTTTAATAAAAGTGACTTTATAAACCTTTCATTAAAATCCTGGGCTGATGATATACTTCTGATTATAAACAGAATACAATGACCTAATTTATTCAAGAACATAAAAATAAAGTGACCATTAAAAATGTCAGTGAATATTCTTAAATTTGCCAGGTACTGGTTCACACTGTCGGCCAGTAAAACTTTTAAAAACACACATCAAGTAAACAGCGTTTCTCTCTACAGCCCACATTATTTGATTCATTACCTCCTCAGAAGCAGCAAACCACTATAGCCAGTATAAGAGAAAATAAGACTGTGATACAGCGTTTTCAAATATTGATTATTTAGAAAATACAATAGGTTTGATTGGGATCTGCATGTATAAACTTGTCTCTTATCCCTTCCTTTGTTCATGAGGTGATTCTTTTACCTTCAGGGCAATTTTATTTTTTTCCTGTCACCGGTCAAAACAGGACAGTGGAACTCGTTCTTTGGGAGCCCTACCTCAGACCCCCCCAAGGTGGAAGGTTTCTTAGACCATTTCACTGTAGGAGTTGCCACCCTGTTCCTTCTCACAGCTCTGTAGCCTCAGAATGTTTTCTCCCTTTCTTCATTAGTAATTCTGATCATTGTACACTTTCCTCAACATGGAACAATCTTAGACTATTCGAGCTTTACTAAATCACTCTAGCACTTGCCTTCTTTGGGTCATCAAAAAATCAACTCTCCTTGCCTAGATTTTTATTCTTGCCAACTTAGCATTCCCAAGACAAATCACTAAAAAAGCCTTAAAAAATCATTAGCTCTCATTTATTCAACTTGAACATCAGCATGCCCTGAAGCACGGGAAGAAACAGACTGGCAAAGTTATGGTGCCAGCACTACGTGAAGTTTTACCTTCCAGCCCTCCAGGTTCCCAGCGAGATTCCAGCCAGGGCTGCCTTCCACTCCATTTCAGCCTGGCGCCCTGACTCTCCGCCACCAGCTGCTGACACGCCTTGTGTTAGCAGAGAATTTGTGAGAAAAGCAGAACATTCCCGCTGGGTGTTAGTTTTGCATGGCAACACTCAACAATCTCAAATTGTGAGACCCCCAAGGATAGTTTTTTTTTTTTTCCTGCCTACCCCCACAATGATTTTTTTTCTTCTTCTTCTTCAACTTGTTTGGATTTTTTCCCACTTGAAAAATGCAGCAACCCCCACCTAAATGATGGATACCATTGCTCAGAGAGAGTGATTTACTCTACCGAAGCAATGGTACCCTGATACGGCCTATAAATTACATCCCAATGTGGTTACTTTACATAAAAGGAAGTTCTATCAAAGGGAACTGATACTCTGGGAATAGTCTCTCTCAAAAAGGATTACACGTAGCGAAGTACAATTTGTAAATATAAAGGGAGATGTTGCAAATGCATCACTAGGATGTAAAGGGTTGGTATAATCATCCCAGTGAAACCATGTGGAGGTATGTATGACTAACGAAAGAGGCACAAGAACTACATTTCTTCTTCTTTGCAGGGAAAACACTGCACTTGAACAGTACAAGAATAGGCTTGCTCCTTCCAAACAAATGTCATTAAAATAACAACCACAACCACCACCACTACCACAACAACAACAAAAGTCAGGCCAACCTAGATTAAATTACTGGGAATAGATCAAAAGTTACTTTTATTACCATAAGGTGTGGCCTGCATCAGAACCTCTGAGTTACTCGTCCTGTCACTCAGTAATGAATTTCATATATGTGCATGCTGTTCAAGGGGAAATAGTAAACTCATAAATAATTCAACACACTGCCTCCTGCCAACTGATCATATATTGTTCAGGTTTCACTTACCATATTAAATAAAAATTACAAAGTATTCCCTTTTTTCATTTAAAAACCCACTCTGTAATTGGAGTGGACCATAAAAAGTGTCTTGAATGTAGTGGGCATTGAAAAACATCATTGCTTAAATTTCACAGTTAAAAAATATTTGCTAGAAATGGCTAAATCAAAGTGGAAAAAAGTTAAATATTAGGGAAATGTTTATCTTAAACACTGTCTCTAAAACTGCATCACTTCGGTGTGCAGGTAGAAGGGTTAAAATTGGAAAAATAAAACTGCATCACTATAAAAATCTGTATTGAGTTGCATGATGAAAATGAAAGAGAAGTTTCAGCTCAAACTTAGGAAAGAGATGGGCTGCACTGGTTTCTTTGCATTGTCACCTTAAAACAGGACATCACTGAAATACTTCTTTATATGCCTTTGTGGATAATTATTACTGAATTAACCTTTAAAATTAAAAAAAAATTAGGAAAAAAGATTAGAAACCTCATCCAATGAAATTATCAAAAACATTCTAAACAGCTAGTTTTTTGCTTAAAGATTTGACTTCATAAGTCAAAATCTGAGGAGATGGTCCTTTAGCCTGGTCCCTGCCCCTTTCCTCTGTATTTTGATTGAACCAGTCCATTGTAAAACAGAGCACTCTTGGAGCCCTTAAACTGCTTTAGAAAGAAAACAGATAAAGCAGTGTAACAATCATGTGAGCTCTCAGAGATGACAGCATATACTATTGTTTTGTTCGATGATGACAACATAATTCTTTTTGAACTAAGTATCTCTCTAAACTAGTAGTGGATCAAAGTTATAGATTTTTTTCTGTGTGTGTGACTCTGGAAGAGAGAACTTGCTATTTGCCAAAACTCAAAGGATTCAAAATCAGGTTGTTATCTGGTTAAAGACCACACTCTAACTATTTGAACTAATATTTCATTTCAACAGACATTAAGTTTAAAAAGAGGGGCTGGGCAAGGTGGCTCATGTCTACAATCCTAGCACTTTGGGAGGCTTAGGCAGGAGGATCGTTTGACCTCAGGAGTTCAAGATCAGCCTCAGCAAGAATGAGACCCTATCTCTACAAAAAATAGAAAAATTAGCCAGGTGTGGTGGTGAGAACCTGTAGTCCCAGCTACTCAGGAGGTTGAAGCAAGACGATCACTCAACCTGCAGTTGCAGTGAGCTATGATGACACCACTGCACTCTAGTCTGGGAGATAGCGCAAGACTCTGTCTTGGTGAAAGAAAAAACAAAAGATTTAAGGAGAGTCATATATTGCTTAGAGAAGTAGAAATTAATAACAGTTTCAATAGAAAAGAAACACAGAAAAGCTTTGCCATATGAAGCATCAAGTATCATCCACCAAAGTGGAGAAATGTGTTTTATTTTATTATCCTTAAAAAGTCCACTGCCAGTTCTGACATGTTTCCAAAATGTAATATTGTTATTTTCTTTAATGCCAAGGTCAGGCCTACCACATCTAGTCCTGTTACATTACCAAATGTCCAATTCTCTCCCAGTTATTGGAGAAAACAGCCAGAACATAACCCTAGCAGGGAAGTGCCATAAGAGAGAGAATGGATGGCCAGCGTGTCAAAGAGCTGTTAAGATAAAATGAACTTTCTAACTTTAAAAAAAAAAAAAAAAAAAAAAGGCAAAGAAACTATAAAACTGGTTTTAAAAATCTGGAGATTTTTTAAAAATAAAGGATAAATTAACTCTGAATATTGAGTGATTATGAAACCAATATACCTTAGGATAACAGAACAGAGACGGCTTAAACTTTCTTATAATACATGCATCGTTATATTCATAATGGTCTAATTGATATGGGATATGTAATGAAGAAAAAGATGTTCATTGATTCATTTTATTTTGTTGTTGTTTTTTTTTTTTTTTTGGTGCTTCTTTTTACTTTTAAAAGTCTGCTCGAATATATTGCTTATAAATCATACCAAAAATACATCCATTAAAACCACAGTTATGTTTGTTTTCTTTTTAGGAAAAAAAAATCAAGTTATAGAATCCAACAATCACATTTTACTTAATTACAAACAAAGACATAATGTATTATTTTCCTGTATCCACAAGAGACAGGAGGAATGTAATTTTTATTGCATGTTAAGTTTTCACTGAATCACAATATTATTAAGCTTTAAATCAGAGGATTGGTTCCTTCAGCAAAGTCTAACAATACTAGAAAGTAAAAAGGGAGGAAAAAAAACCCCACCTCATCTGGGGCTGTAATATTTGCTGAAAAAAATCTACTTCAAAACATTAATCAAATTTTTCGCCTACTGGGCAACCATATGGTATAGCAGCATGTGAATCTCACAAACTTGCTGATCTCCTGTAACTGGGTGCAATTAATTACGCTGGCTGCATCCATCTCTTGGATTTTCGCCTTGTGAAAAAAAAGTATTTATTGCAACAGCTTTTACAAAACAAGGGAATGAAAATCACAATTGATTAATGAGCTGAATGGAAATATTTCCGTTAGCAGATTTTTAAAATGAATAAGGATTAATACCGTGGATGGAAATGAACACACGTCGAGCTCTCCTTCTACTTTCTGGACCCCCAAAAAGGTCGAGAAAAAGTGGGTAGAGATGGTACTGGGAGTTCTAACATGCATAATTCACTAGCAGGCTTTAGGTCGCAAGTAATAAAGCCTTAAAACTGGTGAAGTAATAAAGAGGTTGGCTTTACAAGATACTATCCTGGGAGACAAAAAGCTTGTTCTTTGATTTGAAAACACAGATATTAAACACTCAGTGGGTGAGGAACATTACAGGTCTGACAAAGGAGGGAAGGGAAAGGGCTCTTATAAGTAAGCAATCTATTTTGTCCTTAGCTATTTAGGCCCAGAGATTGCTGCACATATGGTCCGATTACAGTTTTAAGACCCCTCCATAAAACCAAGCATCCAAGAGCAAGTCGGAATGGTATCACTGCCCTTACCTGCTGGCTAACGGTACAAACAATGCATAATTGCAACATCTTCCCCACCAGTGTTCAGCCATCATGCATCTGACTGTCTTAACTGTCAGACCCCTTTCTGGCGCTGAACCATCATCACGTGTGCCTTCACAGAACCTGCTTCTTAATAAGTACGAGGGTTGCATTCCCTCCCTCACTGGAGCAAGGCTGGAGGTCTATTGACAAAGAAAAAGCAGTTGCACGTTGCCCCTTTTCAGAACTGCCCTTGGGTTTAAAGACCACTCAAGCTAGTCAAGCACTGATGATGTCATCTTCACGTGCATCCTTATTTCAGAAAGATATTTCCACCTTCTCTAAATAGACAGCAGAGGAGACTGCTGCTAACATTTTGCTAGTTGTTAAATACTTATCTCAAGAAATCAGAACAAATATTAAACATAGTGGAGAAAATACATAAGTTTGAAAGATCAAATAATGTATGACTCTTACAACTGACATAGGAAAAAGCTGTTAGGACCAAGCTTTTCAATTTGACTCTTATGCCAACCTTTCTTTTTACCGTGTCTACTGTACTCTTCCCAGGAAATTCTGCAAAGGACTTTGTTAATAAGAATTTACTATCATTTTATTAATGCCCACATGGTGTATGTGGCCAATATGATTTCTCTGCTAGACTTCTGTGTTTGTTTTATAGAAATGTTCAGAGGAGATAAAATCTTCTATGATTACCTGAAAGATGAGAGAACCCAACAAAAGGGTAATGACATTTTATAAAACAAGGAGTCAGTTAAGCGATATTTGAAATGATGCTATTTCATCCCAAACAACTCATCCCATTTGCAGTCCGTGTTTGTTAACGTGTAAGTTTGAAAATTTTGATGTAATGGACAAAAATAATTTTGTACACTTTAAAGTAGCAAGCACATCTAGGTGGGCAAGAAATTCAGAAGGCCAACATTGGAGAAATGTTAGTAAAATCATTCTAGTTGAGAATCAGAGCCAGTTTATAATCATAGAAGCCACTGTTTTGAAGAAACCACTATCCGGTGAAAAGTAGGAAGAAGTTACCAAGAAAAAGTGCTTTGCTTCAGGGAAAAAAAAAAACCTAATGGGAACTGGGTAGTCCAACTCCTTAAACCAGTGACCCTACAAAGTACACCTCCACCCACCACCACCTCTCAGATGATCTCTAAGCCCCTCCTACATGAAATGGTTGTTGGCTTAAAAGTTTAAAGAGCTAACAAAATGTTTTAACGAGATACAAATCTCAGAGATCATTAATCAATATGTTCAATGTTATTTGTGATAATTCATCATGACATGATATTAATGGGTTACTGTACCCTTCAGAGGTGAGATTAATGCAAATGAGCTGCCACAATTAACTTTACTGCTCCCAACTCACAGGAATGGACAGATGATTATAAATGACAACTATATGTCAATTACAATATCCAATAAAGTGAAGCTTAGAGAACAATCCATCTCCTTTTATTGCTCTTCCTTGACGTAGCTGAATTTAGCTCAACCCACTGTTGTCACTATGTAACCATTGTTTGGGAGAGAGGAAAAGATTATCCTTTTATTTATTTATTTTTAAATTTTCATATCTTAAAAAGTGCTTCAAAAATGTCCATGTGAATATATTTTCTAAAGGAGAGCCACAGGAAACCAGGAATAAATGCCATATTCATTCTATGTGAGTTAAAGAAAACTGTATCCATTTTCAAATTGTAGCAGCAAGGCCAGCAAGGAAACAACCTATCCAGCTGTGTATAATATATTTACTCAATTAAAAAAGCAAGGCATTAGCACAGCATCCTGAAAAGCCTTGAGTTTCACTAAACAAAAGTTATTTGAAAATCACTCTGTTGAAGTAAACAGGTCAGCGAGCAGAAAGTTGGTATGAAGTTGAGAGTAGGAGGAAAGGTTTGACGTCAACTTCTACACCTGCACTTGGATGTCAGTGAATACTCAGGTACAGGCAGAGTATTTCCATGCCTGCATTGTTCCTCCTTGCATGGATGGAGTGCTGTATGAGAAAATTCTCTCTGGTGAAGATGGATGCATTGTAGTGGTGCTGTCTCACCTCAGATTCTTCGACTGGGCAGGTGCATCAGAGAGGCAGTGACATCTTCTGGTGACTCACAGCTACCCCTTCCTGCCTCACCTGAGAGGTGATGCCCACACTGCCCCCTTCTTCAGCAGATGCTGGCTAATCACTGGCTGCCCAGCCAGGCAGTCTGAACAGGAGCAACTTTGCGGCACAATTTGCACCCTCCCATGGGATCAGGCTAACGCAGATCTTCAGCTGAGGCCACACCCTTGCTGGACATTTTCCCTGCCCTTGGCCACTCTTCTTACTGCCTTTCTGTAAGCACATACCCCCACCAAACCACTTCAACAACAAGCCTGCCTTGAACCCTAATTCCAGGGAACAGGATCTAAGGCAGGTATCAATGAGACAGAAATAGGAACACTCTTTTAGCAGTACAATTTACAAAGAGCTGTCCTTTGTTGGTTATTGATAAGAGACCCTCTCACAAGTTCCTTTTTGAAGCCACACCCAGAAAAGATTCCTTCCTTATGTTTTCAGAAACATGTAAAAATAATATTAAGATGGAAAGCCATAAAAGAGTCACAGTGCATTGTGGAAGCTACAGGTTTGTCTGTTTTCCCATGTGCTTCTGTTGCCAAAATGGACCTCAGTTTTGCATTAGGAAATAGGGTCTCCTGTACTCCATGTAGAGCAAGGGTATTTAACTCCAGCCTGCACTATTCAGGCTGGAGAGAACCCATCTGCAGGGTCATGATTGATTCAGGGGTAGGTGTCTGCCTCAAATTAGGCCAATCCCTTGTGGCTTTGGGGTCAGAGGTACTGGGGGAAACAGCTTCTCGTTGCTGGGACTGGTAAAATGAGAAAGTGCTGTTCTATCACAGCGCTACCTTGATCCCCACTCAGACAGAATATTCTCTTTCAAGAATATAGCACATAAAAGATATGCAAAACTAAGAGATTAATAAAGACACAAGCCTTGATGGCATATCTAAGTTCTGGAAAAAGCTAGACTTTGAACAGGAGTTGGTAAACTATTCCCTGGGCCAAATCTGGACCACTGCCATATGTTCTTGTAGAGCCCACGGCTAAAAATGTTTTACATTTTTAAATGGAGGGGCAAAAATAATATTTTACGACACATGAAAATTTACATGAAATTCAAATTCCAGTATCCATAAATAAAGTTTCATTGGAACGCAGCCATGCCCAACCCGTTACATAATGTCTATGCCTGCTTTCACTCTACAAGGGCAGAGCTGAGTAGTCACGGGGCCCATGGAGCCAAAAATATTTATTAACTGTCCCATTACAGAGAAACTTTGCTGACTCCTGCACAAAACTTTGCATTTTGTGAGCCAATAATGACCCGTTCCACGTAAGCTAGTTTGAATTTGGACATTTCCAAATGTAAGAGGAAATTCCTGATTAACTAACTGAAGAATCTATTCTTGGACTTTGTCACGTACCCCTACACCTCTACCCACCCACCCAGTCTGCTGGGATCCTATATGTTATGAATCAATATTCAGATCAACTGATTGGCTGTTCCTCTTACCTGATCCTGAGAAGTTATTGCATTTTTTTGCTGCATGTCACTAAGTATTGATATGTTAATCTTAAAAGATGTGAAATATGTGCAATATCTATCATTCCAACTACCATTCCAAATATTGATATATAATATCGATCATTCTAACTGACATGCAATTCTAGGTCCAGCAATGGAAGATAAAGTAAGTTAAAAGTGGGTGAGGAAACTTTTTGTAAAAAACTGTACCTAAAGAACATACTTAATTTAAAGGGAAACCTCATCATGCCAAATTGTTCTCCCAGTTGGGTAGAGCCTGCCATGATTAGCTGTAACGGCCTGGAACATTCTAGTCTCGGCTCACGAAACTCCAATGCCTGGTGAGAACAAAGTGTGATTTTGATGACTTTTACAGAGAGTCAGAAAGAGGGGAAACAGATTCATTTGCTTCATTTTTGGTTTCCTGTTTTCCATTAGGAGATAGTTCCAGGTTTAAATTTCTCTTCCCTTTTCCCTATATACTCACCTGTGTCCCAGGACAGTCACAGCAATCATTACAAAAACAGACCCATGCTGTCTCCCTGACACAGGAGCTCAGGCCAGTTAAGAAAGTTAGCAAAAAAGAGCCAAGGCTCTTTTGCGAAGGCTCAATGTTATCTCGCTTTTATTTTTACAACATGAAGAAAACTGTTGTTCCTTTCAATTGCCAATCCACCACACTACATTCTAATGGCTCTATTATTACATTGTTCATACACTGTCCTAGCACGGGGTATAGACGGGCAAGACCACTCTGAATAAATCACTGCCGCCACAGGGGCATTTTCTTTGGGGAATGAAGCCTCCCCTACAGCATTTCACTCGCTCTCTTTTTGTAAACACCCTGTCACAAATGAGTCTTTCAAACTGGAAAAATTGAAATTGATTTCTTAGGGTAATAATTAACCTCAGAAAATAGCTATGAAAGTTGCTTATTAATTATTTTTTGTAGAATACTTTGGGAAGATTTCTTTTTTTCCATGAAAGATAGAGACAAAAGTAGACACATTTTATGATCACATAAAACGTTATCACGTTCGTATTTTATAGGAGAATGAAACTCACTTAATTCGCAAAATGCTCAATATGAGAGGGAGGGGTCACCCCTACACACACACACACACACATACACATACACACACACATATACACACACTCACATACACACACACATTAGTTTTTCAAGACCCTTATATAGATCTTTTTAAAACAACAAAATCTTTCTGTTCTTTATTTCTTCACACATAACTGCCTTAGGGCTTTTAATATATTGTCACTATTTCTGTCCCCCATGGTTTTTCTACTTATTCAAAAAGAAGGTATTTTTCATCTGAATAGCAGTTGACAGTGAACTCTGGTGATATTCTCATTCTTTCTTGACAATGGAAGGAGTTGTCACCAAGAAACTTGTTACTTTCCCAAGTAATGAACTAGCCTACCTCAGATCATACAATAGAGATAGAAAACAATGTAACACACACACACACTCTTTAAGACAACTTTTTTTTCATTTAGTCACCTGAAAAGTCCTGCAGTGCAACCTCAAACTAATCATCATATAAATTAAACCATATGACAGATGTTGTTCCAAATATGACACATCTGTCAGATGCCCAAAGTAGAAGTCAAAATATGAACGGACCAGGAAATGTCCCCAAAAGAAAATGTAATAGATAAGAGTATTCAAGGTCTTTTATTATTCCTTTCTCTTGGTGGATGAAAATTTTTTATTCTGCACTATTTTAGTGGAAGGTGGCATTTTGTTTTCTTTTCTTTCAGAGACAGCAAACAAACAAACAAAAATAATTGTGTAACATAGAGTTCCAAGAACAACGTGGAACTGTTTCTTGAAGTGTTCCAAATATAAGTTTTTGCTAATTAATTAACAAATTCAAGCTGGTTAAATAAAACCTTCTTCCAACACCTCCTATTTAATTGCAGTTTGGCACCAACAAATATATATCAAAATTATAGTATTTCCCCTGACAGGAAGCTCCTTCCTTCCACACACTGTTATGACTCTCTGCAGAGCAAGCCAGAATTGCTGACAACCTTGAACACTGCTACAACAATATTACTATACTTGGCAGAGAAGTACCCTTGCGGCAAGAGAAAAGCTGTAATTTTGACTGTCACTTCACATTACACTAGATATTATTTCACTGTATACACATGCATGCACTCACAAACTCTTAATAGACTACAGTTTTCGCACTGCCTGCCTTTCCAATATAAATGGCAATATAATACCAGTGAACCGCCAATGGGATCCCAGTGAGAAACAAATGTTTTGCATTATGGAAACATCATCAGAGGATGCCTTTTAAGGGATATTTCATTCCTTTGTCCCCCACTCACACCGTTAACACTCCAGCAGCAACTTCATAAGATTATGGTTTATCGCTTTGGTTATCAAAAATAATTTCACTTCTTTTAATCCTTATAGCAGGATAAAGTCATCATTCACAAATTCCATGCTTGAAAATTTCCATGATGTGTAGCAAAGGTGGTGCCACAGGATTCGTAATATTTTGGACATCTTTCAAAGTCTGATGCCCAACGTGTAGAATTTCCATATTTCAAAATGTATTCTTTTCCTACCACATATTTCACTTTTCTTCTCACACAGAGGAGTGTGTGAAACTGCAGTGACCGCTAGCCGTGTCACAGCCAAGGCAAGCCGCGCAAACATGAAACAGCCCGGCAAATCCTGTAAAACCTACACACTGTCCCTGCCAGAGAGCAGCGCCTGTCTTTGCAGAGAGCTAAGTGCAACATATGCTTCCTTCTTACTGAGCTGGCTCTGAAGCAGATTGGGCCAGGTTCCCTACTGTGCACTCCCCTCCCCCCAGCTTTGATTTACAAGATGGTATGTTAATATCCCCTCTATTTGTCCCAAGCAAGGAATTCTGTGATTGTCAGTAGGAGCTCCAATTGAGAATTCCCTAGAATCCAGAGCGCAGGTCCAGGATGAATACATAGGTGGAGAAAATTACAACATGCCCCAAGGAGAGAAGGGTAGAAATGGCAAGAGGGTGCAAACGCAAGCATCCTTACATCATCTTTTAGTAACTAGTTCACCGCTTACATAAACCTGGCAGGAAGTGCTTGAGAAACAAGGCTATTCGACAAGACAAGAAAATCGGAGCTTCTTTCTCCACTTAATCTCTGCCATCCCATCTTTCCCCTCTTTTCTTCTTTCAAATTACTGTTTCAAAATATCTAAATAAAATTTAAACCTATTTTACTGAGTCAAAGAAAAGCAACAGCAAACTCTTTGCCCTCTGTTAAAAGAATGTATCCAAAACTTCACCAGGTCTGCTGACCACACCAAATTTAACGAGGTTCACAAATGAACTAGAGTAAGTTTCCCACAGTGACACATTAATAATAAGTTCCTTATCCCATCTATCCCAAGCCATGAATATGTAATGTTATAAAATGAGTCCTTTTCACACAACGGAACCTCAGACGTGAATAAATAAAAACTATCCATCACAAGCCTGTGAAAAATTAATGAGAGTTCAGAGACACGGGGAAAAAATGGGGACCAAGGAGAGACAGCCCAGTTCATAAAAGCCTCCCTAACTTTCAGATAGTAAATATCCCAGCCCTTGCCCTGCACCCAATTTCCAGGTGAGGATGTGAAAAGATGGAATTTATTTTTAATGGGCTGAAATCTCACAAAGCAGCAAATTGAGGCAAGCTACAAAGGGATCACAGCCACACAGACTCAACTTCCAGTCCCATAAATGTGATCCAAACTTTGGTGGCAGAGTTGGAGTTTATTTATTTAATTATTTATAATTTATAGCCAACCTACTTCCAGAAGGATTCAGGTTTCTCATAGTGGTTATGACAAAAGGAAGAGGAGTAGGGCTCTTTCGAGCTAAGACATCAGGAGACTAGAAAAGCCCTGTTTCGTCCATCTTCCCTTGGCATTGCTAGGGACACATGGTGCATGATTAAATTGTACATACGGCTTAGGTTATAATTAATAACCCTGTCAATGCCACTTGCTGGTTGCCCACTTTCTACCCAGCACCGTGCTAGTGCTATGTCTGAATAAGCTCCGATTCTTACTTGCCATTACCCCATTTGAAGAATGGGAAAATTGAGGCAGGGAGGAGCTAGCTAACCCACCCCAAGTCTAAGAGCTGGTGAGAAGCACAGTCAAAGAAAGAGCATTGGCTGGCTCCAAAGCCCCTGCCCTCCTGACCTGTAGCCATTTGCTACCATTCATAGGTTAGGGAATAATAAATATTGTGTTGATAACTCCCTCTTATGGTCCCAAATTCCCATATGAGTATTATATGCAAGAAAAAAGGAGAATCCAATCTGGATTCTGTCCTCAAGAGTTTATAAATCAGTAGAGGAATCAGGATGAGTTCAGAATTACTATAAAGTGCTTTTTTAAGTGATAAGTCCAGCAAAGACAATAAGTGCGTGGAGAGTTGGAAGTAGGAGTGATGACTCTGCAGACGGAATCTTACAATTCAATGGGTTTGAAATTATGAGGAGTTAGACATAAAGGGAAAGGAGGACAGGGAGTGGACATGGGACGCATATTCCAAGCTGAAGTGACAGCAGGAAAGGAATAGAAGCATGCAGCATTTAGGAAGATGAAGATGTGATTCCAGTTTAGCTGAAATATAGGGTATAACAGGAGAGTCAGTTGGAGTTTTAGGAACAGATTTATTTATAGTGTAAACTAAAAATAAAATCCTAAGCCCCCCGATGATTGAACAAACCACATCTTGGCCAAAGGAACCCCAGAAAAACCTTAAAACTGAGTTCCCAGCCATGAAGGGAAGGGCTATCAGTCACACATGTTCCATTATGCTCCCTCCCTTTTAGAGTTCAGATGAAGAGGACCAAAGGCCATGCAAGGCAAAGGTTAAGTCATACCCACAGGCCAACAGTTTGCCTAACAGATCACATTGAGTTAGTATATTGTGGCTTCCTCTGTGATTAAGAGATTTCCTTATCTAAAAACATTCATTTCTACTGATTCCAAGCCTTTAGATAGCTTTATTTCTTAAGCCAATTACAAATCAAAGAATCTCTAAACCCAAGAATCTATAACCTGTAAGCCACTGCTTCAAGATGTCCCACCTGTAAGGACAAAAGCAATGTATACCCTCCACGTATCGAATTACAATTTTATCGGCAATTTCTTTCTCCCTAAAATGTACAAAACCAAACTGTAACCTGGCTGCCTTGGGCACATTTTCTCAGAACTTCTTGAGATAATGTTCCCTGGGCCACACTCACATTTAGCTCAAAATAAACCTCTTTAAATCATTTGACAGAGTTTGGTGTTTTTGGTTTTTTGTTTTTTTTCTTTTTCCCATTACCAGTAGTTTGAAAACAACTAAGAAATTTTGGAGACAAGCAGATACCCTGGGCTGGGTGCTGGGCTCTCCAGTCCAAATCTGTCAATATAACTGTGCCTGGTCAAACCTCATCCTATCCACTCCTCCTGAGTGCCAGGCCTAAATGCAGATGGCAATGGATCACTTCCACGTGAATGTTTGCAGCCATCTTGAATTCAACATGGCTAACACTGACTCTCCATCTTTCTACCACATCCATCCCTCTCTCCATCTCTTGTCTTCAGGGATGGTCCCACTCCACACTCTACTTACTGCCCAAGCCAGAAATCCCCAAGCAGCCCTCAATTCTTTCTTCTGCATTGGCCATGCCTGTCATCTCTCCTATAGCTGTTGACTTAATCTGGTTGACTTCACCCCCTTGGCACCTCCCAAAATTGCTTCTTCTTCCCTGTACTCACTGCAACCACATTTATTCAAGAGTTTATCATTCCTTGCCTGGGTAACTAGAATCATTTCCCAGCAAGTCTCACCACCCTCCTTTCTCACTCGGCTGCCAGAATGGTCTCCTAAAAGGCAAATCTGATCATTTCACAACTCTGTTCCAAATTCCTTCTAGGGCTCCCCACAGCTTGGATTTAATAAATATTTATTGAATGAATGAGCTCCCTGAATACATGCTACATGCTGCATGCTATTCTCTGCCTGGCACGGTAGAGGTCAGGCTTCTGTGGAAACACCCTTCTGAGCAGAGTTATACAAGAAACAAAGTGGTTTATTCTGAATTCCACACTTCCTCAAAACACTGATCATCTTAGGGAAACCTGGGAAGTACAACCACATGGAGAGCAAGGATGATAAAGTAGGCTAGGACCAATTCAAGGAAGATCTGGAGGCTAGAAAGTTTGGATCTGATTGTCAGGCCATGGGACACCATTAAATGTCTTCCAAGGATGGACACAATCAGAGTTGCATTATAGGAAGGCAACAAGCAACATGAGGACAATGCACTGGGAGGTGGAGAAACAGAAGATTCTGAAATGACAAATTCTCCCAGAATTAGGAGAGTGGAAATGAAGGAGACATGAAAGAAATTACCAAGAAAAAAAAAAAATGCCTGCAATAATAACCATTTATTTTGATGACTCAGAATTTGGAGATAGGACCTTAATGGCAAATACTTCTAAATCTTCAACATATCTGCTGTTGGATGTTTACGTGTGGAGGTGAAAGGCAAAAGTAAATCATGCAATCCTACTCCTCTCTGATAAGTTCTTTCTGATTTTAAACAAAGAAGACATGGTGCGGTGAAGTAAAAACAGCATTATCCTTATTTTATTATTAGCATTATTGCTACTATTGTTATGAACAAATACAATGTTCTGAACATTTCCCATTGCCTATCCAAGGTGCTTAGTACTTCACATGATCATCTCACTTAATCATCACGAAATCTGGGGTTATTCTGTAGGCAATGAGGGAGATGCTATTATTATGTACTATGGCAGCTTAAAGATGGCTAAACATTCTTTCACACTTCCACCATCAGAAAATGGGGGGTGTGTATGTTCTCCTTGAATCCAAAAGGGCTTTGTAATGGCTTAGTCCATAGAAGTGATACTGTGCCAACTTCTAAGCCAGGCCTTAAGAAACTGGCAGCTTCTACCTCCTAACTTTTGGAAAACTTCCTCTGGGAGCCCTGAGCTACATGTAAGGGTTTCCCTAAGTCTTCCATGTTGGAAAGGCCACGTGTACGTCTCTGGACAATAGTCCCAGTTGAGCCCAGCATTCCAGTCATCCATGTGAAGTTGTCAGACACATGGGTGACCATCCTGGACCAGCTGAGGGCCAGTCCGACATATCTACTAGCAGAGTAACACTGGGTGATCTCAGTCAATGCCACAAGGAGTAGAAGAGTCATCCAGCTGAGCCCTGCCTGAATTCCTAACTCACAAAAATCATAAGACCAAACAAAATGGTTGTTGTTTTAAGCATTGGGTTATGTTTCAATGCAAAATATGCTGGAAGCAATCAATTACTTTTGGAGTAACTTATTATATAAAGATATATAAATTGGAACACTCTCATTTTACAGATGAACTACCTATTCCTCCAAAAGTTTGGGTGACTTACCAATAGTCTCCTAGCTAGTAAGGCATATAGCCTAGATTGGAATCTCTGTCTGCCTGATCTGCAGACAATGCTTATTAAGCAATCTCTGAAAAAGTTAAGGCCAGACTGGAATTGCAAAAAACTAAATTCCCCATGTTTTTTGGACTGTGTGAATTCTGCCAAAATGTCTTACCTCACCTCACATGATTTACTTGTTAAGTACAGAAGGCTGAATCATGTGAAAACTGCTTCCCTGTGTGACCCCCATCCCCCACATCCTCCACAAAGAGTCTCATGTGACTATTTTCAAGGCTGGAAAAACTAACTTCCATAATGACCAAGAAGTAAAGATAAACCCAAGGACAAGAGAAAACCTCCCACCCCAACCACTCCTCCTCATTAGGGTGAAAAGACACTGAATTCCTATCATCCTATAAGGAAAACAAGAAAAAGAGATGTTTAATTGCATTATTTACTGTTTGATACATGGGATTACTATCTAAATTCAGATTTTAAAGAATTCAGAGCCCTGAAACTCTCATGATTGGTTCCCACAATCTTGAGACTTCCAGTGACATTCAAATGCTAGAACAAGCCAGGAAGGTGATAAATATGGGCAAGTTTGTAGTGTATGACAACGTGAAACTTCAGCACGATGGGGTTATGTTTCAACTCATGAGATGCTGGAAGTGAGAGTGCATTTACATGGGCTTGTGATTTCCTTTGACAAGATACATGCACTCATTCCTCCAACCTAAGCAAAATTCCCAGGACGAAAACAGATTTGAAAGTCAGGTGGACGAGAAAACCATCTGTGGATGGGATAAAGTACAAAATCATCAAAAGTAATTGTTTAAAAAAACATGACTCAAGATGACATAGAATAGCATCCAGAGACCTATTCTTGGTTACTTAAAAATAGAATTTAAAGTAATTAGCTTAATATTGATGTAATACCAGAGCTCTATAAACTAAATCTAAAAATCTTAATTTGACACTGAATTACTCCAAAGTAAACAAAATATTTTCAAGCCACTCAATAATGATATATTTGCAAGATGATGAGGCTTTTCAGGGCAACTGTTTTACCTAAACACAAACACGGAATTTGAAAGTGAATCTGTTTAAGTTTCCATGGAAAAACCACTTTACCCATCTCATTTCCTGCTTTGAGAAGTATGGAACATTTTAAGATCTTTTCTCCTATGTCTGATTTCAGCAGATATAGCACCTTTAAAAGAGTGAAAGTATCTACAGACCAGATAAATGCCCCCAAAGTACACAGGCCCATCAACTTAAAGGAAATGAGGTACAACCAGCATAAAGTATTAATTTAAGTAAGCTGTAAAAAAAAAAATACTGCTAGTCACTTAGAAAATGGGCCAAAATCATGGCTAGATTCAATGCAAACTAAGCCGTCAAATAAATATTCAGCTCTGAGGCCAGAGGGACAGAGGGACTTGAGTTTGAATCCCAGTACCAATCTTATGGTGATACAACTTAGGGTAAGGCTTCAAGTTGGTGCAAATCTCCATTTCTTCATCTGCAAAAGGGAGAGACTATGAAGCCTGCCTCAAAGGACTGTGTCTAAATCAACTCTTGGTAAGTGCCTAAGAGTTGCATGAAAAGAGTTCAATGTTTTAAGTATCTATAACGGTAAGGCAGCAGGGGCTTAAGAACACAGGTGTGGATAACCTGTGTTCAAATCCTACTTCCAACATTCACCAGCTTCGTGGCCTTGGGTACGTTAACCAATCTGTCTGTGTGAAGAGATTGTAGCATTCAGCTCTGTCAAGATAATTATTGTACTCACCTCACAGGGCAGCTGTGAGGATGAAAGACAACAATGTGTGCAAAGTGCATATAGTTAATGGCATTTGCTTGCTCTTATTAATACTGTACTTACTATGTATTAGATACTATAGTAATAGCTTTCTCTGTATCAGGGATTGGCAATCTTTTCTGTTAAGGACTAGATAGTAAATACCTTAGTCTTTGGGGTACATATGGTCTCTGTCACCATCCTCTTTTTAATTTTTTTATGGGTTGTGAAAAAACATGCTGCAGGCTGGATATAGGGCTATTTCAAACTGTGAAGGGTCTATGATTTCACTCTCCTTGTAAGCTAATGAGTTAGCTGCCAAGTTCTGTGGAAGCTGGCAGAAGACATGAGGCCCTGGGATCAGATACAAAGGAATTTGTTACTTGTGGCAGAGCAAGTAGCATGAGCTTCACTTTTGCATTGATCTTCCTTGCCCTGGCCCCCATCCCACAGGGGTGATGTGGAACAGCCCAGGTGGATGCTGCGTGTGGGTCACAGCTAAGGAATCCCAACTGTGAGAGTGCCAATCTTTATCAAGTAAATCTGTCTAAACTTTTCCTAAAGGGAGACATTATCTTTATTATGCTGGACAGTAAACTACCCTGTCCCCTGTTCCCCAGGGAGACACTATCTCTATCTTCCAAGGTTTGTTGCTATACAAAGTTCCTTGAAAAGATAACCTGAAACAATAGCTGCCACTACATGCCAGATACACGCAATGCTCTCTCCAAAAAAATGATCGGCAGAACAAAATGCCAAAGCTAGCATTATCTTAATCTGAGGGTGTTTCTATGAACGAATCAAACGATTTATAGTTTTTAAAAGGTGCCCCTAAAAGAAAGACGTTGACAATTTTGAGGCTTAACATTGAATGCCACACAGATTAAAAGTTAGATCTGTGACACCAAGCACATCATTTCTGCTGAAAGAGTATGTTTACTTAAAAACAGAAACCAATTTGTAAATGCGAATTAAATGCATGCTCCACAAAAAAATATTTGGTAAAAAAAAAAAATCCTTACATGTAGATATAAATGTTTCCTGACAGATATAAATGAAAACTAATACAGTGACATTTTTCAAATTAGCCACTGGAAAACATTGTGTGTGTGTGTGTGTGTGTGTGCGCGCGCGCACGTGTGCGCACACGTGTGTTTTAGAACAGCCTAAGCATTTTTTAGTTATGTTGGCCTAGGAAAGTATTTATGAAAAGGATAATAAATAATTAATTCTACTGGCTGGAAGCTGCAACTCCTTTCTGCTTCGACGGTATATGTTGAAATGCTGTTTAAATTATAGGAGCAAATTGATTCAAAGGCGTCCATTAGTGAGATGGCAAACAGGTTTGAAGTTGGCTAATAAATTTTAGATAAAGATACAGCGTTTGATGAGGACAGCAACGCTGGAGTGCTGATCTCCCAGTCACCAGTTTGTTAAATCAGTGGCTGAAATCTAGATTTCTCCCCATCTCATAACTCACTGTGTTAAACAATATGTCACAGGGCAACACAGGCAGAGGCAAGTTGGAACAGCTGCCGTGTGAGCCACCGGCACGGTCGTGCGGCAGCTGCTTACAGAGCTGAGGATAACACAGGACCCAGGTTGATGTTAGCATCCTTTCCCAAGTCTCTATCCTATCAGGATTTACAGAACATTAATCTAGGCTAATTAGGCCCACCTGTGACATAAAAATTTCTACCCATGATATGCCTTGCAGCATAAAGTCATGTCTGACATATCTATTAAGAAAAATACTTAATCAAAATCAAGAAATTATGCATGAAGCTCTCAATTCTGTTCGGATGCATGTACTTTAGCTGGCTACAACCTGCTGCTCTGAGTTGTGGAATATTATGCAGCTATTGAAAAGAATAGCTGAAAGCTGTACTCACTAGTCTGAAAGGATAGATACCATATGCTTTCTATGGGAGGGTGAAGTATGTATCCACTTATTTTAGAAAAAGAGAACAAAATCTTATATATGTGTTATGTATATTAACATGAAGAAAGATGTAGGAGAAATTAATAATTATGGTTACTTTAACAGGGGAGAAGTACAATGGGAAGGAAGGTTTGTGTTTTTTTTTTTTTCTTTTCCTTTATGGATTCTGCCTTTCCCAGCCTTAGCCCAACTATGGGAAAGGGAGAATCCATAAAGGAACATCTCGGAGCAGACACTATCTCTCACTACACGTGGATCTGAAGCAGCCCGGGTAAGCAGGATGAGGACCTCCCAGGCAGGTCTCAAAGAGAACAACATCAGCTGGTCTGCAGCTCATCTCCAGAGATTAGTGTACACATCTGAGTTTCACTGCCAATGACTGTGCACTCCTTAGGTGCTCATTCTTCACAAGTTCCCTTCCAAGACCAGCCTCAGCAAAACAGAAGGATAGGGATGAAGCATTCAGAGCACACTGCCATCTGGTAGGGATACTCATGAAAGGGACTGGCAACACTCACTTTAAAATTTTAGCAGACTACAAAATAAAATATCCAGATCGTGCAAATGGAGAAAATGAAGTGAAAAGTTACAGTGATTCATTTTTAATTAAATTCTTAATTACAGAACAACAAAACAAGTAATTAATTTCTGCATGGCTACATTAAGCACTCCATACTTAAATGAGGCAGAAAGAACAACTGAAAAGTATTTTCTCCCCTTTCTTGAATTAATATAAGATATAAAATTACATGTGTGTGCATGTCTTTGTTTGTGCATGTGCATATATATGACAGGGTGGTGGAGGAAGAGGGAGATGGGTAAAGGGAAATAATAATTGGCATTTATTGAGTGCTTATTATACATGAGGTGAGGTTCAAAGTGATGAGTCCAGCTATGTGAACTCAGTTAATCCTCACCTAACCCAGTAGAGTGGGTACTCACGACTACTTCCATTTGACTGGTGAGGAATCTGAAGTTAAGAAAAATCAAGGAGCTCACCTAAGTTCCTACAGCTAGCCAGCGCAAAGCAGAGAGTGGCACTCAGCTCCAGAGAGTCTTCTGGTCACCCTGTGCTATTCTGCCTTCCAAAAAAAGAGTCAGGAAACGAGCAGGACAAAGGCAGACCTGGAGACTACAGCAGCGGCCGCCAAGTGTTCCAGAAAGAGGCAGACAGTAAATATTTTAGGCTTTACAGGCCATAGAATCTCCATCCCAACTACGTAACTTCGCTGTCACAGTGCGAAAGTAACCACAGACTACTTACAAACAAAGTATGGAGCTGAGTTCCAATAAAACTTTCCTTAAGGACACTGAAAATCGATTTTCATACAATTTTCACATGTTACAAAACATTATTTTTTTCATTTTTTCCCCCAAACATTTAAAAATGTACAAACCATTCTTTGCCCATGGGCTGTACAAAAACATATGGCAGCCACAGACTGTGGACTCCTCACACTGGAGGCTGTGCGATGTGGGGGGATGTGTTTGGGCTTCAGGGACAGGCAGGTTGAGTCCAGGTCTGCCCTTTTAAAAGCTCTGTAACCTTGGGCAAGTTCTGTAAGAGCTCCACACCTTAGTTTCTATGTCTGTAAAATGGGGATTAAAAACATCCACCTCATCAATTTATTTTGAGAGTTAAATGAAATGACATATATATATTGTGCCTAGTACAACTATACTGGATACACAACAGACAATTTGTTCAGGAGTCCATTTACTTGACAAATCACTTACTGAGTCTCTATTCCATGCTAGGAACTATTTCAGGATCTGGGGTCACCACTGTAAAAAAAAAGCAGATACAATTCTCTGCCCTCATGTAGCTGACATTCCAAATGTTTCCAAATGTGAAAACAACTTTTTATCATGTTGCCTTAGTCCATCTGGGCTGCTAGGACAGCCCAGCTGCTATACTTTCCACTGAGTAACTTTAAACAACAGAAATTCATTTCTTACAGGTCTAGACTGGGAGGTCCAAAGTCAAGGTATCAACAGATTGGGTGTGTGGTAAGGGCTCCATCTCTGTTTCACAGATGGTGTCTTTCTGTTGTGTCTTCACATGGCAGAAGGGTGCAAACAGGTTCCCTTGGGCCTCTTTTATAAGGGCACTAACCCCATTCCTGAGGGCCATGCCCTCATGACCTAATCACCTCCCAAAGGCTCCATCTCTTAACACTGTCACATCAGGTAATAGGTTTGAATATACCAATTTGGGATGAGATATAAACATTGGGACCATGCCACATATTAGGCTTCACCCATTGAAGAGTAAGTCAAAAATGTGGGTAGGTGTTACTATCAAGCAAGTCTTGCAAATCACTCATCTGCAAGGCTGCAAGATAAATCTCATATACGTAAAACACAAACATGGATATTATGTGGCTATGGGGTCAAACTCACACAGTTATGTGGATAACTGTGTTCTCCTGTGTTCCTGGATGTGTGACTAGAAGATGGGATTCATGACAAGAGGAGAAGAGGAAAAAGAAACTCTAACTCCACATGGTCTAAAACCAGCAGCACCACACACGCAATTTGTGCTCTCAGCTGAGAGCGTAACTGCACAGGTTCCAAAGCCCCAGCTATCCTCAATCACTAAAGATTTTCAGAAATTTCTCCTCCTATCCTAAAAAAAAAAGGGGGGGGATGATCTGAGAGGAAATAAATCAACAGAAAAGGCTGTCATTCTCCACATGTGTAAGGATAAAACTTCTGAACTCAACTCTCACCGCGCTGATGCGGTGGTCCAAAATAGCCTTTCAGATGGGTCACCAGGAGAAACAATGCCTCATGGGCATCACCTTTCTCCCAAGTGGGTCTCTGCGGCCCTCTGTGGTGATGAACAAATTAACACCAAATGTCACTTCATAATGATCAAGACCCAAGCAGTGATCACTGTTATAGAATGCACAGACACACTTAAGGTAGGTGGCCAGAAACAAACCATCCAGAGGGGGAAAAAATGCATATTTCACCGCTCCATGGCAAAAAGGCTTAACAGCCAAATACATATCTCTATATTGCATTAAGGACAAAGTCATGAGATGGCAAACAGGCTGGATTTTTAAAGGATGAAATACAGAAAGGCTATTTCCACACTGGCCAGCCCGAGAAGCACACTCATGAGTCTATGCCAACGCGGAGACTTCTAGAGCCTGTGAGTTGGTCCCACTGGAGGTGAGTGGGCAGGGGAAAGTGGTTATCCTTCCTACTTCTTCCAGGTAAGTGGCAGATAAATCTCTGGGAGTCCTGGCTCAGGCATTCTTCTCATCAGTAATTATAAAACCAAAAATTATGATCTACATTTGAGTGGAACAAATGGACCAGTAGTCCGTTCGTTTTTTCTTTTTTAACCTTTCTGTTGAAAGCCCCATCACAAAGTCTCTGCAAAGCTGTAATAACCTCAAGTAACAAATCAAGTGAAGCCAGCAAAGATTCATTCATTAAGAGGCATTTAAAGTCACTTTAGGGCTATACTGGACAGCTGTAGTTCTTCCCTGTCCTGCACTCATCTCCCCTTCTTCTGCTAATAGCTTCATTTGCATTCACCTTTGAGCAGCCCCTCTTTCCCAGTGCATGTGGTAGGAGGCTAACCCCACCTGCTAGATCAGGAACTGAGCAGATGACCCCAGATAGACCAATCAGAGACAGCCACCATGACTGGTTCAGAGCTGGCCAAATGACTCAGGTTGGTCCGTTGTGAATGAAGCCCTGCGCACTGATTGGAACTTTTGGGAAAATAGAACCACTCTTGTCCTATGGTCTCAAATGAGGAACACTGGTAGATTTTACAAACACTTTAATTATCTTAAAACAACAATGGAGCAAAATTAATTGATCTCTTTATAAATAGATGAATAGAAAATAAAATAAAATTGGTAAGCCTGCAGTTAATGAAGCAGCCCTATTAACAAAGCTTTTGTATGAAACCAAACTTTTCTTCTGTCACTATGTGCCATGAAAATAATCCTAGTAGGAAAAGGGTAGGTCTGTTATTACTAAAGAACAACAAAAAAGAGGTCCCCCAATTGATCTCAAACTGATAGAACTCAATTATAAGCTTTGAAAGTATTTAAGTAATATTCTATCCTTACTCAATGTAATAATGACTTCATAAGATACTATTAAATAAATCTGAAAATCCTGTTTCCCTAAATGGCCAATTTCCTGTTAAAAAACAAAAGCTCACCAATTCCACAAAGAGGTCAAATTCCTAAAATGGGCACTTAAAGCAGGTGTCCTCAAACTATGGCCCGCAGGCCACATTCGGGTGTTTTTGCCCGTTTGCTTTTTTACTTCAAAATAAGATATGTGCAGTGTGCATAGGAATTTGTTCACAGTTTTTTTTAAACTATAGTCTAGCCTTCCAATGGTCTGAGGGACAGTGAACCGGCCCCCTGTTTAAAAAGTTTGAGGACCCCTGACTTAAAGCCTTCCTCAAGCTGATCCCAACTCAACTTTCCAATTTTCCCACATATTCCTTAAAATGCAACTTCTATGTGAAAAAGTTTTTGTTTCATTCACTGTTGTATTCCCAAGGCCTAAAATGCTGTCTAGCAACATTGGGTGCCTTGTTTTGTGGAATGGTTAAATGAGTGTCTGAAAACAGTATTACTCTTAGACCTAGGGAAGACGGATGCCTATCCTAGACCTAATCTTTTAGATAACATCATATATCAAGCCCTCACAAAATAAATATATCAGAAAACACATGGGTGCTTCTGTCCATTATAGATCTGCTGCTGAATGTTGGCAGGGTGTGACATGTGACCCTACACATCCATTCTCTGACTAACACCATCCAGGCCCCAGAAGATCGCTGCTCCACATCTCGTACTATCTGACTTATATCCGAATGCCCTGATGGTGAGTGGTGTGCTGTTCCCAAGCTCAGAAATACGAAATGTTGCTGTGCACCAGGAGGATTTGAGTCTTGTAAGCTTTTAGATAACAGAAAAGACCAATTAATTAACTTGTCAAATCCTTCCTCTCAGATAGCCTAAATCTGATAGACTCTCGTATAATAAAATGTTGTGTCACAGGAGTACAGGGTATCCATTGTTATGTGTTCCAGTTCATGCTTTAAGGAAGGCACTTACTAACTAGAAAGTATTAACAACAGGTGCAAGTGGTGGCTAATATTAAAATATTTATATCATTATATTTATACATATGCAGGACTAGAAGGAACATGCATATAGCATAATGCCAACCAGATGGATAGTCTATGCTAGAATTTCCATCTGTTTTATTTTTATTTTAAAAAATAACGTGATTCAAATTTTCAAAAAGAAATTAACACATTAGCTTTCCCTTTAAAATGGTTTTAATGGAATATAGTTTCTATTCTAAATCATTTCTTGTCTGCTAATAAGTTTGAATATTTCCCAAATATTTATTGGTCTTCTGCATGACTTTTTAGAATTTTGCCAATTGTCCTATTATATGCTTGTTTGTATATTTTATTTTAGCTTGTTGATTTGCAGGAGTTGTTTATTTATTAAGTAGAATTAAGGTCTGAATGGACAGCTAAAAATTCTATGACTAACTCAAGCCCATACCTACAGAAATAATTCAAAATTGTGCTTCTTTTATTAATGTGGTGCTAAATTACTTTATGAGTTCTTAAAGATTCTTATTTTTGGCAAGTTTGAGGTAAGGAATAAGAAGTTTCCTGTGTTTCCACATGTGAGTACTAGTAACGGTATTTGCAGGCCAAACACGTGTTTAAAACAGGCAGGGAAGTGAACTCTGTAAAGTGGAGATTTGTAGAGTGTGATAATGAGGTAAGTCGTTATGTTCTAACTGGTCTTAACTGTTCCATAAATGTTTCTTTTACCCTGTAAACTTTAAGGTCAAGATAATAAGAGGAGCACTTAAAGTAAAGAAAAGCCATGTGGGCCTTGGCTAGGGACCATGCCTTTTTTTGAGGGGAAGGGGTGGCAGATAATCTGGAATACTCTTTAACTGTTGTATGAACACGTAACAGTAAAATTTCTCTTCTAGCATGACTGCCAAACCCAGAGGAAGAGTAACTGGGCTGTACCGTTCGCTTTCTAGGCAGTTCCTTGGAATTCCATGGGAGTGTCAAGCCCTTCAAAAGGGCTTATAGTGTCCTCCAAAGCACAGCCCTGGCAAACACACCACGAATGTAGAAAAGGCTGTAGCATCTGAGTGGTAATCTAGTTATATAATTTGCAAGATCATCTCTGCAGTCATTTTGGGTTTCACACCATTGGCAATATGTTAATACCAAAAATGAGCATGTCAGCATTAAATCTTCCAGTGAAACTACCTATTTTTTGCCTATTTTTAATCTTTTTTTAATCCTAGAAAATGGAGAGCTAACAATATATAGTAGAACTTACTGGTACATTAAATAAACAGTGGAATGTTTCCCTGTTATTAATGCTGCTAATATAATGCTAATCTAATTTTTAAAACTTCCTCCAAGCATCTTTGGCAAACATGAAATTAATGGATTACTGGTTAGTGTTTGAAACATTTTAAATGTCACAAGCCATGCCTCTAAAATAAAATATTTTTAATTATATAGAGGTTATTTTAATAAATAGACAGTTCAGAACTCATAACTGCCAAACAATTAATAGTGTTTCCTACAACATAACTATATACAGTATGGCCTGGATTTATTATACGTATGGTTCTTTTTCTAGGAAACGAAGTTTGTGAAAATTTATTTATTTGTCTCTGATTTTTTAGGAGAATAAAAAAAAGAGTGGAGATATATTCAGCTCCTGTTTCAAGAAAGAAAAAAAAACAACTCATTGACAAGAGTGGTTGTTTGTCCCTGTTCACATACCAAGTAAGCAGTCGAGAGAATATTAGAATCTAAGTCTTAGAAGCCCAAGAATTTCAAAAGTTGTCAAATCACTTTTGTATTCAAAGCAGTAGAGCATGTGTGATAACTGTTCCAAAATCTTTCCAAAAGAATAAAGAATCTGTGATATAATTTAAAAAGAAGCCTCCCAATGTCACAAGGAATAGGGGTAGAAGAAAACCCCTCTGGCTGACATGGGATTGTATTCCTTGGTTTTAATTTCATGGTTGCAGGGGGTTAGGGGAGAGTAAACAGCAGTGCCTCCCACCGAGCTCCCTGCAGGTTCTCCTTGTAGGAATGAGATTTTACTAGTGATTTATATTGTTTGAGACATACCCAAAGAGTCTTATGTCATTCAATCCCCCCATCCATCGCTGGCTTGGAGGAGCCTGCACCACCTCATGCAGGCCTTTAACTGTCAAATGGCATTTCCCAAATCCATCAATACTGTCTGCTGCCAAATAAATACCTTGCTACTCTACAGGTTGCAAATATTTCAATCATTGTGCAGACCTGCGGCAGCATCTGAGCAAACCTGGAAGAAAACTCATGAAATCTGATGGCTTTATTTACCTTTCCAACGTAAGAGAAACATACAAGCCTAAACCTTCACTTTCCAAATGTTTACTGGAGATTAGAAAAATAACAGATGACAGCCAATGTGTCAGCCTAGAAGAATCACAAAAATCCTTCTTTAAACAATCTAGCAGCCAGATGAAGACCCCAGGCCAGGAGCCTGTGTGTGTTTAAGAAGTTCATGGGGCCAGCATTCCTTTGGATTGCTGAGAAATATAAAAGACATGCCCTCAAGACCAAAGCCAAAAGTGCCACAGAGAGTGGACTGCTCTGGCCTCATCTGAAGTAAATCTATCTAGATGTGTCTGACTCTTTGAATCAGAATGCAGGAAACTAGGGCTGTCCTGTATGGTTGTTCAGGTTCTATACTGAACGACTCAAGAGGTCACCATTTACATAAACTACAAAGTGATAGAGCCTTCTACATGTATGCAATCTCAGATAACAGCCTGCAGGATTCCAAAGAGGGTCTACAATTCAGCAATGTCCTGCTCTGTTCTCTGTTCACATTTATGTATGAACTCATCAGTAAGTCATCCATTTGACAAATATTCACTAAATGCAAAGGAAATGGGAATCTCATTCAATCCTACCACTATCTTATTTGGTAGATGCTGTTCTTCCCATTTACCAAATGACAAAACTGAGGCCAAGAGAGGGTCATTAAATTGTCTAGGAGGGTCACAAAGCTGTGTCTTCCAAATCTGAGTTTAGTACATATCTCTCCTAGACTAAGTTGCTTGGTTCACTGGAGCAAAAAATTATTTTCTCAGCCGGGAATGTAAGAGTCAAGTTCTCTTGACAGAATAAGATGGAAGGCAGGGTCAAGGAGGACACAGGGAGGTGAAGCAAGATGGCAAGGGCCAGCAGATTTAGAAGCTAGAGCTGCAGACTAACTGGGGTGACAACATCCAGTCTTTCTTCCACCTCATTTAGGAGAGGTGCAGAGCTGAATGGTGTGGTGGACAGGCTACCGGATTGGGAGGCAGAAGAACTATGCTCACATGGTGATGGTAACTGTGTGGCCTTGAATAAGTTACTAACTTCTCTGAACTTGAAGTCCTTCATCAATAAAATGTGAATAATAAAACCTAATAGGGCTATTTGCAGGAATAAATATGATTATGGAATTACAAGGACTAGAAAAATATCTGTCGTGGACATTCAATACACTGTGGATGTTATTATTGACTGTTCTTGGGATGCATGATATGTGGGTAAGTCTCTGGCATCTCAAGGGTATATATTTACTAAGTGGGGTGTATGGGGGTGCAGAAAGAATGTGCTCTTTTTTTAAGCCTTCCCTTCCCCAAAGGACATAAGGAGAGTAAATGTACTCTTATATTGCCAAGAGAGAAAAATGCAACTTCTTTTTTTACTCTCTTTTTTATTTCAGAATATTCCAGGGGTACAAACATTTTGGTTACATGAATTGCTTTTGTACTGATTTAGTCAAAGTTATGAGTGTGTCCATCACCCAGATAGTGTGCATTGTACCCATTATAGCAGCACAATTCACAATTGAAAAGATGTGGAAAAACACAAATTCTTCAGGATAAATTAGCTTTTGCGGTTACCTCTCTCTTTGCTGCTTAAGCAGAGGAAAGACAGAAGTCATAGCACAGAGAGAGGTAACCGCAAAAGCTAGTCTATCCAAAAGAATTTACATTTTTCTCTCTCGGCAATATAGTTTCTTAGCGTCTTCCAAGTTTTTAAATCCCTTAGATTTATTCATTTATGTTTCTTTTTCCTGCTTCTAAAAGGTAGCTGTTCTTGCCCACTGTTTTGGAAGTAAGAAAACCTGGACACTGTTCTATAGGCTCATAAAGACAGCAAGTCGGAAAGTGGAAGGTATGGCAGAGAGAAAGGGGGATCTGAATGTGCCAAGACATCAGACCCTTATTGGTTATGGCAAACGTTAAACAGTCTAGAAAATCAGAGGCCTTGGAAAAGGCTTGTAAAAATAACAACGTGAGCGCTTAGTGTGAAGGCGAGGGACATGAAAAGGGAAGCTGTGGGTGGCATTTGAGACGTGTTGGAAACTGTGCTGGAAACACATCCTGAACTGCTCTTGCAAAGTGAGGCCTCTTAAGAGGTTCCTGTGGTCCTCTCAGCTCCCAGTACCAGCCATAAGCAAGATGCATCACCGCCCATGGGCAGATGGATGGTTTTCAATATTTTGTTTGGGGTGGGGAACGAGGGGCACACCTCACAGCCTGCACCTGGTGCTTTCCAAGGGGATTCCTTGAGAGGGAGGTTGCACAGACGCAGTAGAGAAGGAAAATCTCTGTGTGAGAGACAAAATGGATATTTCTCAGGGGTAAGGAACAAGAGAAAAATTCTCCATGGAAGAAAGTTTAAAAAGAAAAAAAAAAAAAGAGCCTCACACAGAAATCTTTCAAAAGTGAAGCTAGCAAAGTGAGCAGCGTAGACCATATTTCCTGAGTGAGTGGCTGCGTGAATGAGCTTTGTGTTTGTCCTCAATCAGCACTGCAACATGAAATGCAAGGCCAGGGGTGGGAGGTGCACACTGAAATCATGCCCCTGACTTTACCACCTTACCTTTCTCATCCCCAAGTCCCCATTACATACTTCCTACAATTAGTCTCTTAGGTTTTATTTTTTAAATTCCATTTTAGTGAAAGTAATGTTCATATTGCTCTATGACTATTTAAAACTAAAATGAAGTTTTATATTTGTGAAGTTAAATATCTTATTTCCCAGGCTTTTAGGATATCTATGGAAGGCTAATTTGAATCAACTGCTAAACCAACCGTATTCAAATATGTCCATGATATCACAGCATCCGTGAGTCAGGAGAATGAGATGCTGCAAAGCACAGAAGTGTGAAACTTCTGGCAGACACTGGGGCACAGCGATGTCTTCCATAATCCAGTTCTGCTACTTACTAACCCTGCAATCTCAAGCAGGGCACTTAACTCCTTTGTGCCTCAGTTTCCTCAACTGTAAAACGACATGAGAATAATCTATTCTTAGGGTTCCTGAAAAGGTTGAAAGTCAGAACACATGTAAAACACTTAGGACAGGGCCTGGCAAAATAAGAGTTCACATGTACTAGATTTGATAATGACTCTTATCATTACTGTTACTAATGGATTCCTAATTTCAGATATGTTAGCAGCGTTATGTGATGAAAAGAGTATGTATAACCTTAGGACATGACTTTAAGCAAATGAGGTAATACATCTGAACCCTAATTTTCCCTCTTCTGTGCTATAGGGAGAACAACAAGAATCTTCCAAGGATTAAAAGACACAAGGATGTGGATGCCAAATTCATCTTTATTCTCTTCCAAAACAGAGCTAGAAAATTGGAACAATTATTCCGATCTAAACAGAGGGTACAGTCCGACATTTATAAAGGGCCTACGTAAATAGATGGTATTACTGCCACTATTTGCGTTTCTATCAGCCCCTATGCTGAGTAATCAATAATGAATGTTGTTTAAACAAATGGTATAATTTTCCAATCTGTGTTGTTCTAAACCGACCTTTACTCCTCATTGCCACTTGTAATGCATGCATAATTCAAAGATGAAGCACAAGGAGAAATGAGGATGTTGGTCTAAGTGGCCCTTTTTAGGTTGTTTTTGCGGATTTGTTATAATCCTATAAATAATACAAAGCTTGTCATTGTAAATATGTGTTATCTTGGGGTATGTTTAGTGACTAAAATAAATAAAAGCTAGTCCACCTCTCCTGGCAATCTCAAGCCATAATTAATTGCTGGTAAGATGTATTCTACAACTTGAGTGCCCTAAAGTAGAAGGAAAAGTAAAGGCCATTGTCAACACAAATGCTAAAAGAAAAGCCTAAAGAGCATAGTCATTTGCCATTTGGGAGAAGTGCTTGCTGGAATACATGTCTAGGAGGCAAGAAGGATGACTCTGAATCATCAGGTAGAGATACGTGTGTATGTATGCACATATACATGCTTTTTAATAAATCTCAAATTGAGGGTTATACAAAGCTAACTTGTCAATTTTAACTCCTTTCTGTTATTCACACACACACACATCTCTACCTGACAAAAGTATATATACAAAAATATATTTGTGTATGCACATACATACATACACACATAGATCATTTTTTAAAAATATAGCATAATTCAAGGGGTGTTCTGAGCTAGTTTCCATCAATTCTAACTCTAGTCTGTCGTTTGTTCACCTGCACACTCTCACTGTGCAATAAAATCCTTTCAATATGGGAGACAAGAGTGAGACACCCCTCTTTCCCCAAAGGGCACCTCTGTGTGCTCCCTCAGATTATACCTGATGACATGTCAATGAAACAGTGCTTGCTCTCGTCCCAGAGATCAAAATGAGGGCTTAACCTACAATTTACTCTACAAGTCCCAAGATACTTGCCAGATCTGAAGACTTCATTCTAATCTTCCCTGCTGAAAAAATAATCAAATACTCCAGCAAAGATGTATTGACAACCCTTAATTAACCATGCTAATGGGGGGAAGAGATAGCATGGTTAAATGAAATCCACACATAACCCCAAATCTTTCTTGGCCATTAATTTCCAGCTTCTCCTTCACTAAACCTTACACAGAGGGGTTGTGGATAGAGAGAGATTGACTAATCATTTAACAATAGAATTACTTGATGTCTACATCTGCACCATGCCAATCATTGGTTGGACAAGCTAACAAGCAAGGAATTGGCCAAGGACGCCATGTCCCCAAAGCAGTGGGGTTCGATGGTAATGCGTTTGGTTCCTTTTGGATGCAAGGAAATGTATTTTAGGCAGCTTTCAGAATGAAGTCAGCTGGAATAGTTTTGTAGCAATAGAGGCCAATTTGATGGAGACCTTGGTTCCTTACCTATTCATTGTTGCTGCTCAGTTGGATAGAAGGAAGAGAAGGAGTAGAGAGAGGCCTAGCATCTGCACAGAGTGAAACAGGCAATGCTTTGTGAGGAGCAGCTGACTGCAATGAACCAGGCTACAGAAAGGGCAAAAGCTGACTCCTGCGAATTAACCAGAGCAAAGGGAAGATGAGGGAGCGGGAGATTTCCCTAAATGAGGAGATGAGCACTTGCTCTTTTCCAAGCCCATAAGAACATACTGTGATGAGGTACCATGAAATACGACCTTGGAATGGAAAGGGGGCAAAAATAAAAGTGAGCTTCCTCTTCCTCCTCCTTAAAACATCTGGTGCAGCCACACCAGATGGCAAGAGCCAGAACTGTGTGATCTCAGGGAATTTACTCCATCCACCTGAGCCTCAGCTGCCTCACTGGCCACCTCTATGCCTCCACCCTGCCTGGCACAACATGAATACCTAGGAAGAAGTCCCTACAATGCCAAGGGCTTCTACTCTTCAGTCAGGTACATCAAATGGCCTATCTCACTTAATCTTGCAAACAAAACGTTATTTTTGGTTATCCTTCTATTACTGGGGAAAAACAAAGACACAGGAAGGTGAAGTTACATGCCCAAAGTTACACAGCTAGAAAGGAGCATAGAATCGAACCCAGGGCATCAAGCTCCAGAGCTAAGCTCACAACCACAACACGGATGTTTTTGGAGCTCTCCCCTAGCATACCAGATAGACCCTGTGTAAACACTCTGTGTGTGCGTATTCTCGTTTAATCCCCATACAGCCCTATAAATTAGAAATTACTACCATTATGTTATACAAATGAGGAAACTGATATTGGAGAGGGGCAGTCAGCTGCTAAGGTCAGAGAGCCAGGGAGCAGGGGTGGCACATCCAGGTGAAGGTAATGATTAAGAAGACAGGTCTGGAGTGGGTTTGAATCACTCTGTGTTCAGCTGCTCACTGGGGACATGGCCTCAGCCCTCTGATTACTGTGGGCCTTTATTACTTTCTGAATTCCCTTTGCTGTCGCCCTCCCCTTCCGTTGCCCTTTCTCCCCACCCAGGCACCAGCGCCCGCCTCACAGCCATCTCTGCTATTAAATGTTTGTGGAATGTACAGCATTCAAAAGCCACATTCGAGTCTGTAGTTTTCAATTCTTGGGAAGAAAGGGGCCATATAACTACAAACAATCAAGTCCCAAATGTCATTGAAATGATCATTTTGGTCCACCTAAGCTTATACAAAAACATTTTCCATGTTCTGATCAGCCCCACTTGTGCTGCCGGGCAGGTCGGGCCCCAGATGAAACACCTTCTCACCTGCACACTGAACACTGCACGCACTAAAATCTCAGCCCAGGCTTCTCCTGGTCCCTGAGTCACATGCTAAAAATTAAGGGGATTAAGGGGACTCTAGATTTACATTAAAAATATAAGAAGAAACTCAGTCTAGAGACTAATGCAGGGTTTAGTGGAGACAGTCACCCTCACTAAGCATGGAGACAAACAATGTGAATGGCACACTGGTGCCTGGTGCCGTGCAGGAGGTCCCTGGAGGAGAGGGGGGAGAAAGCATCGTTGACCTCATGTGCAGCAGCACAGCTCTGCATTTATGCCTGGAGCTCTGGAGATGGACTGCCTGGGTTCAAATCCACAAGATTTACACTGCCACCATGGATCCATGAGCTTAGAAAAGGCACTCAACCACTCCATGCTTTCTAGTCTGTCAAACAGGGCACATGACAGTCTCGACCTCAGAGTGCTGTCTTGGGGACTGAATGATGTAGATCCACATAGAACACAGAGTCCTATGCCCTGTGAAATCACCAGCCCAGAGCAAACACTGAATCAATGTAATTAACATCATCATTCTATTACATAGCTGGTGCTTCACGTATATATTTTGCCACATAATAAATGCTCATGCCTTGGGAGGTGTGCGCTTCAATTTCCACTTTGGAGGGCTATACATGGCCAAGGCGCCATGTGCAGTAGGATTCTGCATAAGTGTCCTCTTTCCACATACCTTTGGTAAGTATCCTCTTTCCCCACACCTCCATCATTGTCTGTGTGGGTGGAGTATGTATGGGCTGAAGGCAAGGGAGCAGGTGGAACTGCACATCCAGGTGGGCACAGTGCAACCCAGAAGAACATCCCTAGGCAGCGATGTGATGTAGGGATGGACCCAAGGCCACAGATGCAGGGGTACAGAGTCAGAGCACACCATGAGCTTTCAAGGGGTGGGAGAGGGCAGTGCAGAATGAGGGTTTGAGTAGATCCAATACATTTGAAGGGAATACAGATCCCAGTTGAAATCTGGGTCCAATTGGCACTGCTGTCACCTACATTCATGAGTTACCTCTCCAGTTCAGCTGTGACCTCCTTCAGAATTAGGACTGTACCCTTACAAATACTGAGTCCTCCAGAGTCCCCAGTGTCATCTTGTGCAGTCAGGGTGTAAAACGTGGGCAGTGGTGGTGGAACCTAGGTCTACTCAAAGTGCAAGCAAAAATGGGTGCATTGCTCACAGAGAATTTCAAAACATTAATAAAACTGGCCAAAGTTCAACTGCTTTTTGTCATCACTATGCTCAGCAATTTTAAACAAAGTCAATGAAAACAAACCCCCCTCAAGCTGGGGTGGCCTGTGCCCATTGCCCCCCCTCTTGGCACCTCACAGTTTTGCACACTCAACCAATATTATCTGAAGGACTAAACCCGAAGAAAGGGGGCTGGGGAAGGACAGAAATTCTGTTGACTTCTGGGCAGCAAACATGTAAACATACTGACATTGAGATATACAAAATACATCTTTCAAGAAAACTCATGTCATTCTTTCTCATGTGAAACGATAACATCCCCACGCAAGACTCCAACTGCACAGACCAAAGAGACGAAAGTTGCTATGGGCTGACTGGAAACATCTTGCATTCCTGTGGCTACGAAAATCACTCCAGGGTCCTAGGATTTATTTCCCTTTCTCAGGAGCCCAGGACAGATAATGAATACCCCTTAGCAGCTGATCAATCGCTGGCACTTCCAGGCAGGCACCCATCACTCCCCCCTTGCCGCCCCACCACCCCAGCCAAGGTTAAAAGAACAGACCCGTGAGTGATGCTCAGAGAGGAACTGGCTTCAGAAGAGGAAGTTGAAAATATTAAGAAATCAACATGGGCATTTAAAAGCAAAGCCCTTTCCATGCCACGGAAGACGTTTTGCTATTCATCTTGTTCCCTGACTCTGCTTCACCAACTTGATGGAAGATGGTTTAACTGACATAAAAACCAGCTATACATGAATAGCAGTGATGGATGGAGCCATTGCAAGCACCAGCCAAAAAAACGGCACTGAAAGATGCCTCAGGCTTCCTGTTAACTGTTTTATGAGAGGACCAATACTTTCCCCCCTCTTGTTTAAAGAATAAATTAGCAAAACAAGTACTTTCAAAATCAGGGTAGAGTTACACATGGAAAGAAAAAAAGTGGAAGGCCTTTGGAATGTTAGCATATGCGTGAGGACAGTTAGGGCAGCGAAAACTGGATTGTTTAAGGCTTGTTCCATATGCAGCTGTTTGGTTTCAGGGTACGTGATTTAACTGGGTTTTATTTAATTCCATGTAATAACAAATTGTGCCATTAAGTAGTCCTACCATACAAATGCAATGAATGTTTCAGTGGCAACACAAAGAAAATCTAGTCTTCGATGGGAGCCTTAAAAAGAATGCACAGATGCTACAAATTAGCCATGATAAAGAAGGTGGGTGGGAGAGGGAGATAATCTGCAAAAAAGAAAAGAAAAATTAGGTTAGGGAGGGCAGTTTTGCATGACTTGTGCTAAAGTGTGGAGTCTTTCAATACAGAGAGAATGAGACATACAGCATCGTATTCTTTGAATGTTTCTTAATATGGAAAGGACAAGAGCAGAGGTTTTAAAAGTGTTAGTTAGAATTCTCCCCCAACTTTTTTTTTGTTCTCCTTTCTGGAGTGTAGAGGGCCTTTTCCTGCCTTTCTTTCCTCTTATTTTGAAGAAGGTTAATTATGACTTGGGAGCACCGTAAGCCTCCTGGCACTTGGGACTGGGCCATTGTGGAAGAAGAATATTGTCTGTGCTGTACTGCAAGTACTAACTTAAGAAGCATCCAAATTTGGAACTCCTTTCAGAAGCCTCAGGACAGATTCTGTGTCACGGCATTCTATGGGATGACAAATATCCACTCCGTTCCCACTTGTCTTTGAAGATGTGCACATTAGTGGAGCATAAAATTCACTTGACTTTTAAAATAAAGTAAGCTGGCTATTTGGCCCATCTAGAGTAAGTTCTTATCTCAACATTTCAAATCAAAAGGCCCACTTATGCCTGTCCTCTCCCGGCTCTCCAGCCAAGCTCAAGGTATTCCCAATTACATGGTGGATTTCTGGCCCAAGTTAATATGTATCAGGAGTTCTCAAGCGCCTGCACCTTTGACCTAGAAATTCTACTTCTGGCAAATCAATCCCATAGAAATAAAACCTTAAATGGAAAAATACATGAGAACCAAGGTGTTCACAGCCATGGAAATGACACTGAAAAGAGTTAATAACAACCTCAAAATTACAGGTAACAGAAGGATGCACTAAACCATGGTTCATCTCATTGGTTTACCATCGTGCACCCATTCAAAGCCCTGATTAGCACTGTTTAGAGAACAACTTGAAGGTGTTCTTACGAGATATTAAGAGAAAAAAGAAACTATTCTTTGTATGACATGATCACTACTGTGTTGAAATAGAAATCTCTGAAATACTCAGAGTGTGGTAACAGAATTAATGTAGAGGTAATGAGGGAATCCACCGCAAGTGTATATGCTGCAATGACAACAAAACAAAACAAAATGACCTGCACATTTGGAAGTAACAGAAGGATATGTGCCAAAATGCTAAGAACAGATAAATATTGGGGGATTTTTTTTTTTAGCCTTTGCTCTTTCTACAACTTTTGAGTGGTTTCTATTTTTTAAATGAACATATTCTTATTTCATATAGGAAATGGCTCATTTTAAGAAGACATGAAACTCCCAGGGGAAAAAAAAAACAATGCTTTTTTTTTTTTTTGGCTCCTATAAGAATTCATTAGATAAAACATGCATATTCTGGGCCCTCCTACCTCATTCCACAAGAATTTGTACCTACAAGTGGAGGAGCCTTGGTACTCTCAAGGCTAAAGGCTAAGCCCCTAAAGGCCTGGAGAGGCCAGTGACTAAGGAATGGGTTTCCGCCAGGATTTCACTGCTAAATTGCATCACTGCCCTTAATCCTTTCCAGAGATACTCAAAAGGACCAGGAATGGTGAATTTACCAATCAACAGAGTGGACATGACTGAAAAGGAGAATGTGAAAACCTGGGGAAGATGCAATGTCACAGGGAGGCCACGGTCTTTAAATGTATGGACTGGAGGCAGGGCTGGAGGTCGAATCCTACTCTGCACACTTCACAGCTTAGACATATCGCCAAGCCTCCGAGGGTCTCAATTTCTTCACCATTAGGAGAAACAAATGACTGTTAAGAGGTTTAAATGAGGCAGGAACATAACATATGACATAAATGGCAATGTATCAGCATCTATGACAAAGGTCCTCAAACTTTTTAAACAGGGAGCCAGTTCACTGTCCCTCGGACCATTGGAGGGTCCGTGGAGAATGTGGCGCACATTCCATGCATGCGCACTGTGGGCCCAGGACGAGTCAGCTGCTAAGCAGGACAGGCAGCAGTGACAAAAACACCCCACCCAGCAGGCTGGATAAATGTCCTCAATGGGCCGCATGTGGCCCGCGGGCCGTAGTTTGAGGACACGTGATCTAGGGTATGATTATCCCTCATAATAATAACTGACCTCTTCCTTACATGCCCAACACCAAGCTAAGCACGTCACGGGATCCTCCTAGGATTATTTTATTTAACCCCCATCAGGAAAATACTGTTATCATCTGCTTATCACACATACAGAGGGACACTGAAGACGTGAGGAGTTAAGTTACTCACCCACCCTCACGAAGGCGGAAAATGTGAGCACACAGACATATCCACAGCAGGACACATCCCAACCACCCTGGACACCTTCTGTCATGTGCTTAGTCCAAATGAGGTGCTTTCTGAAAAGAAATCCATGCAGAAAATCTAACGGTAGCCTGCAGATTGGATCAAAAATAAGGGCTTCCCGCCAGGAATGGTGACTTCCACCTGTAATCCCTGCAGTTTGGGAGGCCACAGCAGGAGGATTACTTAAAGCCAGGAGTTCGAGACCAGCCTGAGCAACAAAGTAAGACCTCATTTATACAAAAAATAGAAAGATCAGCCAAGCATGGTGGCCCACACCTGTAGTACCAGGTACTCAGGAGGCTGAGGTGGGAGGATAGCTTGAGTCTGGGACACTGAGGCTGCAGTGGGCTATGATGACACCACTGCACTCTAAGCCCGGCAACAGAATGAGACCCCATGTCTGTCAATCAATCAATCAATAAATAAATCAATAAAAGGGCTTCCAAACTTTAAAATACAAGAGAGTATCATGTGGTTGCACTGAAAGAAGGAACCTGGGCAGGAGGATGGTTAGGCTGGGGACAGGGAATGTAAGTCTAGCATGTCTCTTATTCCTTTTGCTTCCACCTCCTGTCCCCCAACAGCCATAGGTCCCAGAGAATATAGAAGAGTCAGGAGAAAGGGGGGCTCAGAAGGTCACCCTGACCACCCCCACCTTTTTAATAAACCTCCTCAAACCCTGGTTCCACATCTCCCTCACCCAAGGATTTATGTCTCATTTTCAATGGAATGTTACATTCGGTCAGACCACGAAGAAAACTCCTCATTATACACTAGGAAATGTGTGGAAAGAGAATTATTTACCCAAGGCAGCGCTCAATCAGTGTTGCCCGAATATTTATTTAGCCCACACACGGAGAAGTTGTGTTAATGTTTGCCAAAGAATGTAGCTCTATAAAGTAACTGGGTCAAAAAAAGACGGCATATCATTTTACAAATAACTTAGAAATTGCTTAAGTTAAATTGCCGGGCTCTCTCAGGTTTGTCTTTTCAAAAAGGCTACAGAAACAATATCCAGAATTATGTCTCATAAAATACAGGTATTACAAAGTGGCTGTTTAGCCCATTAAAGAAAATGGAGAGTGAAATCTGAATTATTTCTACCCGAGGCAGAAGCAGACAGAGTTACCAAAATTATGTTAGGCCGACGTCGCCATTCTTCAAGTCTGCGGGGCAGCGGCGCTAACGGCTCTGGCACCAGGACTCTATTAGGCGAGCTGTATTTCTCAGTCAACAATGACAGGAATGCCATTTCTCAGCCCCAAATCTAGTGTAGCTATGGGGAATTCACCCAAAACATTTGCTTTTGCTTTATCAGCGGCATTTGTCTGCCTCAAAAAGCCCTGTGCAGGAGCGGGCTATGAAGTGATGCTGTCAGAGGATACTGTGGGTGGCTTATTTAAGTGACAAGAAGGTGAGCGGTGACTACCTGGGTGCGAATCCTGATTCTGTCCTCCATGAGTTGGGCAAATCTGAGCAATGATGTCATGGTAATTACTCATCGTAACAGCCACAGGGACTGTCATCATGCCAGGGCTGGGAAAAGGGTGAAATGAGCAGGCTCTGATGGTGACAAAGGGTGGAAGGGGAAGGAAGAAAAAAGGCAGGCAAAGGAGGGAAAAGAAAAACCAAAATGATAGTAATAGTATCTACTGGCATTATTTAGCATTTACTATACACTGGGAACTGTACTGACTGCACACAAGGCCCACCTGAGCCACTGAAACCCTTTGGGAAATACCATGGCTAGTCTCCTTTCAATGAGATCACAGTATTTTCTATTTAAAATTTCAATATAATTAGGGGTACACGTGGGTTTTGGCTACATGGATGAACTGTATAGTGGTGAAGTCTGGGCTTTTAGTGTATCTGTCACCCAAATAGTGTGCATTGTACTCAATGGGTAATTTTTCATGCCTCACCTCCCTACTTCTCTCCCCTGTTTTGAGTCTCCAATGTCTATGATACCACCCTGTATGCCTCTACATACCCATAACTCAGCTACCACGTATGAGTGAGAACATGCATTATTTGGTTTTCTGTTCTTGAGTTACTTTACTTCAGATAATGTGACTTACAATTCTATCCAAGTTGTTGCAAAATACATAATTTCGTTCTTTTTTATGGCTGAGTATTATCCCATGGTGTACCTATACACATTTTCTTTATTCAGTCATTGGTTGGTGGGCACTCAGGTTCATTGCATATCCTTGAGATTGGCTCACAGTATTTTCATCTGCACGAGGGAGATACCACTGGCCTCCGAAGGCCAGTGTTGGTGGGATATAGTGAGCAGGGGTGAGCAGTGTGGGCCACAAGGCTGTCATCACATCAGTGAGCAGGGGCAGCGAGCCAGGTTAAGAACATACCCGCTGAGATGGGCACCAGCAGGCTGAGAGATGCCCAAATCGCAAGTTGCCAATTTGAAACAAGGGATTTGTTCTTAGGGTATCCCTGACTCTTAGCTCTTGTGCCACAAGTTCTAAAGAGAGTTCCACATGGACCTGCTGTCTTACCAATGAGACAGGGATCTTCTTAGGAGCACTGCCTTATATAGATCCTTGTCCCTGCAATGCCTGCCCAGCCCATCCTGTCCCTAACCTATGAATAAACAAATGCATATCCTGAGATCGCTGCTCTGCAACGACAGCTGTGAGGCCAGGAGGCTGCTAAGACCTCCAGGGACTGCAGACCAAGAACAAAGACTATAAGGATTTCTTCAGGGAAACTAGGTGTGTCAGTTTGCTCATGCTGCCCTAGCAAATCACAGAAGTCCAAAATCAATGAGTTGGCCTGGTTGGTTCCTCATGTATGCTCTGACAGAGTGCCATGCCATGCCCCCTCCCAGCTACTGGTGGCTGCCCCCTATCCTTGGCATCCCTGGGCTAGTAGATGCATCGCTCCCATCTGTGCCACCAGCTTTACCTCACCTTCTTCTCTGTGTCGCTATGTCCGATCCTCTTCTCCTTTTATTTATTCACATTGTTAAAGATGAGGTCTCGCTATGTTGCTCAGACTGGCCTTGAATTCCTCCCACCTCATCATGCTGGGCCCTCTCCTCTTCTTATAATGATAATAGTCATTGGCTTTAGGGTACACCCTAAATCCAGGATAATTTCATCTTGAGGTTCCTAACTAATTACATCAGCAAAGACCCTCTTTCCAAATAAGGTCACATTCTGAGGCTCTGGGTGGGTGTGAATTTTGGGGAGGTACTATTTGACCCACTGCATTTGGACTCTGCAGCTGTCCACATGGATGGTTTCCATCCCTAGGGCATAGAGCCAGAGCACAGTCTCATCACCATGGACTTTGAGAAATTACCAAGGTAGACGCCTCGCCCCATTCCATGGTGAGCCTTGAGGAACAATGGTAGCTCCACAAGCTGGAGGAGCCAAATGCCTGAGGCTGGGGCAGAGGAGAGGGGTAGAAGGACACAGCTGGCTCCCGTGAGCAGGAACATAGCATGTCATCCCTGGGCCCAGGTCTCCATCAGAGTTTCGACCTAAGCAAGGCTCTTCCTCATGGAGATGGAAGGAGCACACTGCTTTTCCTGCCCTCCCAGGAGGACAGAACCCCACTTCCCCCATTTCCCCCAGCATCCACGGAGGGCCAATCAACAGCTCAGACCCCAGGATGGCACAATGCCACTCTATAGTTTCCCAGGGCCAGGGCTGGAGGAAGCTGTGAGAGAAATGCAGTCCAGGGAGGCTGCGGCAAAGGCAGGATGAACCACAGTGTGAGTCAGCACCAGACTCTATGGTTAGGCACACGCGTGTGCAAACACACATACACAGCAGCTGGGAACTGGCAGGGGCTGTGTGGCAGGGATAGATAGCATCCTGGATGCCAGTGGGCAAAGGGGAGCCCCAACATGAAGAGAGGACATGGAAATCTGTAGGCCTTTGGGCAAGAGCACATCAAACAGGGTGTCCCCCGCATCTGAAACACTTGGGAGCAGATGCACTTCGGTATTCCAAATTCTTCCCTGTTAGAACGGTAATTCAGTGCACAGACTGCATATTACAAATAAAATACCCCCGGTGGGGTTTGGGGTAATGTCCTGTCCCAAAGACATTTCTGTTTCTTTGGTGAAAATATGATCATTCACACTAAAGAGGAGAAACAGGGACACTAAATCTAAGGTCAAGTTCTGACAACAAATGAGTGTGCAACAAATTTACCAAAAAAAAAAAAAAAAAATTGGTTTTATTTTTTAGAGCTCTTTGGATTTTGGAATAGAAAAAAGGGACCGCAGACCGGTACTTCCAAGCCTGAGTTGAGGCACTTTTTTGATGAAGGCAGCCTCATCCCCAGGAGGTAAGGTGTGGAATGGAGGCCGGGGTTGAGGTCAGCAAGGCAGAGACCACAGCCTCCCGCTCCAAAGAGCTCCACTGTTTATCTATTTTGTAAACCAGGCTTCCCTCAAGGGATCTGGTTTAATGAAAGAATTTGGAAGCTACAAAAAAGACTGAAAATCATTGCTGTATGTCAGAAGTTGGCAAACTTTTTTTTTGTAAAGAGCCAGACAGTAAATAATTTAGGCTTTGTGGGCCAAGAGGCGAAACCAAGGCTATTATGGAGGTACTTATATAAGAGAAGAGAAAACAAACTTCTGTAAATTTTTTATTGATGAAACTCAACCCTTTATTTATGGACACTGAAATATGAATTCCATATAATTTTCATGTATCATGAAATAATATTCTTCTCTTGATTTTTTTTATGATCATTTAAAATGTAAAAACGATTTGGAATTTGTAAGCTATACCCAAAGGGGCGCAGGCTGCATTTGGCCCGTGGCAGTAGTTTATGACCCCTGGTCTAGGTCATTCCAGGTTAAGCAGGGTCCTGTCCCAGAGTGAGACCCTCTGGTGACCTCCCCTACCCCCAAGAGGACCAAGTGAAAGCTCTTGGCTGGATTAGAGGCATACAAACTTGGCTGCTCCTAAAACAAGACACTCCTTGCCTTTGATGTACAAGTCATTTAGGAGGCAACTGCTTTCTACTCAGTTTTTCAAAACCTAAATACCAAAAGTGGTATGAGCCATAACTCAGAAAAAATTATTTTCCTTAAGCAAACACTCCCTTTCAAAAAATAATATATTAAAAAATGCAATGTTTGTACCCACTTAAACTGGAATCACCATATAGCAGGTAGGATATAAACTTACTTGCATTACACATTTTCAGTGGGAGCCACCATTAGTCTGAACACTGACTATGGAACTCAATAAGCCAGGCAGGAACACAGATATAACCATCAGGGGTCCATCTATCCACTCTCAGATTCCAGGTCCCTCTCTGGTGCCCACTGTGAATTTGAGCACATGTTAACTATGAAAGTGCAGTCACACATTTTGATATATAGGTTTCATGGTATAGCAATGTCTTAACCTGCTTGGGCCAAAAACACACACTAACAGATTAGAAAAACTCTAAATTAAAATGTGCGATCCACCCTCCAAAAGGGTTGGAAATGATTCCAGAGAAGTTCATGTGAGTAAACTACTTAAGGCAAATCCCATGTTTAAAATGGCAATGTTGAAGGTGTCCTCTACATAAAGGAGAAACCACAAAGTGACTGTTAAAGTTCTGATGTGCCTGCTAAAAAAGCAAAGCCAACTGTTGAAACCAAAAAGCCAAAAGCATCACAAAAACATCTCTTCTCCAGGGGCCTCAGCTCTAGAACCACCTCCCACCATGCTTTGTAAGTGTGCATGAGGAGGCCAAGAAATAGACTACCATTTATTAAGATCTAACTTTGAGCTTTGTATGCTTTGCACAAATGACATCATCAAACACTTCCAATAACCATACAAAGAAGCTACTTTTATCGCCATTTGTCAAGTGAAAAACTGAGGCACGGAATTTTAATTAACTTGCCCAAGTTACAAGGTTAGAAAGATTCAGATTCGAGACATTTAAATTCAAAGCCTGTGATCTGGATGCTAGAGTCTAGTAGGAGATTGGCATACTATGGCCCACGGGCCAAATCTATGATTATACCACTATACTCCAGCCTGGGTGACATAGCAAGAACCTGTCTCTATTTAAACAACAACAATAAAAAAAAAAGCAGCAAAAAGAAAAAGACACAAGGCGGGAAACAGAAACTTGGAGATCCGCAAAGCCACACTGAAGGTGCAGAGAGCTAGACACAGGTCAGGGGCCTGCCTCCATGGCATTCCAGGCCTGGTCTGGAGACTTTTCCTAGCCTAGGGACAGGGATTGCTGGTGTCAGACAAATCTCCTTTATGCTTCCCCCACACCATCCCAAGTGCAGCTCCACTCCCTGACACCAAGAGTCAGAAGAGCCGGCCTGGCAGGTTTGTTTCCCTAGACCAGACAGACAGCAAGGACGAAACTTGGCACAGCGATGCATCCACTCCATGAAAATGCAGAGCAAATCAAAGAACACAAACCGTGACTGACAAACACAGTCACACTCTATTTTAAAGTATTGAGCTGTGTGGAAAAAGGTATGGCAACGACTCTTTCCCACTAATAACAAAAACAACAATAATAAATGTTTTATAATAATTTCAAATAAATTCTTAATTGTGCCATTTCCCTCCATTATCATCAATGTCACTACGTGTGTATGTGTGTGTGTGTGTGTGTGTGTGTGTGTGTGTGTGTGTGTATGCGTGTGTGTTTGTATTTTTGTCACATTAAAGCCACCAGTTTAGGGGTAAAGGATTTCTTTTCCTCTCCTCCTTCTCTTGACAGAAGGACCCACTGTTGTAAGTTTTCAAGACCACCCAGCAGGAAATTGGAAGCTCGGTTTTTATCCTAATCCTCTAGTTAAAAAAAGAAAAGAAAAAGAAAATCCATATCCATGATCCTGCTGTATCAACTTAATCAGTTTTTTTAAGTTAAATTTGATTTTTAAATCCCTTAGGTGATGATACTTGTGGGTTATTTTATCATTTTACTTCTATTTTTAAAATATAGACTTGTGGTTCTTTTTTCCAAAATCAATCCAACAGAAAGTGAATTATGGTCAATGCATAATAAAATGAGAGTTACCTTTTGACTTGAGAGAATTATTAGCATTGTTATTTGATGGGTTCTCAGTTCTTCAAATTCTAAAATACCCTATCAAGTCGAGGACTTCTCAAAATAATGGAGTTCTAAAAATTGCTCTTTTTCAATGCTTTTAAAACTAAAAGGGCACAATAGAATAGGAATGTGGCTGTTGAACAACTTGTAAACTTTGCAGAGATGAACAAAAAACACGGCTGCTTGAGCCAGAGGCGTGGTGAAAGACTGGGGCCCACACGGCACACACACATGAACTTCTCATGACCCTCGAGTATATTCATATGATATATCACAAATACCATAAAGCAGCATTGTAATTACAGGGAGGAATTGATTTTAAAAGGCCTACATCAAAATTAATAGTCATAAAAATATAATAACCTGGACCAGAGAATTTAGGGATTAGAGCATTTAGAACATTATTCCTCAAATTTATAAAGGCTATAAATTAGTTAGCATTCACAAAGGTTTTTTAAAAAAATGGAATAGCTATGTGCATGGTAAATTTATTATATAATCCAGATATTTTTAAAAAATGAGTACTAACTCCACCCCCGTGCCCCATTTTCAGGACTAAAATCAATAAGTTCCCTCAATGTAATTAAAATGCTGGAAGATGGGTCCCATGATCCATCTTCCCATTCTCAGACTTAGGGCATTGGGGAACAGCATATCTGCAGGAAGACTCTAGGGGAGGCAGTTACTTACACACCTCCAGGGCCAAGCATGGGGGATGCCTTTCCCCAGGAGGAGAAATCAGCACTGAGCACCAAGGAGAAGAAAACATTGGTACATTTTGGTGAGATCAAGGTATACTATATCTTGGGATGAAAATTGACTCATCAAAGGAAAATGTTTTAAATTCTTGGTTAAGCTGAAATGGCACATACATATTACACAATGCAATCCACTGGTGGAGGATGAAGCCAAAAGCATTAGGCCAGCAGGCCACCACAGCAGATTAAAAATGTCCTCTTGTACCTCTAGTCAACAATAATATACTCTATACTTAAAAATTCATTAAGAAGGTAGATCTCATGTTAAGCTTTCTTATTGCAATAAAATAAACTTTTTAAACTGCTCTCTATGTGACTATTATGATTGGGAAAGATACCTTGAACAGAGATGACTAAATCTATATAACTGAGAATTTCCAGTGAAGCCATTAACAATGTTTTCAGAACATTCCAGATATATGAAAATAACAAAAAAATTTAACTCCAATGTCTGACTTTGAAGTTGAACTGGTTCCAGTTAATGGCGACCACCTTCAGCCAAAATAATTAGTATTTGTTTCTTGGCCTTCCTTCCACAAACTTCTAAAAGACAGTGGCACTGAATGAAGACAAACCCTTTAGAAACAAACAATTACAGATACTCATTCTTTATGAATTTCTTGATAACAGAGAAAATCATATTTGAGAAGTAGTTTACACTTTCCAAAGGGTTTTTGCTGACCTCATTTGATCTTTAAAAGGCCCTGCATTAGGAAAAATTAAATTCAAGTTTAAAACAATCCATTTTACCCCTCCCATAAAAGAACATTCAGGCCCTGGAGATAACCTCTAAGTTTCTCAGATTTAAAAAGTTAGTTTTTCTTATCTTGACCCAAAATCTATAGAAACAAGATTTCTTCCCAACAATGAATTCCCATTTATAAGATCCTTTTATCTAGCAAGATTTACCTCTGCAAACCTCCACAGATCCCTGTTGGGGAGGGATCTGCTGATGCAACCTGATAAGTTGCAACCAAACAAAGGGTGGAAAGTGGAGTTAATTGTATTATAATGTGCACATTTATAGATGGAGGATAAAGGGGACCACATAGAAACTCTGTATAGAATTCCATACTTGCTGCTGTAATTTAATGAATGGACAAACATGTTCGTCTCTGACCTCAACTGCCCTAATATTATGTTTCCCATAAAGAACTGAAACTCTTCATTTGTAAGTTTTCCTACTCTGGCCATTTTAAGGAAAGTGATTCTTGCGGCTGTGGGTGAAATACTACATTCATTTTTTTAAAAAGATAAGTTTTACTTATTTGCACCTTTTGTCATTTGTTAATACTGTTTAAATTTTGTGGCCCAAATACGATGTAAACTCAATGATAGCAAGCAGTTGCCTTTACTCACAAAAGGCATCCGTGAAACAGAACACAGGGCCTAATCCCCATGGCAGGTACTCAAGACTTATTGAATGATTGAATAAATACATTGAATTCTATATTGCGCAGGAAAAAAAATCAAAGTTAGACTTCTTAAAAAATTGACATGTCTTGTAGAACTTACTGTATGGGCAAACCTGAAGTGAAGTCCAATGGGAAGCTCTCCTAAACAATGGATGTGCAATCAAGATGGGCCCCATTCCAACCCTGTTTTTCTCTGAATCAGCTACTCTTTAAGTTCATATATTGCTCTACTCAGCCAATGGCAATTCCGGGAGAGAGGCAATTGATAATAATTATGTTTTCTGCCTTCTCTTGGGTTATGAATTTATCATGATGCAAAAGTCGAGCTACTCTGATGCCACGTTAACAATGATAAACACCATAAAGACAAAAAGAAACTAAATTTAAGCATTTAGATTCTGCAGGGGAGTTTATTAAACAGATTAAGGAAAGGCAAAGCTACACAATTATGGAAAACAGGTAGCAACACTCTGGCTGGCTATTTTTGATGGCCACCTGAGAACACATTTCAAATGCCCTCATTTCTGCAGGTACATTATCATGTGTTTTATTGTTATTCACAGCTGCAAGTTGATTAATTTGCATTCAGAAATTCTAAGTGGTAAATGTGCAATGCATAGTAATATACATTTTTTATGGACAAAGTGAAAATGCCTAAGCCACATCTCTCTTGTTCAACCGGTCAGCAAAATCCATAAAAGAGTTAGCAAAAGGCTTTGAAACTTTGGTTTGAAAGGAAACTGCAAAAGAAAGTCCCTCTCTTCTACCCAATCCCTTAAGAAAAAAACAAAAACCAAAAATAACAAAAACTAATTCTGAAGCAAAACCAAACAGAGAAAACAGTTGGGTAATGTGAAGCTGCCAGACTCATCCACGTTGTCAGTTCATGCCCCTATCTTCCTCATTGCTGGGCGTTCCCAATAAAGTCCATAAACACCAGGGATGACTCCATACCCTAGTCAGTGCTTAAATAAAAGATAAGAATACCTGTTAAACCCATTGCCTAAATGCAATCATAGGCATTTCTTAAGAATACTGAACCAACTCTCCGTTTTCTGCACTAAGGAGATAAGGAGTGGCATGGATAATCTAAATGGGTGGAAAATTTTCATTGGTCTGAAAACACATTCTGGTATGTGTTTCCCTCCATCAACCACCTAGTCCATGCCCCTAGCTGATTTATCTTCCAGATCATGCCTTCCCTGCTCAAAGTGAATTTGCATTCTCTTTGGCACTGACCTTAGAAGTGAATCTGAGACCATGCTTCCTAACTGGAGAAAACAACTTTTCTATCTGAAAACCTTTGCAAATTGTCCACCACTTTGACAAAAGGTATCAGCAGTTGACAGTATCCTTTTTGGAAAGTTTTATCAACCACTCAAGTTAACTTGAAGATGCAACAGGAGTGGTATATTACCAAGCAAACACATTCCTCAATATTATTTAAATGCAACGTTGGTTTACTTTTTCATAATTCCCTATGCTTAAAATTCCTAATTGCTTTACCAGGCCGGCTGCCATGAACATAGCCCAAAGACTGTACGAGTCAAATGCTCATGTACATCAATGTTACCATTCATTCCCACCAGACACACTATGGACACAGCTAAAACACTGGACCAAGCCTTTCGTAAGTTCATTAGAGCACCCAAACATAATTGTAGATGTTCCTACTATTTGTCACTCTGTGATTCAAGTATTTTCCCCAACTTTTACTGGCAATGCATATTGGATGGATTGAAAGATACTGAACTGTAAACAAGAAATGAAAAGAAACACTTGAGATCTGCTCTTGGGGCCAAAGAACAAAGCATTAGCTAACAGAACTCAGAGAGGAAAGGCGGTCCCGACCAAGGCGCTTTGCTAAGGTTTTACTAATGAGATTCCACATGATCTGCATGTTTACAGTTTAAATGAGCTACAAACACTGAAACTGTCCACTTAATTAGCACCAAAACAAAAAGTACAGGCTGGGAATCTGAGATCTACAGAGACTCCACTCCAGAAACAGAAACACTATCTCCTCAGGCTAATCACTCTAAGTCCTGGAAATGCACACAAGGTCATGAACAGCCCATTTTGTTATTTCAAAAAAATATATTACAGAAAACAAAATCTAAATTTCAAAAGGCCCAGATATAGGCTAAATCATAAAACAACGATAATAAAAGTTAAGGCCTCCTTCTTGAGTTAAAAAGAACAGAAAATGTTTAACTTGCCTTAAAAAGGAAAGCAATTTGATCAATAATCAGGAATTCCAGATTCTAGTCCTGGTTCTCTTTATTCTTTTGAAAAATATTTATGGAGTCTTTCTGAGTATTAACACTGCAATTCTTAACTCCACTTTTGCAATGGAGAATTAATATTTGCCCCTTTTGTTATATTAAATTCAACTGAAAGGAAGGGTTAAGCAGACATATGAACATGGTGGAAGAACCTGTAGACAGCGTTATACAAAGGGGACATGCTGATGTTATTCAGTCAAATGACACGTATCCCAGCACAAACCAGTCCTGGCACAATTCAGGATAACAAATAATGCAGGGTACAAGAATAAAGATGAGGTCACATCCTGTCAGATCTGACTTTCTACATTAGATATCACAAAGGATTCAAAACACTGAAGTTGACACTTGGCACAAAAAGCTGCCACAGCTCCAGCCTGGTAGAGTTTTTCCTACATCTCTGGAAGGGAGTAGAGAGTGGTGAATGAATGATCTGCCACTGAAATGATGAAGGATGAAACCGCATTGTTATATGTGTCAACTAATGACATTCCCCAAAAGCTCCAATTTTAAAAGTCCTAAAAAGTAAATTTTTAAGTCATTCAAAATCCTCTTTCATTTAAGAGAATATGATTCCTATTGATTCATGCAAATGTCTACTGAGGAGAAAGAATGGTTATGCATCTGATGTATTTTTCCCTTGGGCATCTGCTTCTTCAACCAATGAAGATTCTGTTTCAGGGTTAATAGAAGACCCTGGACTCTGGGGTGACCTTCTTGTGTCTTGTCACCTGCCCTCTCTCTCCAAACAAAGGCTAAAAACAATGGGCTCTTGGGATGGAGGGAGACATCAAGGTCTTTGTGATCACATGCCCCAGCTCTCTGGAGTGGGATACGTCCCAGCTCTCTCCATGGCCCTGGGCAGGTGCCGTTTGATGACCATAACTCTATTTGCCAGAGAGATGTTCCCTAGGCCATGTTGGTGTGGTGTCCTGGTGACATCTTGTGGTGAAATAGAATATAAATAAGCCTAAAATTCTACCCATGGCTGCATTTGGGTTCAATAGTACCTGATCTGCAGTGTGCAGAGCAACTTCTCTCATGTTGTCCTTACTTGTCTGAACAACAGTGCTTTCCCATACTGTTACCATACCAGGCATCCTCAAACTACGGCCCACGGACCACATGCAGGTGCTTTTGCCCATTTGTTTTTTTACTTCAAAATAAGATATGTGCAGTATGTATAGGAATTTGTTCATGGTTTTTTTAAACTGTAGTCCGGCCCTCCAACGGTCTGAGGGACAGTGAACTGGCCCCCTGTTTAAAAAGTTTGAGGACCCCTGCTAAACCGTATATATTGGGGTCCAATGATACACACACACACTTAACCACAGATCAAAACAAACACTTCCCAATATGCAATATATAATACAAGAAAGCAGCAATATTGATTAGAAGAACAAAAGATGTTGTCAAAGAGATAAAGAGGTTCTTTATTTCACCAACCACCATGTATTCCAAGAGACAAAAAATGAAAAGGTGGTAGGAAGGAACAACGGCACACAGATGGAGGCCTCAGGTGACATGTGTCTGATTCCTGAGACTCCTTCAATAAAGCCTAGAGTCAGCTAATAAAATTCCATCAAATTTTTGTGAAAAATTCTTATTCAATTATGAATTCTTTAATACTAAAATATACAATTAATACATAATAGGTAAAGTTGGGGTGCTTATCTAACTGGGGTTAAAAATGAATAATGGACCAAAAGAGATTCCAACCAATAAAATGACTCCATAATAACATGAAGAACCCGCTTGGCTGTGATTGCAAACACAGAGGAAATCCTCATAGCAGTGAGGATGCTAACAGAAAGTCGAGCCATTGGCATCATGAACTAAAGAAGTACAAGAGAAACATATGTCAATGCTAATATAAATACCTCTTTGTGCCCAGAGTAATTTCTTTTTAAACCTTTCAAGGCAAAGGATGCATATATTAGAAGTGATATGAATCAGTATGTATGAAATCCTTATGTGTGGGGAAAGGTCTTAACAGATTGGGCAGGTCAGTGGAAAGGCATTTCCAAGTGTGACACACTAAACATGCACCTTTGATAAGTGTGCCCATCAACAGGAACCACAGCACGGCCACGCCTGGCCTTCATTATCTGTTCGATGTAACAACAAATGAGGCCGGATGCACACATTTGTTACCTATTATTATCCAAAGAGTAGCAGCATAGCAGTGAGGCCTCAGTCACACAAGAAGATAAGATAAGATAAGATAAGATAAGATAAGATAAGATAAGATAAGATAACATAACATAACATAACATAACATAAGATGAGCTAGAAAGAAAGAGAAGAAAGAGAAGAGAAGAAAGAAGAAAGAGAAGAAAGAATCTTCTTTCTAGTATTTTCTAGGCAGCACCAGGGAAAATCATCATTAAGATTTTTCTAGCAAAATATGCATCCCTGAGAATACTGAGATTTCAAACACAAGATCTGGGCGCTAAGATTCAAAACGTTGGGTACCCTTCTTCTTGATGGCTGGGAGCCATCAGGCTTGGTGCAATCTGCTAATTGAATGAAACCTAAATTTAAACCAGAAAGGGCAGAATTATAGCACATACCCCACAGGGCTCAGCATTTGAGAGCTTAAGAATATCCATCTTCAACCATTCATTCCATTCATTTCTGGAGGACACTCAGATATTGCTGAAGAACAGATAATTGAGCACTACATGCCTTCACTGATAAAGTGAGTCAAAATGCCAAGTTTTTGTCCTGTTTTGTTGTTGTTTTTAGATGCAGAAGTAGCAGTAAAAGGAATGGCAATACTAGAATAAAAATAAAAATAGTACTAGCACTATTTTTAAAGTCTAAGGTGGTAAAAAGATAATACTTTATTTAGATGTATTATACAACGGAGTCCAATTATAACAATGGAGAATAAAATATAATTCAAGGAGGATGTGCTGCTTGGAAAACAAGAAAAATATGGGATGTCAGGGTTATTCCATGTTAACCTAATATTTAATGAATTAAGATAGAATAATTGCATTGAACCACAATTTTCTTAATCAGCCCAGGTGTATTTACAGGGAAAGGAATAAATTATTGCAATAACTGGTATTGGGACAACAGACTAATCATCTGGGGGAAGGAAGCTAGATCCTGACCTCATTGCTCATGGCAAAGCAAATTCTTGTGAATTTAATGATTTCAAGATCAAACATAGGAGCATTAAACCAGTAAGACTTATAAGTGAATATAATGTTATTGTGGAGAAGGATTTTTAAAGCATAACTAAAAGCAGAGATCATAGAGGACAGGCTGACTGATTTGGCTACATTAGAATTAAACAAAATTAAAAGATAAAAAAAAAACAAAACATAGAGATCATGAGAAAATACAGTCATGTACCACAAAGCATTTCAGTCAATGATGGACCACAAATACAATGAGGGTCACATAAGATTATAATACTGTATTTTTACTGTACCTTTTCTATGTTTTGATATGTTTAGATGCACAAATATTTACCATTATGTTACAACTGCCTGTAGTACAGTAACATGCTATACAGGTTTGTAGCCTAGGAACAATAGGCTGTACCATATGGCCAAGGTATGTAGTAGACTATAACATCAATGTTTGTATATGTACACTCTATGATGTTCGTACAATAATGAAAGTGCCCAATGATGCCTTTCTCAGAATGAATTCCCATAGTTAAGCTACTATGCTTTACTGTACCCTGCGATATACATAACAAAGGGTTAATATCTTTAACATCTTAACATTTAAATAGTACCCAAACACATAAAAATTCTTATCATCCATAAAGACACATAGAAAAAAATCAGTCAAAAGACTGAAGAAATTGTTAGTAAGTCCATAAAAATGTTTAGCTTCACTAATAATCAAGGAAATGCACAGCAGAATTAAGTTTCACCTCCTACTACTCAGCTTTAGAAAACAGTCCTTATTCTTAGTGAAGACACAGGGAAGTAGTAGCCTTTCAACCTTTCAAGAGGTCAATTTAGCAATTTATCTCAGAGCCTGTGGATAATCTTACCCTTGGAACCAGCACTTCCCAAAAGAGTAAGGAATCACTCACTGGAGTGTTATATAAAAACGTTCATTGCAATTCTGTTTATAATAGAGAAAAGCTGTAAATAACCTGTATATCCAACAATAGGGGATTGGTTAAATAAATTATGACACACCCATCCATTAGGATGTTGGGTAGCTATTAAAAATGATGCCGTTGAAAGATTTAGTAGCACAGAAATACTATTAAATGAAAAAAAGCAGTTTCTAGCACAATTCTATTTTCTTTTCTTGGCCTGCCCATATTTTCAAATTTTTTTAAGAGCAATACATGCTCATATCAGAAATAATATATTAGAAATTATCACCAAAAAAATTATTTGTTCCACTTAATAAAGATCAAGAAAAATAATGTAGACACCCCCTCTGGTTCCTTCCCTTCTACTGACAAAAGGAAGCTTCAGCAGTCACTTAACCTACTTGGGCCTCAGTTTTCCCATCTATAAAACAGGAATAACAACTTGCATATCTTAGACATATGTATTCTATGAATATACTCTCTCTAGACACATGAACAACTGTTTTGTTCTGTTGTGGTTGTTTTAGAGACTCTGCTAACCATATAAAGATAATTTCTCAGCTCCATTTGACAATTGTGGCCACGCAGCGGGGCTCGAATAACCTCCCCCAATATCTCTGCAACTGAGCTCAAATCCCCTCGCCTTTGGGAGCCTGGCCGGGAAACTAAAAGGATAGCTCTGGCTTTTTGCTTCTCATGACTGTGCACCACCTAGGGCTCCTACCACTGTGTGTGTTTCCTGCCGCATGGTTCAGTGGCCTGCCTTCCACCCTCCAGTGTGCTTTATGCACCTTCTCTTTGCCCATACCACCTTCCATACGGTAGGAGCTCCAGCACCCCTTGCATTAACCTCCTGTGTACCCACCAACATATCACTGGTGCTCTTCTCTGCTCTGTTAATGCTCCAAGCTTGAAAAGTGCAAAAGGGCACACTCCATGAAAGTGCAGGGTTTCTCAGTCTCAGTACTATTGATTTTTCAGCCCAGACAACTTTTTATTGTGGGGTGTCTGTCCTGTGCAATGTTGGATGTTTTGAGGCATCCCTTGCCTCTACCCACCAGATGCCAATAGCAGCCCATTCCCCCTAAGAGGTGACAACCAAAATGTCTCCAGACATTGTCAAATGTCCCCTTGATGGGTAGAATTGCTCCCAGTGGAGCACCATGGCACACAGTGAAAAAGGCACTATGAATATTTTCTTGCTACTAACCAGCACAGACTATAAGCAGCAGGTATCCAAATCAAATAAATGATTTTAGCAAACATGCTTCTTTGGCAGGAAAGTCCATGCCACGGCCTCAACCAGCATCTCAGGAGACAGAAAGGGGAATGACAGGAGGAGCAGCCCCCCTCCTCCAGCACCATCTGAGCCTTGAGCGAAAGGAAGGGGACAGCCCCCTAAACCCAGAGCCTATTTGCGTCTCCTCTGAGAGCGTGTTCTGGAAGCGCTACATAGGGAGCGTGAAGATCTTTTGTGAGATTACTTATCTCGTGCGTGTGTCACTTCTTCAGCGCCATAAAACTGAAATACTTGAAATAGATGTCACTACATTTGTCATGAACTGACATGGCCAATTAATATTACAAATTCACCGTGGAGAAACGCTTCCAGCTCCCAAGGTATAAACTGCTGAACATCACAATTTTGTCATGTAACAATGGGCCAACCTCGCCAGGGCTATAAATACGACGAAGTACAGACTGATTAAATGGTAAAAAGTGCTGTTCACCAGGAGTCTCTTTCCGGGGGTGACACTTGCACTGTGCCTAAAGTTAACAGGTACCATCCATGTCTCGGCTGCAAAATATATTATTTTCCCTCCCTTTCTTCAGGAAAAAGTTGATGCTGCATACTGTCATTTTTTTCCTCCTCACAGCGAGCAACTGGCATGCTCATTATAGGACATGAAAGACTGTGGACACAGGTTGTCCCAAGTTATGTTGCTATTTAGCTGGTTTGGCTTTTTCTTCATCTTTCTTTTTCTTTCTTTCTTTGTTTTTTTTTTCTTCTATTAAGTGGTGTCACAGCCAAACTCTTGCTCCTAATGAGGCGCAGCTGGGCCCTTGGCCCCTAAGAAATATTCATTGGAAATGCACTGGAAAACATTTGGCCTCCCTTTAAGTTCCCAGGAGACAGATTTGCCCCTCTGTGCCCCCTGGGGGTCAGCCTGCTTTTTCTCCGGTTGCCATCTTAGTGATCAAGCGGAAAAATGCCATTGTGCCAAGACACACAATGAATTTTTGGTGATTTTCAAACATTCTCCATACACCACTGCAAACCCAGGGCAAGTGAAGTGAATTCCACAGCCTGTTTTAGGAGCTCAAAGGCCTTGACTTTCTTTTGTCTGCAGAAATTTTAAGTTCCAGTCCTGTGGCTTCATTCTTTATGTGGATTGGAAGACAGAGCATTAAGAAAAGAGATTATGTATTAAGGAAAATAAATAGAGGCCGATAAATTACCCAAACTGAATAAACAGAGTCTGATTTGGAAATAAGGTTTTGGAGGAAGGTGAGAGCTGTATGTATGAGTGCATGAAATTGGAGAGAAATGTGTCAAAAACAAATTACAAACCTTCCAAATACAGGATCACACATGAATGAATGGTAATAATCACACATCAGTCAAATGCAATGTGCACATTATGTCTTGCATTTCATCAAACAAGAGTTAGCTCTTGGGTCATTAATTAGCAACCTCAGTTGTAGATATCAGAATATGAGAAAGGCTATGGTACCCTGGTCCTGCCTCAGTATCTACTTCTCTTTTTCTTGCCTTAATTTGCTCAAAAAGCCTTCTGAAGAAACACAAGTCCTTTCTTTTAAAAGAAAAACATCCACGTTTCTTGCCTACAAGGTTCACCATTAATGGAAACAGGAGATTGCTTTTTCCAGAGTATACTTAATTAAAGTAATTTACTAACTCCTTTACATCTAATACAAAAAAAGCTATAGGAAGTTTTATGCATTTATACTATACTTTTTTCCTTATTCTTCTTCTCTCAATATTGGAATCTTTCTGTTTTATGAAAGCTAAACCACTCCATACAAAGAACAGTTTCCTCCAATACAAATAGAAATTACAGAAAATATAAAAATCCCACTAAAACCTTTAATCTCTAACTTTCCAAGCAGGTGAATTAATATAGAGGACATTCGAGATTTATTTTCTTTAAGCTCCCACAGTAAAGAGTGTTTCAAAGTCATTCTCAAAGCTCTGGAGATTTTTGAAATCCAAACGAACCAAGCTTAACTCTGCGGTGTGATATATAATAAAACCTACTCCAGGATTCACCTGCTTAAAGGTACATGGTACATGTGGATAAAAGAAAATGAAATTAAAGAATCTAAACATATATGAAGCAAACGGTTAAAAACTGTGAATAAAAGTTTCTTGCTTTAAGTAATAAATTTGAGCTTCTCGATGGATATTTTTAATCTTGATTTTTAGAATGAGCCCAAAAAGGAATTACTGGTGTGAATGCCAAGGGAAGAAATGATGAACGTGATTCCCTGGAAGAACAATGTCTCTACCCTATGACCACAAATGTGGCGCCTCCTCATCATGCTCTAGCTCAGAACTGACACCATGGCCCTTTTATGCTTCTTGGTCCTTGTCCCACCACCACCTGTAAATTGCTTTTCATGTTAAAGAAAATGTAAATGGTTTTCTTGTCCCTAAAATTCTTGTCTTACCTAAGAAAACATTAAGCACATTTCAAATAAAAACTTTCAATGATCAATAGCAATGTCAAGGTTAACACCCAATCTAGGACTACCAAGTTTAAAAAGATGGTGCGCTGTAATAGAAAGCTTTAAGCATAGTCACAAGGCCTTTGCGGATTATTTAGGAAGAGTCATTTCTGTAATATTCAGTTATGACTCAAAGTAATGTTTGTTATATATTTGTTATTCACTTTAGCAATTATTCCAACTGAATAAATAGAGTTTGCTTTGGAAATAAGATTTTGGAGGAAGGTGAGAACTGCACACATAAATGTCTGAAATCAGAAAGATAAAAGTGAATGCTCTAGTTTTGTATAAGTGGAGGTATCCATGACATCACTGGCCTTCAAAACACATAAAACTCATTGATACCACATACGGGGCCCAAGAAATGAAATCCCCAACTCAAGAAAATAACAAACAAAATCCTAAAACATTCCAGACGACACTAGATAAAGAAGTTGGGTACCTAAATGAACAAAGATGTTCAATCATTTGGCATTACCTCACATTTCACAGAAGGATAATCCATTTTAAATTAATTTTAAATTCATCAAAATACAGTTTACAGAGTAATACAATGAAAATGATTCAAGAGACACTTTTTAAAAAAAAATTACAGCTTTCTGGAGATATAGTTCCCATATCTTTTGCCCACTGAAAGTGTTCAATTTGATGGTTTTTAGTATATTCACAGATATATGCAACCATCACCACAGTCAAGAGAAGTGAAAACAAAACAAGAGAAAAGAAAAGAGAAAGGAGAGAAGGAAAAAGTAGAAGAGACTTGGAGGCACATATTCTATGGTGAGTTTCCACAGTCTTGTTTTTGCAGGATTTCCTACTATTCTCCATGGTAATAGAGCTTTATTTGCCTGGTTGCCAGATAAACTCTCTTCCCAAAGAAAGTAAGAGAGAAAGCAAAAGAAAACTGTTCATTCGCAAAACGGAGACTCACCGAGTTAAAAAATTAAGTTGTACAGATCAGAAATGTAATCATAGGAGACAAGCTCTGAGAGTTTTTCAATCACTGTGGGGCTGCATCAATTTAAAGTCATGTTACATTAAAGAGAAAACCGTCTTGGAGAGTCTCTTCGTGTCACTTTAGATTAGATTTGTTGTTGTTATCAGGCTGTGCATTTTGTTGGCTTTATTTTACATTTTAAAGATATTGCTTAATGCCCATAAATAAGAAAATTATAACCTATGACCTGTTCTCTGTTGCCCAGAGATTAGTAGACAACACAAATTAACATGAAGAGTGAAACATGCAATGTTCATCTAGATTCATATAAACACATGAACTAACTTCCTTAGAGTAATCTAACATAGGGCAACTTTAAACTGAATGATTTAAAAAAAAAAAAAAAAAAAAAAAAAAAACAACTCTGCTCTCCTTAAGTGTTACACAAAAATCAATTTGTGGTCTACCACCTTCTACACAGTCTACCATATAGGAGAGAACTGGAAAATTTCATACGGTGTGTTTCAATGTGTTATCTAGTGTGACTTCCTTAATCTTACCAAGACCCCATTAAATTAAGTATGAGTTTAGTCCTAGACTCCGAGGACTTCTAAACATCAAGTTGCATAAAAGTGACACTTCACCAATTTAAGTGATAAGTTTTCAAATTGTGAAGCATCTAATTGCAACAATAAATCCACCTTGCTTTCCTCTATGCCCAGACATCTGTATCTTTAACAAACAAAAGTGGCAGTTTAAAAACAATTAGACTCAAAAATTCTAATGAATAAAAATCACTGTCTCTATAGATAGCACATGAACCTGGATGTGCAGCAGAGAGCACTTCAACCCTGTATGGGCGCACACTGGCAGGGACATTCTGAGCTAGGAAGGACCCTTGCCTCAAGGTAAAAATGCCTTCTCTATTTTGCTTTCTAGAATGGAAACCACTCTAGACATCATAAAGCTAGAGAAAACATTAAAACCCTCATGCGACTGTGTGAGGAGGATACTCTGTGGCTAGCAAGTGCTCCAGCACAGGCTTTGGAAATTGGAAGAAAAGGCGAGTGGCAGCAGGCGGCTGAGACATGCTCTTCATTGTCGGGGAGATACAGCAGCGGCCAAAAGCATGGCCGAGAACATGACCAGTGCTTATATATGGCTCTGAACAATAGTGGCAACATGCCATGGGAAAGCAGGATCACATGAGCTGACATAGGAGATAACACCTTGGTTACAGGAGTGTGCTGACTCATGCCTCCCCAGAAGGCCAGCTAGCCGAGGGGCCAGGCCAGAAAAAACATTGCAGGAGTCATCTTAGTTTGGCCTAAGGAACCTGTTGCCTATACAGATACATTTCCCTTACAGAATGTCATCTATTTAGTGACTTTGTAACTGTATTTATTTACCTTAGAGGAAGGAGAGTGGTTTTCCTGTTGGCTGACAGAATTTGAAAAAGGGTTGTTAGCTACTTCATATAGTCAAATTGTGACACCGGCCAACAACCAGCCCCCTGGCCTCCCCACACACCTCGCCCTTTAGAGCTGCACACTCACATATTTAGCAGACCTGACAGGGACATCAAGAAAGGCAAGGGCACGGAGGGTGAAAACACAAGGGCGCTGAGCAGGGGTGGAACACCTTGGCCTCTGCTTCTCATGGAAGAGGAAACTGCTGTGGAAATAGGAAGAAGAAACTGGCATACAAGTTCCGAGACTGGCTTCGAGTTGCCAAGGGCATGAAATCTGGAAGGATCTTTGAGGGTCATTTGAGTCCACTCTATTTCCAGTTTATATGCTGACTTCAGAACCTGACCTGTGAAGGGGATGGGTCTCCATGGCCTCCACGGCCTCCAGAATTATTTATCCCTGTACCCCTATATATTAAACACCCTTTCCCGGTAGGTGAAATAACTGTTTGCTGAGTGAATGGATGAATCTTGCCTTTAATGCTTCAAGCATGTGTGAAACACTTTCTGAGACACCTGGCACCTAATAACTTTTGATAGGAGATTTCTCTTCTGAGGCCCTGTTAAGTTTTTTGGTCTCTATTAAGGTCAGAAGCTCAGAACCTGGCAGAATAGTCTGGTCAGGCTCTTATCTCATCAGCAGGATCACATTTCTCAACACAGCCAGGATTTAGAAACAGCAGTATTCCATCTTAGGCAGCACACCACTCCATGCGTTTATTGGGACCCTTTATTATTCTTGTTCTACTGTTCACACAAAGGCTACTTCCTCCCTGCCTTGCATTTTATTTTCCACCAGGGTTACACCTACATAATTGCTATATCTATCAGCTGAAAAGCAGGAGTCCAACCAACTACTTTCACTTTGGCCAGTGGTGCTGGGTGCTGTCTAACCACTCCATACATCCTATAATAAGGCAGGCAGGGAAGTCAAGACAAATCAGGAAGGAAGGGGCCAGATTTTTATTACTGTAGATGTAGGACAGTGTGCTAGTATCTTGTGGTGGACAGAACAATGCCCATTTCCCCAACAAAGATATCCAAGCCCTAATCCCCAGAACCTGAGAATAGGGTAGACTACATGGCAAAGTGGAATTCAGGTTGCAAATGAAATTAAGGTTGCTAATTCACTGAATTTAAAATAGAGAAAGGACCCTGAATTATCCAGGTGGGTCCGGTAAAAAATCACAAGGATCCCTAAAGGTAGAAAAAGGAGTCAGGAGAAGAGAGTCCTAGGAAGAAGTGACCACAAAAGAAGGGATAGAGAGATGCAGCCTTGCTGGCCTTGCAGACAGAGTCAGGGCCACAACAAAGGAACGCAGCTGCCTCTAAATCATAGAAAAAGGTAAGGGAATGGACTCTCCCCTGGAGTCTCCAGAAAGGAATGTAGCCCACCAGCTACCTAAATTTTAGCCCCAGGAGACCCATATAGAACTTCTACTCTACAGAACTGGAAGACAATAAATCTATGTTGTTTAGCCGCTGCATTTGGGGTAATTTGTTACAGCGGCAGGAGGAAATGAATACACTTGGATGCAACAGGATTAACTCATCATTCAATATACTGGTTTTCTATAAGTTTGTGAGTGCTAATTTACTTTAAAATAATTAAGCCAGGCTCTGGGATTTACAAAGACCAAAAAAAAAAAAATTATATTTATTATTATTACTTTTACCATTGTTATTATTATTTTTACTTTTCAGCTGTTCATATTTAATTGACAAGAACCAGAAACTTATTGAGATGGAATGGTCCACACAGGTCTCCTGCTGAGACAGGCAGGCTGGCTGGTGGCCGAGACCACTGCATAGCCACATCTTGAGTCTCTGTTAGACCCCTAACTCACTGTCCAGCCGTGAGCCAGTTAACACCTCGAAGACCCAGTTTGCTTATTTTTGAAATGAGAATAAAAATAGTCCTCATATCCCAAGGATCATTATGGGGATTGAAAAAGATGAGACACTGTGTAAAGCACCAAGCTCAGCACCTGAGACACAGCAGGTGCCCCATACAAGGCAGAAACAGACCCATGGGACGTAAGGGATTTGCCAAAGAGCACACAGTTAAATAGCAAAGCTAGAAACATAATGTGGTGCCCTTTCCCTGCTAGCACTCTCTCCCCAGCAATATCTTGCATCTGCTACCAAACCCTGCCATGTCTCAAGTCGCTGGGTTTTAGTCCATATTGGCTTAAACAGCAAAGACAACCTTCTTACTACTCATCTCTGTTAAGCTGCTTGAATATGATTAAGTCCCAAATACCATCATAGCAATAGAACTAAAAGATACCAAGCAGTATTGCTAGGTTCCAGCCCAGCGCCAAATTTTTAGACAGAGAACATGTTTGGGTAAACTTTACTCATTGACTACTGATATTCAACTTATTTTCACAACTATAAGGCAGCTTATAAGCAAACAACATAACATCAAATTATGAAACCAACTGCAGGTCAAACTGGGTAGAGCCAACACAAGCATTAAGGTTACAAAGAAATAAGAACCTGGCCTTGCTTTTAGCAGGCCTAGTAACTTCCTGGGGACTCAGACATGATTGTTAGGAGATGAAAAGACTAGACAGTCTGATTACATGGTATAATTAATAGGGACAACAGTTATGCAGAGGGTGGAGGTGCTGATAATGGGGCTGAGAGCAGACACCAACTGATTTACAGGAATCACCATCTGAACCCTCACAAAAGCCATTAAGGGGTAGGAACAATTGCGAACCACATTTGCAGATGAGGACACTGAAGTTCAGAGAGGTTGAGTACTTGGCCAGAGGTCGCATGGATAGGAATTGGTGGGGCTTGGACTTGGACCCTTCAGCCTGACCTTGAAGGCACTCAGATATCCTGGCAAGAGGAGCATCAGCCACTCTTGGGGATGAGCCAGTGATGGGGCCAGGGATCCTGAGATCCAAGAGTCCCGCAGGTCAGTCGGAAACAGAGAGCTGAGGTGGCCCCAGCCCAGAGCCAGGTGTGCAGAGTCTCAGGCCCCAGGCAGCAGGGAAGCAGCAAGGTTAATCTGACAAGCAAATGCCCCTGCCCCAGTGGCCGACAGAGGTAGACACCAAAACACAGGTTGCACCTCATTTCAGTGCTCAGCAGAGCTGAGACAGCCATACCAGGGAGGCGCAGGGCAGAGCATGACATGCTCACACCCTGGACAGGTCTGCAGACAGCCTCCTGAAACTGCCCTGGGGGCCCCAGAGGCCCTCGGGTCTCCAGGGCTTGTCACTCAGGCACCGAATACACTTAGTCTAATTGGATATTATTCCTTCTTTATGAAGCCAAGCAGGTTGTTACCTAGTTCCCTGGGTAAGACATTTGCAGCTTCATTTTGCAATTACATCTCCCTGGTATTTGTCATGGCACAGAAGTGAAATTTCTGTGTCTCTGGTTCCCAATGTCATCTTTTCCTTCTGTTTAAAATATAGGTGCTATGCCAGTTCTTTTTTAATCCGTAAGCTCTTTTCTACCCTCTCAAAAAAAAAAAAAAAAAAAGATCCTGCAATATCTGACCAATTATTTTCTTAGCCACATTAAAAATAGATGCCATTCCCATTGCCACGGTGGCAGTTATTAGAGCTGCTCACAATTGTTCTGGTTCTTCCATTCTCTAGGATTGCATAGTAGGATTGCGCTTCTCTGCACTTTCAAAGTTAGGCAGGGACACTGACTTGGTTTGGCCAGTGAATTGTGGGGGGAAGCAATATTTCTGGGTAGAAGCTTTACCGGACAAATCAAGCTCATATAGGTGAAGGGCAGGTAATGACAGAGCCCAGATTTGAGCCAGGTCCCTCCCACTCCACCCAACTGCCTCCCCTCATGCCTTTCCTTTGTGTTCCTCTCCCTCTGTACTGCACATCAGCCATGCCACATCATTCATTCTTACCCCAAACGCTTCCTTCTGGAACTTCTTTTCCACAATATCAGTAAAAGAATTAGCGCATTGATTCTAGGCACACAGTCCGGGTGCCCATTTTTTCTAACTTTTCAAGGCACCACTGTACAATCTGTGCTTCATCAAAGAAGTCTTGACAATGTAGTAGTAGCAGTGGCTGTGGTGGCAACAGCGGCAACTGCCAACATCTACAGTGCCTTCTAGTTGCCAGGGACTTTGTTAAGCAGTTCACAGGTGTGATCGCCCTCTCCTGCACCATACACTCTGCTCAAATGTCACCTCACCGACGAAGCCCTCCCCAAGAACCTGACAAGATCAGTGCTTACTTAGCACACAGTAGGCCCACAGTATGTAAGTGATGAATAAATGAATAAAAGAATGGATGAATGAATGAATGGAAAGCACCCTTTAAGGCCACGCCTCTGGACTCCTTGTGATGGATGAGTACACGTGATGGCCATGAGAAGGCACAACTGATTCCACCATCACCTTTCTGAGAGGTAAGACCCAGCCCGGACCTTAGGAAGTTGGCAGCATGCAAATGAAACTTGCAGTGTCTGTCCACTTCCACTGAGCCGTGCCGGGGCCAGAACCAAAAATAAATCCCTCTCAGCCCTCTAGCTTCTCAGTAGGAATATCTGAAGTATCTTTAATCAAACTTTAGAGGCTCAAATTGCCCACAGTTCTAGAAATGCCTCCAGTTACTATGGATTTATCAGTGAAGAGAATGAAATAAAGAAAATTTGTTTCATAGTTAAAGCCAAGGCCACTTTATCCCAGATGTACTTAAATCACTTAGCTCTTAACAGAATCTTTAACTATAAATACACTAAATTTGGTAGTAGGATAGATTAACTACAAAAGGAAATTAACACTGCCTTAGAGAATGGAGATAACATATTAAACCACTGATAGGCTACTTTTGAGAATTATAACTGGGTAGACCTAACATTTTTAAATGGATATTAGAGATGATGAAATACTACTCAGCCACCCTCTGAAACGCAATTGAATTTACATTGATTAAGGAAGCAGCGGGGGTAGGGAGGAATCTAATATTATACAAGCCCTTACATTAAAAACTTTAAACAAGCCCCAAAATGACTCCACAGGAAATAGGTTTTGGTGACTATGCAATGTGTCATTAGCCCTCCGGTGAGAAAACGCAGGATTTAGTTCCATGATGAACACGTGTGTTCTGGGTTTCATCCGTGGGTTAGATTAACACTCGCCTTGCAAAGCGACCGGCAGCAACAACAAAAGTTTGCAGGGCTTTGTCATTAGCCCTGTTTGCATTCTCCAAAGCAAACTGACAGTCTCCTGATGCAGTACATTAAAAATCCTCAGCGGTATTGACTGCCTGAAGCCGATGCTTCCCCGTTAAATACAGCACAGCTCAATTAACAGCTCTTCAATATACAATTTAATTTTTCTTTCATCTTGATCCACAGCCTGGCTCAAAATGAGGAATGCTAGAATAGATGTACTTTGAATATTGAAGCAAGTCTTTAGAAATAAACCTATCACCCTTGTAATGATTTCTGTCATAACATGACAAAATAGATGAAGCTCAGCGTCTGGAACTTCAGCTCACACGTCATTTTTCCAACATCACCAGAACCTAGGGTTTTTGTTGGGTGGGTTTTATTTACTTATTTATTTATTTTTGGCTTTTCTTTAATACTGGTTCCTGGTTATCTCTGAATGTCATTCTGCTGTTTGAGAAAAGTTTATCCTTTTTTTTCCTTCCCTTTTCCTGTGTGGCAATTCTTCAGAAAGAATGAAGAAAATTACTATTCCACTACTTACATGTAAGGAAAGGCATGTAACTTATAAATGAATTATGAAGGTCTTACCCTTGGAAAGACATACATATTTCATCATAAATGTGATCCACAACACTTACTCCACATACAGTATTTATATTTATACATGATTATTCAAGGTTTTTTTAATCTCAGCAAGCCCATACTTTCAGAAGCAAATCCAACATTCTCCTTTAACCTGTTAAGGCACAAAATAGAATGTACAAAAGGTACCCCCAATTGACCCCACATATATACTCTCTCTCTGGATGGAAGGCATTAGATTTACAAAGCATACTGTACATCAAGTGATTTCTCAAAGGTATACAATCCACTGTTCAAATAGCTCCATGTGCTTGCTGTTTGTCAAAGACAACGATGTTTCACTTTGGACCAGAGACAATTTCTTACGTTTAAACATGTTCATAAAAACACACTTGACGGCAGTTAATGCCTTGAATGGAAGAGCGTAGCACTGACGTGGATTTCTGACAGTCTGCTTGAGCTAGATGAGGGAGGAGCAGGGCCCTCTCTCCCTAAGTGGCTAGGGTATCAGGGGACACAGGCTAAAACCCATCCGCTTTCTGATCAAATCATTCCAGCTGGTCTTTTCAGGCTGCAGAGGAAGCTTCGTTGCCGAGTTGAGATCTTGAGTACTGTCACAATCACATCATGTTGACAAATGTGAACTTATTTAAAATTTACTGATTTTTATCCCATTATATTTGATGTTCACATTATAATTTATAACTGATTTTAAAAATTCAAAATGCATTTCATATTTTTCAACTCATTCACTGCCTATTTAGCATGAAATAGAAATTGCACATAAACATGCACAGATATAAATATATACACACACAAGTACAACCATTCAAAATGACAAAACTACCCATATTTTAAACATACTCCCTCCATTCTTATTCTTCTTTCCCCGATGCTATACTGCTACTTACATAATGTGGAGGGAACTAAACAAAAGCTATGAGACTTTTTAATTGTCAGAGATAGAGCACTTAGAATTTATAGTAATTAACTAGTCATTATTTCAAATAAGAACATTAATTGGTATGTTCAGAAAATCTGCAGCATTGCAAAATTTAAAATAAACATTACAAAGATATCATTTACAACTAATCTATATTTACCATTGAAGTGAGCTTCAAACTATATTTCTTTCTATTATGCTTTTATTGGCTACAGCACACAGTAAATGGGGTGTGTTATGCACAGCTTCCTAAACACCTAAATTTATAAAACCCAATTACATAAATTAATTAGGAATGAACGCATACATTTATGCCTTTGTTTGCAACTGCAACATATTAAACATGACAAAATTAATAAGTAGACCCTAAAAGAAAAAATAGTGCCATGTATTCATTTTCCATAACAGATTTTATGAGATTTAATTTGACTTATCTAGTCCTAAGGGTCATGATTCTTAATAAATACGTGTTTTCTCTACCATTTCATATATATGTAAGGGTATGTTTCTATGGTTCCTAAAGGACCAAGAATGTATAAATTCAAGAGCATTTATCCCAAGATCCACAGACAGAAGGGCAAAGAATTATTCAAATGTTATTTCTGTCTTGCTTATCTCCTAGCCTGTTATCAAAGACAGGCTTTTGGTAATTAGAGTGATTCGCCATCACCTAGCTTATCATAGAAAACATCCATTAAAACAAGCTTAGCCTTAGCTCCATGGAGGAATAAAACATTGATATATGACCAGGCAGGTCACAGGAACACGGCTGGAAACAAATGTAAATTTTTTAATGCAAAAAAATCAGTACCCCCCCAACACCTTTCTAATATGTTTAAAATAAACTAAATAGTTTTACAGCATTGTTATTCAGAAGGATCATTTCTTGCATGGCAAAAGCTAAACATAGTCTAATTTTAAAAAGAGGTAAAAGTAAAAAGATCTGGAATGAGATCATCTCTCCTCTTGCCCCTAATCAATGCATATTCCGAACAGTCTCATTCATACACGCCTGCAAGATTGCCAGGTTCAGAAATGCCACCTGGCAGGAATGTGTGTTCAAGTGCACAGTTTCATGCCCTGGTTTAAGAGTTCTGGTTAGGAGAAAAGCAGTGATGTTGTAAAAGCAAACCTTGTTCCAGGCTTCTGTTCCCATTACAGCTCCTGGGAAACAAATGAGATTCTTCAGGTCACAGACCACTTCAGTGGGTCATACACTGCCCCAGGCTCCCTACTCTACCTGCCCTTGCTTTCCTAAAGTAAAAGAGAAGCCTTCACCAGAATAAATAAGAATGCAGAGTTCCTTGTATCACCACACAAGGTGACACATGGTCTATCTTAAACAAAAGGGCCTGACTTAATCTTTATAATGCAAGATCCTCTTGCCTGTGGGACATTCACAGTGGAAGGAGGCAGCAGCCGGCAGCATGGTTCATAGCCTTACATCAGGCCTGAGACCACACTGCTCCATGTGGCTTCCCTGCAGGTGCCTCCAACTCAGCAGGACCCAAATCAATGCATTTCTCTTCCCCAATACTTCTTCCTTTTCCTCCCCACCTTGTGCTCCATAGCTCTGTGAAAGGTGCAGCAATCCAAGCATCACCCTGGATGCATCCTATACCTCTTCCCCATCTCACTGCCTACCTCAACACCCACTTGTGTCATCTCTCCAAGTCATTCATTCTTCTCCATCTACATTGCTGCTGCCTCCCTACAAACCCTCAATGTCTTCTGCAGAAATAACTACAAGAGACTCCTGTACCAAACCTCCAAATGGGGTCAGAACCAACTTCCCAAATGCTCACCTGAGCAAGGAAAAGCCGCCCTCCCTCTTGCCCTCAGTATGAAGACCAAACACCTTACTTAGCAAGGTCCAAAAGGCTGTCTGTGCTCTCCCCAACTTGCCATCTGCCTTCATCTCTCACCAAACCTCCATTCTTTCCCTACGCTCCAGCCGTCCTGAAGATCCATGACCTTCCCAAATGTACCTCTGCTCCCTCCTGTCTGCAGATATTTATGTGGCAGAGCACTCTGACTACAATGTCCTTCTTCCCTTTTCTTCTTTGCCAATTCCTCATAATCTTAAAACTTCAAGCCAAAACCACCTTCCCTAGCAAATCCTTTCTGACTCCCCATCCCACCAAGAAACTGGGTTAGATCCTGCGGTTTCAAATAGGTCCACAAACACTTTGACCATCTTCCCCTCAAAAGGTGGAGCCTAATTCCTCATCTCTTTAGGGTGGGCTAATTCAATTTTAATAAACTGAATGTGGCAGAAGCAAAAGTGACTTCAGGGCCAGGGCATAAATAGCACTGTAGCTTCCACTTGGCTAACTCACCTTTGGATCCCTAGTTCAGGAAAAACCCCACTGCTGTGTTGTAAGGACCCTATAGCAGGTTCAGAAATGCCACCTGGCAGGAATGTGTGTTCAAGCGCATAGTGTGTGCAAGCGCACCTATGTAAATGTCCATGCGGTAAGGAATTGAGTCCTCCTGCTAACATCCAGTGAGAAACTGAGACCTCCAATCAACAGCCATGTGAGAGCATCATCTTGTAGTTGGGTCCTTCAGCCCCTGTCAAGCCTTCAGATGATGACAGTCTTGGCTAACATCTTCAATACAACCTCATGAGACAGCATGTGCCAGAACCACCTAGGAAAGCCACATCTCAATTCCTGACCCACAGAAACTTTGTGATAAACGTGTACTTTTGGGATAATTTGGTATGCAGGAATAGGAGCTCTATGTGTGCTTCCACAGCACCCTGCATGTCCCTCTGTAGCACTAGTACCCAGTACAGTCCCTGGTGTACTGTTGGCACTGGATACATTTGAAGGATACACAGATAGATGGCTGAATGAACTAATTCATGAACACAAGAACCAACATCATGGCAACTATAGATACAAAATATTCTAGCACTAACTATATGGATGCTGTGTTATATGGATGCTGTTAAGATGTACAAGTTTTTGTGTGGACATCTGTTTTCAATTCTCTTGGGTATATACAAAGGGGTAAAATCATTGAGTCATATGATGACTCTCTGCTTAATTTTGTGAGGAACTTCCAAATTATTCTCCAAAGTGGCTGGACCATTTTAAACTCCCACCAGCAGTTGTATAAGGGTTCCAATTTCTCCATATCCTCACTAACATTTGTTATTATACTCTTTTTTCATTATAGCAATCCTATTGGGTATGAAGCAGTATGTCATGGTGGTTTTGCCATCCATGTTCTTAAGGGGAAAAAAAACATGAGTGGCATATATAGATATATCTATTTTATTAAGGCTAAAGAGGCTCTGAAAACAAGTCACCAAAAAAAAAAAAAACTATTCTGCTTCTCATTGAAGTCACAAATATTACCAAAAAAAAGAAGTAAGAAAGAGAATACCCAGTGTTGACCAAGGTGTAACAAGACAAACCCACTTAGATAATGCTAGTGAAAAAACGACCCAATCTAGCTCAGGAAAATATTTGGCAATATAAATCAGAGACATGAAAACTATGTACACACTTGACACAATTTCTAAAATTCTATCCTACCAAAATAATCACATATGTAACAATTTATGTAGAAGGATAGTCATCAAAGTGCTATGTTAAAAATGGGAAAAGAACATAAATATCTAACAAAAAGAAAGAATTCAATAAATTGTGGCAGAGTATGTCCATGTGGGTATTAAGAACATCACATTTTAAGAAAGTGAGAAAATGCTCATAAAATAGTTAAGTTGTAAAAATGAGCAATGGACATTACCAGTAGACAACGCAGAATTAAGCCTGATTTCACCATTTATTAACCCTCTGACCCTAGGAAAATTACTTAAACTTTCTCTGCCTGTGTTTCCTCATCTGCAAATGAGGATAATAAGGAATATATCCCAAGGAGACACTAGGAGGATTAAATTTTTTAATTCATATAAAACATTCAATTTTCAGTCAGTGGGAGGAATTATTGGTTATTATCATTATCTTGATTTTGTAACACAGAAAAGACTGAAAAGGTCTGAAACCCTATTCTGCCACTTTTTAGTTGTATGACCGTGGACATATACCTTAAACATTCATAGCTCTGTCTGACTCATCTACCATATAGCAATAATTGTCGCTATATTCAAAACATTGTCCTGCAGGTAAGAGAAGACACCTAGTCGAGTACTCTGCTTGAGAGGTGTTCAACAATGACTCTCATAATTATTAATGGTATTCACATAAAGTTATTACCAAGAATCCCCCTTGGTCTTAAGCCACAAGTAAAATAAAAAGAGGGGAAAATTCTAAATTTTTGAGTAAAACAACAAAGATCAGAATATTTAGGCAGCTCCCCAGTCCTAATCCAGAGTAACAGAACAGCATCAACCTCCAAACTTGCCTTTTTCCCATCTCTTTAAGAAAAAGACCAAAGAGGGGGCAACATTTGAAGTTCCTAATCTTATAACTCCTAAAATCCCAAGATATAATACTTTGCCCTTTTTTCTTACACTTCTTCTCCTCTTCCATTCTAACTGTTGTTGTTTTGTTTTAATAACTAAAATACTCTTGCTGTTGATTTTACGTAAGTAGAAAATATATTTTTCAATGACAGGCTCATTTCCAAAATTATTTACCTTCATTTTGGATTGATATCCTTGCACTGCTAATAACTTCAAGGACTTTAGCATAGCTATTGTCACATCATCCTCTCTGCCGCAAACCCCTGGGATGATTCCCCATTTCCTAACAAAAAAAATTCCAAACCCCTTAGCATGGACATTCTAGATCCTATAAAGAGTTCACCTTTTCCTTCATAAACCTTCATCCAAATGGACTCAAAGTATTTATTACACAACCTAACAAATTTCCCTTCCCCATTAAAACATATTTCCCTTCCAAATGAACCTACTTATCACTAATCTCGCTTAACATGAATTCACCCCACAACAGCATGAATCAGTGCTTCATAGTTTGCCATGTGCACTTCCCCAGCCTTCTCCTCTGGGACCTCGAAACCACAGCAGGATAAGACAAAGGTGGTTGTCTTGATTTTGCAGTGAGTCCAAGAGAAGCACAGCAAAGTGAACACTGCAGTGTTCTCACTCAGTTTCTCGCATGTCTCCAGGGCTCTTTCTTCCCCTGCTGCAGCCTGTATGGCCTTTCTAAAGATACCAGTTCAAGGACAGGTTGAGATAGGGATATGGCTGTGTTATTTTGGGGTTTTTAATTTTCCTGCCAGGATGCTGAGAGGCCTAATTCTACTCCCCTTGCTTCTATGTTTGGCAGACAGCCTGTGCAGGAACTGGCACTCCAGAAACATGTTTTACTTAGTATTTTCTGTTTTGACCCTCTCAACATCAGTTATAGTGCTGAGAACAAAATAATTGCTCATTTATTCACCTACTATGTTCCAGAAGCTATTCCAGGAATTCAGCTGTAAACACAACAAATGCCTTTTCTTCATGAAGCATTTAAAGGGGAAAAAAATAACAAAAACAAAACCAGTAAACCAATAAACAGCAAATATAATGAGAAGTTAGGCTAATTTTTAAAGGAGGGAACACAGTACAGAGATTTAAAAAAGGGGGGGGGGTGAATGGCCAAAATGCTGTAATCCCAGCATTTTGGGAGGCCGAGGCAAGAGGATCACTTGATGCCAGCAGTTCAAAACCAGCCTGGGCAACACAGCTAGACCCTGTCTTTACAGAAAAAGATAATAGAGAAAGAAAATTGTGGGACACTGTTTTAGATAGGGTATAAATATTGTTGACAAATGAATTAATTCCAACTTCCTGTATTCCAGCCAAATTAAATATCTTTCCCAAAGAAATTTTATTTTTAAAATGTTAAAAACCGAAATACATGCAGTTATGAAAAACATTCCCCAAACAGAAAGCTGATCTGACAAACAGATCAACAACTAAGTCAATAAATTTCATGGTTAAAACCAAGGTCTAGATGGCTTCTTTGAGACTCAGTTCTTGAAAACTTGATAAACTTAGTTATGTTCCAACAACTCAAGGCTTCAGATAAACTAAGTCCATATCCATGGAGTTTAAAGAACTTGACCAACTAAATCCCTGGAAAAAGAAATAGAGGGATGATGCATGACTGGGGGAAACACCTTGCCTTCCTTCCCACTGAGGCCTTGACACCATGTGGTCATGGTGTATAACACCAGGACTGACGACTCTACTAGGCCAGCAACCTCAGCTTGGCCTGGAAAAGAAAATTGGGCACCTGGTGTGCCCAAGATAGCCTGGTTAAGCCTGCCAACCAGGAGTCACCCAGGTTTGGGGGGAGTGCAGGACCCTTGTCAAAAGTGGTCCCTTATCAGGTTTTTAACCACACTGCAAGGCCAGGATAGAAGGAGCTAATGAAAATTGGGGAAATGAAAGAGCAGGTTACAAGTGGAGAGTTTGAAGAGGAAAAATCAAAAGCAAAATGAAGGCTAAAAAAAGGAAATAAAATGCCCAGTGAGGGGATTTTAGGGGCTGGGAAAAGTGGTACAGATGAGCTTAAGAGTGACTCAAAAATAACCCATAAACACAGCCTGGCAGGCATGGCTGAGCTAGGACGCTCTTCCAAAAGAGACCAAATTGTTTTTAGAAAAGTATTAATACCTACTTTTCCCTCTTACATTTTTTCCAACCTGCTATAAACTTGTTTGGCTTTGCCAAACATATTTCACTTTATGTCTTAGCTATCAAGAGTTTGGACTCAGGATACAGTCTTAGACTAATCAATCCCAAATCATTAATACATTCTCATCATTCCTTCTCATGCCTTCAATATTCTTATGAGTTTAATAATTTTTCCTTATGCCCTCAGCCTTTTCCACATTCCCCACATTATGATGTTATATTAATTTGCCTTCTCAAAACATAATTGTCTTAACAGGCAAACATTTTGGTTCTTAGTTGAAATTCCTTCCCTACTTCAGTGATCACAGAAGGGAAGAGAATAGACTGGTGCATTAATTAGTACATTTTAACACCTTATGATAAAAACATTTATCTGGATCTGTTTGGGTGTTTCCAAATGGTACAGTCACCTCTATCTGGGTTGGATTAATATGGGCATAATTAAAAACCAGAAATGATCATACCGTTTTCAGCCCAATTTTCCTTATAACTGCTTCCATGAGAGTGAAGGATAAGTATTAACATGTTTGCCTTTTAATTGTAAGCTTTCTTCTATTTACTGTCCCCCATATACTCACACCCACTTGCAAATGAAATGGAATGAATTTTTAACTTCATGAATTGAATTTGGGAGTGATGCTTGTTTTCCCCTGCAGCACAATGGATCATGAATGCACACATGCAAAGTGCTCCAATCTAAAGTACAGTGTCACAACTGAGGGGACAGGCCGTAGTGGAACACAGTGATACTTTACACAAACAGACAGGCTCACCTTGGGCAAAGGCCACCATGTTTTAAAATTAATCAGACCCTTACAGATAACAAAAATTCCCTAGGGCTTAAGACACGAAGTCAGATCTCCTAGTATGTGGATTAACTGTGAAAAAACACTTGGTCACCTGAGAAGCCAAGTGCCCCAGAATGTGAGCACTGTAACAATGACAGTAATGAAAATGTAACACTCTAAGATGGAATCATAGATGCTCTGCTAAGCACCAGGGCATCCTGAACCCTCACAATAGCACTTCAAGGCAGATAGATACTGATACCACATTCTACACGGTGGGGAAGTGAGGCTCAGAGAGATCAGGTGTCTAGAGCAAACCTTTGTTTTTATTCCTTTTCTGTCTTTTCCTTCCTCTCTCCCTCCCTCCTTACCTTTCTTATTGTTGTGAGAGTGAATGCTGCAACCTTTATAGATAGTCACTTAAACATGTGCCAGCAGGGTGAGAAGAACAAAACCAAACCCAGACAACTCAGCAGTGAGTCCCATGAAGCAGAGAAAGTGGAAATTAAAAAGCTGGGAAGGGATTTTCAAGATGGCTACTATGGTCAGCAGCTGAGGCAACAATCAGCAAAAACTACCGGGCTGTCTTCGCAGTTCTACCTCTGACTCCATGTCTGGCCTTAGGAATCTCCTGGTGACACTTAGTAACTTAAAGGAGGAGATATGAAAAATGCATTATTTGTTTCCTTCCTTGCCATCCCCACAGGTTTAAAAAGAAAATTAGGTTGTACACTGGCTACCAGTGACTTCTATTGAAGCTACTACCATTGTGGATCCAGACAAAATTCTATTTCCTACTAAGAAATGGCTCTTCTTGCATAAGTTAGTGTTTTCCCTCATACCATCCATCATCCCATCCAACAGCCTGCTTAGTCGGTCAATGACTCATTGACAGTGAAATCTACAGACATACATGCCATCAGCTACTGATTTCAGATAAGAGAGAAGACAGACTTTGGAGTCTGGAACATGGCCTGAACAAGACACTGCCAGATGTGATTTTGAGGAAGATGACCCAAATGAATAAAATAAGAAATGAAAAAGGAGATGTTACAATTGATACCACAAAAATACAAAGGCTCATTAGAGACTTTTAGGGGGGGAGGAGAACAACAGGTATACATGAGACACACAAGTGAATAAAAGAAGTATCAGGTGAGTAGCACTAAGGAGATTCAGAACCTGTACCCCTTAAGCCTCTACTGAGTGAATGTCATGCCATGATGCTATTAAATAGCAACTAGCAGAGTATAAACAAAGGTAGAACCCAAGTTCACTGCAGAGTGTAAGGGTCATGACACCAGACCCCTAGAGAAGGAAATATAACACAGGCAGATTAGTTGGATAAGACACTTTTAGATGGCCATAATGATGAACATAGCCATTGTTTCTCATCTTTTAGAATTAATCCATAATAATGCACAGCAAATTTAATCATGGCTACAGAATGAAATGTAAATGTTATTACCCATAACAAAATAGCCATAAAAGTAGCAAAAGTTAGTGGTTTTAAGGGAAAAGAAGAGGTAGAGGGACTCGTCAGGACACCAACAACCTCTTCATACAAGGGAGAGTGTCCAGGACACTGTCCACAGTAATTTGAGCCAAACAGAAACACACATACATAGCTTATTGATTCGCACATGTGTGTGAGTGCATATATATATATATGTATATACATATATATACATATTTTACGTATTTACATATAGAAAATACACAAAATCTGAAGTTGCAAACATAACGGGAGGAAGGAGATGTGACTATTGAACGTGGTGTCAATGAACTAAATCCACATCCACGACAGCAAAAGTCATTAGACAGCACCTGAAATTGACAGATGAAGAAGTAGCAGCTTACACACACTATTAAGACATAGGAAGCAGCCACCTGAGCATCAAAAACAAACTGTTCAGAGAGGTTGCATTTGTTCATCCAGAAAAGCACACTCCAGAGTCTGTGATCAATCAGTATTTGCTGAATGAACAGATGAGTGGACAAAAGTGGAAGGTAAGAAGGGCAAGGTGAGAGGCTATTGCTGGCTAAGGTTCATCCTTTGGAATGTTTGTTCCTAATGATTGCAAATATTACCTCGTGTATGTTGGGAGGGGTGGTGTTGTTTGGGGTGTTGTTATTTGTTCTAGTTCCTCTGGTCCTGGAGAGGTGGCCTGTTTTGAATGGTGAGGATGGCCCACATGAAAATGTGAGATGAGGGGATCAGTCCTGAAGCAGCAGTGGCTGCAGTGCCTGGTTAGCCTGGGTGGAGACCGCAGAGCCACTTGCCTCAGGAGGGAATCACCTGCAGGGGGACAAAATGACCTACCAAACTGCTGCCAGGGGATACTGTAACTTCTGGGTTAAACTCAAGTTTTAGGCAATAGGACTGAAAACTGCCTTTTGCTCCACCATAACTACAAGTGTGTAGAGAAAACAAAAGAAAAGGTATAAAATTAAGGAAAGAAAAGAAAAACCACCAGTATGGGGGAAGGAGGAGAAACATAGGACCTTTTCAGTTTGCAACGTACAGTTAAAACATTGGAACTCTGTTTTCAAATTCTGCTTCTGCCAAGGGCTCAGCAGTGTGGCCTCGGGCAAGTAGATTACTTCTTTTCCCATCAATGTGTCTCACTTACACTGCCATCTCCCTCATTTGTCAAATGGAGACAGTGACATCCCTTTCATAGAGTTATTAAAGGATTAAATCAAATAATGCCTGTAAACATTTGGCATGTGGTAGAAGCTCAAGTGTCATTTTCCTTCTGCCCCTCTCCTTGGGATGAATGCTGAAGAACACATAGCCCTCCACCACAAAATGAGTTTATTCATAGATATTTTCTAAATGGAAAGGACAAATGTTTCATGGTAACATGTATTAAGCTCAGGTTCAAACTAACTGCAATGCCTATGGAAAACATTTTTTTTTTTTTGAGACAGAGTCTCACTGTGTTGCCCAGGCTAGAGTGAGTGCCGTGGTGTCAGCCTAGCTCACAGCAACCTCAAACTCCTGGGCTCAAGTAATCCTTCTGCCTCAGCCTCTCAAGTAGCTGGGACTACAGGCATGCGCCACCATGCCCGGCTAATTTTTTTGTGTGTATATATTTTTAGTTGGTCGATTAATTTCTTTCTATTTTTAGTAGAGACAGGGTCTCACTCAGGCTGGTTTCGAACTCCTGACCTTGAGCGATCTGCCCACCTCGGCCTCCCAGAGAGCTAGGATTACAGGCGTGAGCCAGCGCGCCCGGCCTGGAAAACATTTTTTAAATCCCAAAGACATTTTGGTATAAAATTAAAAAAAAAAAAAATTACAAAATATAAAGCTCAACCAGTAATTAGCTGAATTTTAAAAAAAAATCATTTTATATATGTTATACCTAATCTGGGTGGGAGACTAATTTATGGCATCACCCAAAAGATGTGCTTATGTTGAGGCTGAGCGACATATCACTTTAGGAACTGGGGTTCCAGCTCTGCCACCTGACAGCTGAGAGAGCCTGGCCAAGTTTCTTCATGTCTCTGAGCCTTAGTTTCCTTTCTATAAAAAGGAGATGACATCACAGATGGCGCAGAGGTATCAAAGAATGAGGGATAATGGAAGTCAACTGCCAGATACGATGCCCGGCACAGACAGAGCTGGCTCTCAACTTACACTAACTGCTATTATTTGTAATGTAGTATCACCTTCTCTGCATCTTTGAAACTACATATTAGGCGAGCAATTTTCTCTTCCATGTGGGAAGGATTTCACTAGGAAACAAGAAGGCTCAGAATCATGTTTTGCTCTCACTTAAAATGCTCAAACCAGGCAGCAGTCAGTGGGGGTGATAAAATTGCCTTGTGGATCTTACCATGACTTTTGTCCAAAATGATCAGAGAGTACATTAAATCATTAGCAGAAACTTTGCTGCCTGCTGATTTTACAATGCAGGCAATGAAATTCATTGCAGAAGCAAAATAGGGCCAATAATATAATTACAGCGCTCTGCCTATGCAGTCAGAGCTAATGCTATTATTTGACATTGCAAGGCTGTGCTTTTCCCCAGAGCCTCGGTAGAGACAAGGTTCGCCCTAATTGGTTCCAAAGCACAACCTCCCCACCACAATCTTTCCTAAGGACCAGTAATGTTAATTTCCACACGACTGTAAATAGTATTTGCAAACAATACAAACATGGTAATAAGAGGCTAGGTGGGTAATTAATGTGGTTACAAAGTAGCTTATTTGCATTTTTATTTAAAAACGGCCTTCTTTAAAAAGCAGCTCAGATTTCTCTTTGCAAAAGGAGCCTTGGTTAAAGAGTATAGCAGTAATTACTCTCTTTAGGGGTTCTTTTATATGTCCTTCAGGGAATTAGAATGAAAAGATAAGCAGAATTATAAAGGAAATCATGTAAAATATGAAATGTACTATAAACACTTAGTAGAGTATTTACCATAAGCTAGGCTTACCTTCCTCATTAATGGAATATTTTAACCTGCTTACAATACATTCAAATTAATTGTAGATATGGCTAAAAGGTACAATCATCTAGTTAAACTTTTTTTTCTTGAAAGGTATGTTATTTCAACATTTGATACGCCACCACAGCAAATTCCAAATGATCATCTCCTACTGAAAAGTGTCCCCAGTAAGACAAAAGGTTAAGTGTGGCCCATCACTGAGATATGGCACAGATTTGTGCTCTTCTCTAACAAAAAGAAACCAGAATGTTAGAGCAATAATTTCATCTATCTTTTCTTAGCTTATGTCTTGCATTCCTGGGCTCAAGAAATATTAATAGGAAGTGAGAAAACAAACTTAAAAATTGATTGGGAGTGGAATTCAGTCTTTTTCATTTCTCTCCCAATCTCAATGAGTGTTAATTTCTATTTTACAAGGTGGCCATGGTGTCAGGGCCAACAGTAGCTGAGATCCCTGAATTCATTTGGAGGCCATTTAATCATCACCCACTAACTAATGGGAGGTGAACTAGAAGCTGGGTCCCAGAGGTGAAGTCACCCCTCCATTCCTAAAGAGGTTCACAGTCTTAGGGCAGAACTGTCAGGTTAATGAAGGAGCAGGTTCCAGTGGTTCTTCAGGCACTAGGAAAAGTTTCACACAGTGCATGATGCCCCAGCCGACTCCTCCAGAAGGAGAGAAAGACTGGGGTGTGAGCAACAGAAGTGAGCCTCTCCAGGCACAAGTACCAGCAGGGATCAAGGACCTGGGGTGGAATAGCTTGGCAGGTCTGGGGAACCTCAAGGGGAAGGAGGGAGGCCAGTGGGGTTCTGCTTAGCAGAAGGCACAAACAACATTACAAACTCAGATGTCAGCTAGGTTGCAAATGCATTCATTTATTCCTTCAATGGATACTTAATGGATATTTATTGAGGGCCTGCCATTGTGCCAAACCATGTTCCACATCACAACGCACTGTCTCTCCCTTATTGGGGGGAGACAGTCAAAGAAACGAGAAATAGAACACATAAGAAAATTTAATAGAATGTTAGCAGGTTCTAAGTGCTAAAGGTAAAAGAAAGAATGGGGGCGGTTTAAAAGGATCAAGAATGAGGAAGGTTGGTGGTTAAACCAAGCAGGGGTAACACCCCAAGGAGTAGAAGACTTTACCCCCAAAAGAGCAGCTGCTGCTCAGTCCCAGTTAATTATTGCCACATCTTCCGATACTGTTCAGAGAAGCCAGCAATTTGGATTCTTGGAAGAAATCTTTTTTTAAACTAAAACAAAACAAAAGACACAAAAACCTATCACCCACTAAGCAGTTCTAATAAACCTGTCTGTAAAACATCAATTAACAAAGCTCCATGACTCAAAAGATCCATTGTTTAAAAAGATTAAGTTAAAATTTAAAAAGGTACGTCTTTACTCTCATTCACCCAGCCCTCCAAAAATTCAAACAAACAAACAAAAATCCCAAATTAGTTTTGGTGGAGTGTGCCTCTCTTCATGTAAGCATCTGTATTCATACATCCATATGGTATTGATATTTTCTCACCTCCAGCTCCTAGTAACCTCTAAACAGCCAAAACATATTTTCCATAGGATGTCTAAAGACACTTCAACTATATCACACCAGATCTAAATAAGACCAGTTACATGGTATTGTTTTGAAAATACTCACCCGGTAAAATTTATTTATACTTTAGATAGAATTCAGAGGCTGTAATGATGTTTTAAATATGATTTCAAAATACTTGAGAAAAGCAGAAAAGCAATGAAGTGGAAGAGAAGGATAATAAGTTTATGACACTCAAGTAAATATATCCAGAAAACTGGGTCATTTATAGCAGAACTGCAATCTTTTCTGTTAAAATATGCAAACGACAGTATGAAAAATGGTTTGTGATTTTAAAGAAATATAGCACTACAAATGTCAGCGTGAGAGAACTCAATAACACTTAATGAAACTTTGAGTTTCAAATTAATTACTGATTGACTAAGGCATCTAGCAGGAAAACAGCCTCGATTAGAGAAGTCTGGGACAGGCCATAAATCTGGACGCCTCTTTAGAGGACTCTGAGCTGGCATTTCATCCTCGTGCCATTAGTGCTAGGTTAATGGGGTGACTGGTCACTAGAAAGACCACTGGTTTGATTCTGAGAAATGAGACTGGTCACTATTTACCTGACTCAGATGTACCTTTCTTCCTTTTCTTTTTCCTTTTTTAAATTTTTAACAAGTGCATTTATGGTTTTAACTGCTTAGAGGTATTTGAAATAAAACCTTAAACAACTCTGTGAGGTCGCATTTTACTAAAAGATAAATGCCACCCATATTAGAAAATCTTCTTTGGCCAACTGTATTCTTTGTTCACAATTATCGTTCCCTCCTTTGCCTTGCTTTTCCATAGGTAGACCAGACTTTCCTGGGGCACTGATGTTGGCCTTGGCCATGAGACTTGATATATGGGAATATGAGACAGACATGAGGCACATCAATGTCTGAACAGAAGCTCCTGTGAGCTTTTGCTCTCTGAAGGCCCTAATGACTTCTCCTGAAGCCTGGATCCTGGGCTGAGAAGTCATGAGAAGCTGTCCCCAGGAAAGCCCAGCTAAGACTGCCAACCAGCCACAGCCCATCTTCAGCCACAGGTGTTACAAGCAAACAAATACGCATTTGTTCTTATAAGCCCTTGAAAGTCTGGGGTTGCTTGTTACTGCAGCAAAAGCTAACACCATCCTTGCCAGTTAACTAGGAATACTTTTAACACAAAAACTCAAGTCATAGCTTTATCTTTCATGTAAGTTGCATAACTCAAAACATCCGACTATAATAGCACTACACCTATAACAAGTAAATTCTCACTTAATGGAGAACTTTTTTTGAATAGCTACTGTAGAAAAATGGACAAAGAAGAGAATATATCAACCATTCTTCTGGTTGATAAGAGCACCAAAGCTTCAAATGGTCACCAGTAAAAGAACAATAGCAACAAGAAACCAGAGTGCTTATAGCATGCCAGGCATTGTTCCAAGTCTGTTATATACACTCACATATTTTCCCAACAACCCAGGGATGTCGGTCCTATTTTTATCCCTTTTATATACGAAGAAACAGCTAACATAGAACAGTTAACAAACTTGCCCAAAAAAGAAATGGATAACCTCATTCTCCATATATTATAATTCCAAGTAATGCCTCTTCAAATCTTAGCATTCTCTGTATTACACTTTCAATATATTAATAACCAAAACAGATTTAAAAAAATATTCTAAGTACAGGTATTCCATCACCCCTCAGGAAAGTTACCCCTATGATCACATATCCTATAAATTCTGAGAACCATTCTAATAATTATTCCAATTCATTTTTTTCAACATGTAGTCACGCCTCCCACTCTGCAATGCTGTTCTCAAATCCTCCCTCAGATAAGAATCTCTTCCGAGGATCAAGAACCTGCCTTGGTCTAAATCCCCACCCAAAACCTTCCCCATGTGGGAAATCTATGTTAATTCTACCAAACTGAAGCTATAAAACAGCAATCATGTATGGGGAGAAAAAGAATGAAACTCATAAAAAGGAATTAACATATTCACGTGAGATGCTATATATAACATGTACAAAATAGGTATCTGAAACTTTTTAAATGCAACCTCCTAAAATGTTGGGATCACACTGATATATTTTGGAGGCATTTTGCTCAAAGTCCAAATAAATACAGTAGAAACTCATGATGATGCTATTTGCTGTTGGCAGATATGTTTTTCTACCTTCCCATCCTGTGATCAAAGGAAGATCCCCAAGGCTCGCTGGTCCAACTCAACAGTTCACTGGTCCAAGGTGTGAGGTGGGGCTGCATTCCAGCTTGCACCCTAGTCACCAGGCTGTGTGCCTGGCAGGAGGGACTAGGGGCTACTGGAAGAGGGAGTGCTTTTTCCTAACTCTCAAAAAAGGGCATGTGGCTGGTGGCCCTGGGCCTGGGAGGCTCCAGGTGCTGTGATGGGTGATGATCCAGTGACCCAATAGCATCATCTTCACTGATCTCGTCTTCATCACTGGGGCTAGGAAGGGAGCCCATAAAATATATTTTATACTATAGTTTTCTCTCAAAAAGGGAGTGGAGAATGAAACAAGTAATCTTCAAACTGATATTCACCTTTGGTGTGTGGACCTTGAAGACCAGAGGTGGCAGACTCAAGTGAACGTCCCTGAGAAAGTCACATGGTTATCAGATTACTGATACCCTGGCTCCCAAAGAAACACTAACAAGTGGGGTTTGGGAGGATGATGTGAAGAGAAGTAAAGCATAGTGAACCCATGACACAGCGGGCACTCTGGTCAGCACTCCCTATGCAGTGTCAGCTCAGAGATTAACAACCTATATCAGGTTGCACACACACTTAGAAACTGAGCCAGGTTGCAAACCAAGTGTTTTGAGTCCAATATGCTTTCTCCCTGGTGTGCCAGTGGGACTACAGTCAGCCCTTGCAAGGATGTCGGATCTGACCCAAATCACCCAGCCTCCTCAAATGTTTGTACCATAGAACTGACTGTATCAGATATGCAGTATGGTCCTTCCAGAGCTGGCAGGGGAGATGCCAGGAGAGTAACCACCAGGCATAGCCTTTCAAGGCCGGAGTATTAGATTAGACTGAATTGGTTGCAAGTGACAGAAATATAGACAAAATGAGCTCCAATACAAAGGGGGATTCATCAGCTCCATAATATTTCAAGAGCTGGGGTGAAGTTGGCCAAAGGAACTCTTTGGCTCTCTCTCTCACCTCAAGTTGACTTCACCTTTCTTACTCTGATTCCTTGTAGCAGGAAGCATGGCTGCTGGCAGCCCCTATAAACATCCTCCAGCTCCCCACCCCTCGGGTGAGAGACTGCATCTTGTCCAGTGACTGGGGACCAGTCTAGCTTAAGCTGAGTGCCTGTCTTGGCACCAACCACTTTGGAGAGGGTGTGATGGGCCATAACTGGCCCATACCAGTTCAGGTGGACTTCCATCACCACCTTCACTTCCGTAGTCCCTGAGATGGGGCTATTACAACCAAAAGTGGACAGAGCACTAGACAACACAAGGGCTGCGACAACAGGGAGCAGTATGGGGGAGCAGTGAGCTCCCAAAGAAAGGTAAGCAGGTATGGGGGCCATTGTGATGTCGGCCACTGCCTGCCTGCTGACTATTCTACCCTTTCTCTTTCTCAAAACATAGACCTCAGAGCTTTTGTCCCAATTTTATCTGCCTTGTGTGCAATAACACAGATGAACCTCATCACTTGGCTCAGAAGACAGACAAATGATCCAGTACTATGCAAAGACATGCAGACTCTCACGTCCCTCATGAACTTGCACCAATAAAGGAGAGAGTGGATATAGGGATAGCCTCTGTGTTAAATCACCAGGACAGCAAAAGTGTTGACAGCTACCAACAGGCACTAGGGAAGAGCAACCCCCTCAGGGTCGGCCTATAGCAGGCAGGGGCTCCTGGAAGGCCACCACCACACAGGTGAGCTGAAGCCCTGAAGATATTACCCATTAACCTGTCGCAACTTGCCTCCTTCCCACAGCATTTGTGGGACATGCCTATTCTTGGTCCCAAAAAGCCACACCTCCTCCTGCTTCTGGCTTGGCTCAGCCATGAACCTGTGTCTTGCAACTGCATCCTCCAGATGAGCTGCCTCCTCTCAGCCACATCTTGGAACAAATACCAGCTTCAGCAAGAGGGCCAGGCACAACAGCATGACCTCATCTCTGCCTATACCTCCAAATTTCACCCTCCTGCCCCCTTACCCCACTTTCCTTCTCAGCCACTCCCCCTCTTCCCCACCCATCTCTAATAGCTTTATAGCAAACTAATCTAATCTTTACTAACATTTTGTTAGCCAAGCATGCAATCACAACAGAAGATATGCCATACCTTGTCAAACAGGTGTCCGTTTTCTCCAGTGGTCCCAAGGAAAACCAGTGATCACATTTCAAAAGGCAAGTCCTTTCCCCCCAGTAGCCATGAAAGATCTTAACACCCACAGATCTATCAACACCCTTACATCAGCCAGAGATTTTCCATCCTGGATCATACCATCATGCCCCACAGGGTAGTGCCCACTCTGTAAAGTAACACTTGCTGTTACATCATCCTCAAGATTAGCTCCTCAAAACTTCCAAATGACAATCCTACTATTCTGGGAATTTTTCAAATAAAGCCCTATTACTCTGACCTATAGCCTTAAAATTGTATTTTTCACAGCTGAGGCAAGCAAATTATTCTATGTTCACATGAAGGCTTTTCTCTCCTCTTTGATCATTTTAACTGTATTGATTTTATATACATAGACAAGAACTAAATTTCATGAAAAATAACTAGTTGGAAAACCATAGAAAATACCTTTTAGTCAACTGACTAAGAAACCAAACACTCCCAAGTTCTCATAACCCTAGTGAGGAATTACAATGAATGAAGTGACATTATATTAATTTCATTCTTGGAATGCATCCGTAACAGTTAATGGAAAGGGAAACCTTAGGAGGTCTTAATGCCTGGGAAACACCCATCATGTAACTGAAATCCCTAGAACCCACCCACATCTACCAACAAATCTGCTTAAATCCAATCATTTAAATCCTATAAAAATGAAGACTTAGAGAAAAAATAGAACGAGATGGGAAATAACAAAAAATCATCTATCTTCCATTGTTTTGTTTGTTTTATGACTTGGCTCTACACGATTTATTGTAGTTATTTAGAATTTTCTTCAACCTTGAAGCAGAGAGCTGAAATATTAAAATTCATTCACTCACTTACCCTTTCAACAAACAGGATAAGGAATGGAATTACATGACAATCATGTGAATAAAAATCAAGCTTACAAAATGTCTCCTATGTACCTCACACTATACTAAATACCATATGATGAATATCAACACAACAATTAATATGAAAGGCATATCAATGTCTAACATATCCATCAGTATCAATCTCTCCAATTTACACCTGTGGAAACTGAGGCTCAAAGCAATTAAATTAAGGGATTTGGGGGTCCATCAACACATAGAACTCTAATGGCCATTGATTTTGTGTTTGAAATTACTTATTTTGTTTGTTTTTAAAAGATTTCCAGGCCGGGCGCGGTGGCTCACGCCTGTAATCCTAGCTCTCTGGGAGGCCGAGGCGGGCGGATCGCTCGAGGTCGGGAGTTCGAAACCAGCCTGAGCAAGAGCGAGACCCCGTCTCTACTATAAATAGAAAGAAATTAATTGGCCAACTAATATATATAGAAAAAATTAACCGAGCATGGTGGCGCATGCCTGTAGTCCCAGCTACTCGGGAGGCTGAGGCAGGAGGATCGCTTGAGCCCAGGAGTTTGAGGTTGCTGTGAGCTAGGCTGACGCCACGGCACTCACTCTAGCCTGGACAACAAAGCGAGACTCTGTCTCAAAAAAAAAAAAAAAAAAAAAAAAAAAAAGCAAAAAAGTAAAAGATTTCCAGAGTCACAACAGATCCTAAGGCAAAATATATGCATTGCAAATAAGGGTCATTTTGTTATGGGAGGGAAAAGAAACACACTCCCAGATTCATAAAGTGAAGAACATGCTATACTTGTATATAACCTGTAGAAGTGATGACAACCCTCTTGTTTGGTTCAAGACACTTTAAACCAAGAAATACTGTGTGTACATCTAGGTAAAATGTTTAAAAGGGATGTGGGAAAACAGAAAGGGCCACAGAGCAGACTGATCCTCTAGGGCTAAGGTCCCTGAACTCTTTAACCTGGAGAAAATGAAGATACATGCTAGTCAACGGCCTCCTCCCATGTGAAAAATTATGAAGAGCCACCTTCCACCTCAATAACAAACAGATACAAGTCTTGGGACACAAGTATCCCTATCAAGAAAGATCACTTTAAATACCATAGGAACAAATACCTAGTTAACCTTGTTGTTCAAAAATAGCCTCCCTATAGATAGGATATTAACTGTATCTAAAATTTCTATAACTTATGTCTGTGGCTCTTCTTTGAAAAAAAAAATCTGAAAAATGGAATATTAGAGCCAGTGAAAATTTCACAGAATGCTTGGCCTACCAGGATGGCACAAAATACCTATTGAGCAAGGAGGACATTGCTTTCTCCTTTAAAATTGGGTAGGAAAGTAATTGCCTTCTAATGTGGTTTGAACCATTCTTACTCTGCTGAAGTCAGAGTAAAGAAAGAATAAGAGTTGGGTCTTGAAACTTGGAAAGAAGATTCTGTGCTATTTTCTTCTCTTTGGCAGGTCAAGGCACCAATTTCTATTATATATTTTCACACCTTCTAGTGAAACTATTTCTGTAACCCTCCAAAGACTGTGAGTTCCCTGAGTGCAGTCTTCTTTGTGTCTACTTGGCACATCTTGCAAAGGTTGGCATAGCTCAGACAGGGTGAGATGGGTGGAAAATGGACAGACAAAAGCATCTTTTGCCCCTAACTTGTCTGGAAGTTTTACTCTCCATAACAGCCCTGGTTAAGATGTAACTCAAAGAATAAAAACTAAGATAGTAGGTTTTTCTTTGGTGGGATAGGTCAGTTCTATATCCTGATTGTGATGGTGATTATCCAAAGGTAAATATGTGATAACAGGCCAGGTGCAGTGGCTCACACCTGCAATCCTAGCTCTCTGGGAGGCCAAGGCGGGAGGATTGCTCAAGGTCAGGAGTTCGAAACCAGCCTGAGTGAGACCCCGTCTCTACTAAAAATAGAAAGAAATTAATTGGCCAACTAAAAATATATAGAGAGATAAAAAATTAGCCGTGCATGGTGGTGCATGCCTGTAGTCCCAGCTACTTGGGAGGCTGAGGCAGAAGGATTGTTTGAGCCCAGGAGTTTGAAGTTACTGTGAGCTAGGCAACTCTAGCCTGGGCAAAACAGTGAGACTCTGTCTCAAAAAAAAAAAAAAAAAAAAAAAAAATGTGATAACATTTCATGGAACTACACACACAACAACACACAAATGAGTGCACATAAAGTCTAGTGGAACATGAACAAAATCTGTAGTTTAGTTAATACTGTTGGGCCAATGTCAATTTCCTAGATTTGTTATATTATGGTTATCACTGAGTGAAGGGTACCCAGGACACTATATACTCTTCTTTACAACCTCTATGAGAGTGTAAAATTATTTTAAAGGTTTTAAAAAGACTAATGAATGGAAAGTAGAAAATTCCAACAAGTCAAAGGACATCAATCATCAGGTTGAACTGTGAGTTCTAGCAATTAAGGATTTGTGAGAAAAAGATCAAATTGTACTGTTCCCCCTCAATGATTACCCCCTAGATTGGTGATGATCAATGGAAATAATGCAAGGCACCTGTGTAATGTTTAAATTTTCTAGTAGCTAGGTAAAGAAAAGATAAAAAGAAATAGGTAAAACTAACTTTAATGTTTTTTTTTTTAATTTAACCTAGTAGATCTACAATATTATCATTTCAGCATGGAACCAATATAAAAATGCTAATTAAATATATTTTATATTAAGTCTTTGAAATATGGCAGGTATTTTATCTCATTCTTACAGCTCATTTCAATCCTGACCAGCTACATTTCAAGCACTCAATTGCCACATGTGGCCAGTGGCTACCATACTAGACATATCTCAGACCTAGATATCACCTTTAAGTTGCTGTTAAAAGTCACCTTGTGCTATTTTCACAATTGTACCTTTTCATTTCCTTTGAATGAATTGCATATCTCCAGCAATTCATGCCTAATTTTTGATGGGAAGATATAGCACCTGAATATAATATATCCAAAGCTCTCTACCAACGAGCTTCCAGATATAAGCTTAATTAACCTTTTGCACTCAAATGTCGAGTGTGACTTGACATGGTTAGCAAAAATTATAGAGATTAAAATTACTCTTTGAATGTATCAATAATTTGAAATATTAAAAAAATCCAAATAAATAAGTTTGTATGAAAAGAAACTCCAGTTTTTTATTCTACTGCTGTGCTTTGTAAAATCTGGGATATTTAAAAAATTAAATCCCGAGTATAATAAAGGAATCGAGAAAAAAGCAAGCAAGTGCAAAGGGTTAAAAAAAAGCACATCACAGTTCAACTTGAAAAACTTCTTTGAAGACTTTTACACATTGTGACATACGCCTGGGGATCGCAGCGAATCCTTTCTATCCAGATAAAATGGAGATAGAGTCTCATCAGTTTTAAAGAGTTTGGGTATGGACACAGGAGTGTTTGAGACCTTTCCTGTACCCTTCTGATAAGTTGCATTAAAAACAGAGTTATCAGTTAAACAACTACAAGAACACTTGAAGCGACTGCAGAAGGAAGTCTTTGTCCTCTGATATTCCAGTTCTCCACCTCTTTCTGTACACATGGTGCCTTTGCACACTCACCCCCCTCCTTGGCCATGAGACTTGCTTTGGCCAGCGGAATGTGAGCAGTGTTGGCAGATGTCACCTGTGAGCAGCACAGGTCAGCATGCCCCTCTCTCCCTCTGTCACAACATCCAGACACGCAGACTGCTCTGTCTGCCCAGGTGGCCCAAGTGAGATCCCCATCTAACAGCGCTCTCCAAGCAACCAGTGATGGAAATGCAGTTTGAGCAAGAAATAAACCTTTGTTGTTCTAAGCCCCAGAGATTCTGAGGTTGTTTGTTATTATGGCATAACTTAGTCTGTCCTAACACATAATTCCATTGTTGAATCTGTACATGTGACATCAACTATTCGATCCAGAATATCTCCCTGAACAGGAGGGCTTATCGGATCTGCTATATAACCCAGGCTTGGTTGTACGGTGGTTTCATTACCATCCATAAAAACTCTAACAGTGGAACTATATAAACAAACCGAACAGTGTTTTTACTGTAAAACATGAATGTAATATAAATATTTGTCTTTGCCTTCTCTCAGCATCTGTAATGAGAGCAGAAAATTCATGCCATATGTTTATAGTATAAGCGGGGGTAAAAAAATAGATCTCAACAATTCATCCGTGTGGGTGCCAAATAAGCTGTTTAATATTTTTAATTCATCCATTTTCTTTCACATATAAAATTCTCCACAAATAGTAAAACACTTACAATTGTCAGTGACTAAATTCACGATTATTTCTACAGAGGGGGCCTTGCTAAGGCGAATGTGAACATGGTGATAATGAAGTCAATTTCTCTGGCATGATGAGAAACCACCAAGTGAATCACTATATTAAGACCCTTGCCTGTCCCAGCCCAGCACCGCTTGACAAATCTGAATATAAAACCGCTTTTCTGAAGACTTCAAAAGACCTATCCTACCTCTGTTTGGAAGTGTCACTGAACATGTGGGATCCTGACAGCTCCTACTTTTTTTTTTTTTAATCCTCATATGGAGAAGCACTGAGCATGTTAAGTAGATTCTGCCTTCTTAGGACCCTCTGATAGGGTAGAGGAAGCGTTATCGCTAGCACCGAGGTCTGTGCCAAGCACAGACTCCAGCCTCACACACAGAGAGCAACGGGGGATGTTTTTATTTCGAAGGCTGTGATTGAGCCCTTGATGTGAAGTTGCTGAAGCCTGCCCAAAGTGTTTGTGCAGGCTTTTAGGATGCGAGCCGAAAGGCACAGAGAATGATTCAATTTTCTCCAAATTGGCTCACGGACCAGAGGTTTCTGGAAACTGTCACCGTCCTACAAAATCCAATACCACAGCAAGGAAGCTTTGTTTGAACAGGAAGCAAATCTACCCAGAGCAGGCTCTGTCTGGCACTGAGGAGACAAGCCCCTTGTGGGTGCAAGAGTTGTTGACAGAGAGAGGTGGGGGCACCTTGATGGGTTAAAACCCAAGATATGCAAGGCATGAAAAGCTAACATCAGAAGCTTTCAGCTCGGTGAGCAGCACTTGGCAGGTGTTACCAAGAGTGTGCCACTAGCCGAGCATCGTTATCTCATTTAATACTGACAAGCATCCCATGGCGCAGGGATGCAATATCCCCATTTCCTGTAGGAAGATAGAGACGCCCATGGAGGATCACCTTGTCTGAGATCACAACACTGCCACTGAGTGGCAGAGCCAGGATTCCAACCTAGATTGGTCTGATTCCAAAATCCATGTGCTCAACCACTAACTAGGCTGCCAAAGCCAAAGAAAACCTTTTGCACTCCTGACCACCTGGTCCTACACCACCTAACAGTGATGAGCAACACAGGCATTGTGTCTGCCCCTGCACAAGTGTTAGAGCCCAGGCCGTAAACCAGGCCTCACTCCCACTCCCACACACACACACTCCCACACATGCTTAGTGGTGTGGTTGATATTATTAGTATTAATTTACATGTCTGTAGCCACACTTAGACTCCTGGAGGGCAAGGACAATGTCTCATGTATCTATATATGCTCAGAGTCCAGTGGTACACCTGGTATAGAATAGTGTCAATAAATGTTTGTTGACTAAATAAAGAGACCAATGGGCAATCAATTAATGCATAATGTGATCACTGCTGTGATAGATGCATATTTAAAAACTAAATCTCAGACTGCATGCTCCTTGGAGGCAGGAACCTTCGGTTTGTCATTGCCATGCCACTAGTGCTTAATGCCATACTTGACCCAGAGAAAGGGGTTGACGCTATTTACTGAACAAAGGGAGGGAGGGAGGGCAGGAGAAAAGGAAAGCTTTGTGGGAAAGAAACCCAGGAGCAGAGACTCACAGGATACAGAGGCAGATGTTAGAAGAACAAGCTTGGCTGAGGTCCTTCTAAGCAGAGGAAACATTCCATGCCAAGACACAGAGAGATGGGAAGGTTTAGGAATAGCAGAGAGTTTGATATGGTTTGAGCAAGGAAGAAAATGGTCAGAGATGAGCCTAGATAGGTGGGCAGGAGGCCAGACCACACAGGGACTCCAGGCAATTTGTTTATCATCTTTGCTAGCACTTCATAGCACACGCTAGGTACCTGAGTACTAGTCTCAGTACTCAAGTACCATCCTAAGCATTTTACATAAAAGACTTCAGTTAATCTTCATAACAACTTTGTGATTTAGGTACTATTATATCATCCGCATGTTACAGAGGAGAAAAGTGAGGCAGCTGGTTCGTTTAAGTGGCAGAAACAGGATTCAAACTCAGCCATCAAATCCCGAGTCCGGTCACTTAAACCCACGTACCATATTTTACAGCTTAATCTTTTCAGACTGATGAAGTCAGCAAGTTTTTGCAGCCCTTCCCAAGACAGAGCCTAGTGCTGACCTGGGACACGCTGATGCTAAATGAATCCTTTCCAAGACCCAGCATACTGATAAGGTGGGCTATTCATTCTTCTCAAATAAAGACTTTATATACCCCCAGTTTGTCCACTTATAGATTTAAAATATATACTATCTTTTTAAAAAATCTATATTTAATTATACAGCATCAGTGAAATTTCACTTGGGGAACGATAATCTAACATAAATGAATGCTTCCAATAGAAAAAGCTATAATTTAAAATAAATTACTGTTTTAGTCAAAAAAAAATTTTACTCTCTTTACAGGAAGGAAAAAAAATATTATCTGGTGTTAGGTAGCCCCAGTCAATTAGAAAATTGCATCACTAGCAAAGAACCAAATAACCACCCTAAATTCCTCCTCTCCCCGTGTAGGTGTCACCGTTGATCTCAGCCACACAGTGTACTGCCCTGCCCGCTCTGGCCTGAGTTTCATTAAGGCTTAAAGTCAATTAAGCCACGAATTGGAACAATCATTCCTCCTTTGCAAAGTATTGATATATTTTTTTTCCTGGCCGCTTTAGGGCTTTTCTAGCACTCACAGAGAGATTTATGTTAGACAATTTCTTTCTGATTAAAACAAATCATAGCTCAACAATTCTAATTTCCTCCTTTCCAAGCAAGAAATGATCAGAGAATGCTGAAAACAGTGATCAACACCCCCCTACCCTCCACACCCCCCACCATCATGCAGAAGCCGACACTAAGAAGCTCATAGAAACTGCTAGAGAGGTTCTCTCTCTTTGTCTTTCTGTCCCTGTGTCTCCATCTCCCATGTGTGCGTGTGAGTGTGTGTGTGCGTGTGTTCCTTCTCTCTCTCATTAATTTCTCTTTCAGTATACATTTATCTTGACTGGCTTCAGGATAATTACTTATAAACCAAAAAGGAAGAGGGCAATTATAAGTAAAGCCAACCCAAGCTGGTTTTTCTGCCCTAAGTAATAGGAAACAAGAAGGTTTTTATATTTATTGCCAAAACTCTAACATCAGGTTAGGCCTTTTAATTTTTAAAGCAGTTACTAATTTCGAATCAACTTTGTCTCTCTGGAGAACACACATCCTTGAAGCAAAACCCAGCAATCTCCTGGATCCATTTGGTAGCCCTTTAAAAGGTTCCCGTGTATTCTCGGGTACAGGCTTTGGAGCTGCGCGTTCTACATAAAGGCCCATTTTTCTGTCTTTCAAATTCCAGTTGATTTATGAGTCCATTCTTCATGACAGCCAACTCCCACTTCTTCAGAATGACTAGGGAAGCTCGTTAACTGCGATTTCCCAAATCAGGGTTGGTAACTCTCAAAGAACTGGACTCAAATACATTTAACACAATGCAATGTAAATAACAAGCCTTTCTTTAGCAAGCTAGAAGGTAGTTGAAGAATTGAGGACACTTCAGTAGCATCAATATGAAAAATCAATTCACATAGCTCAGTACTTAAGAAAAACCAGGTGGTTATTTGCACTTTCTGTTGGTCTGGTTTCCAAAAACCAAACAACCTGCCCTTCCTACCAGGGCAGGATACTGCTGCACTAGTTATAATTCCCATGGCTCAGCTGTCAACCTTGTTTTACTCTCATTCACTCAACAAATATTTACTAAATCCCTCCTACTGGCTGGGCTACACACTGGGGGCATATCGAGAGGAATTAGACAAGCAAAGTTTCTACTCCCCTATGGCATTCAATCGCTGCTGCTGTGTGAGCTTCCACGAACTTCTCAGAGCCTCTGTATTTTCATCTGGAAATAGGATTTGTAATATTTGCTACCTCATAGGGTTGTCAAAAAGACTAACTGAATTCATGCATTTAAATTGCTTTTCACAGTGACTGGAATACAATGCTAACTACCATTATTATTATTATCATCATAAAAATAAGGAGGAAAATTAAACAAGCCATTCAATTGAGCATGAAGTGGCAAGTGCCAGATTACTGTCCCACAGGTAATTCTTTGTTCTTTTTTAAAACATATATATTTTTTCTACAATAGGCAAATAGCATGATAATATGTCTCAAAAGGAGGCATGATTAATTATCCATGTTACCCTCAATAGGACCTCAGTTTTCCCATCTGTCAGGTAGAGGAGTTAAGTTGGATGGTCTCAGAAAGCCCTTTCCAATCTGAAAATTTTACCATTTTATAACCACAGTATACTCAAATATAATCAATTAATTCATAACTCTTCCTAAAAAGACAAACAGCTTCAAGAATTCATACCTAAATTTTTCATCATATTAGTTTAGCATAAATTTGCTCACATCTTTGCTGTGCCCTCAAAAAAATGGCTAAAATAGTATGTAAAGCCCAGTGGGTTATGCATGACTAAAGGAACTTATTTTTAACAGATACTCTAACTTACTACAGAATTATTTCTGCTTTTCTTTGCTGTCTCCTCAAAAATGTCCATGTTGATAGGTCTTCAACGATGTCATAAATAGTGACCCCAGCCTACAATCTGATTATCATCATTAACATCACTGCCTAGGGCTCCAGTACCTCCTCCAATGATGCAAATTGACCCAAGGCCCAAAGTAAACCTTTAACCAGCTCCCAGTTTTCCATATTTATAGAAGACAAGCTGTGAACCATCCCAAACAGAAGACAAGTCTAAAAAGACCAGCACTGTTACATGTCACCATATGAATTCTGGGTAGGAGATTTATACCATGAAAGGGTTTGGCTCAGTCTAACCTAGAAACGCACTCCTATTCTTCAAGTGCTCATCACTATCCATAAGAGGTGGAATCCAGAAGGTTCCAGAAGGTGGGGAGAATAATATCAAAGAACCTCTAGAATGAAAACATAGCAGTCTGCTTGACCATAAGAGATCTGGAGTCACAGTTACATTTGCAACTGTCTAAGAGACGATCTGTCCAGCCCAAGAGATAATCTTGGGCTGGACACAGGCTTTTGTGGGAATGAAAACAGCAATGTCTTAAAAAGGGCAAGTGCTAAAAAACAGGAGACAATCCAAAACTGCAGGGAACAGGGGCCAGCGAGGCCTGAATCTGCCCAGTTTCCTCTCAGGTAGGCTGGTTGGATGATGGGGATGATCTTGCAGAAAAAGGCTGTCAGAGCTTCCCAAACTCCTCTCATTGTTTATTTCACTCTCAGCACTTCCTGGCTTGAACAACAAACCATCTCCTTACCCTCCTCTTAGGAGAGGGTTACAGATAAGCAAGCACGTTTCTCTGTATTTTCATAGAGTATCTAGAAATGAAGAATGCTTTCCCTTAAAGTTTGTTAGAGGTCCTCAGAGCAGGAACCATTGAAAGAGCTCATTATTTTTAGCCTTTGGGATTCAGTTGACGGATTTTAAAGTGCTCCTTGAATGTCAGGAACTAAGCATGTCTGTTCAGCATCCTTCTCATCCCTCCAAGCTCATCGCTACCACTTTAACCACATCTGACCCAGACCATGGCTAACTGGCTAACAGTGTCTCCCAGCCTCAAAACTGCCCCCTCTAAATTAGCCTGAGCCTCTGTCTTTCTGCATCATTACATGTGGACTGCATCACCCCGATTTAGATTCTTCAATGGCTGCAGGACCTAAGTCCATTCTAGGACTGGAATCCAAGGTCCTGAAGGATCTGTCCTCAAGTAGCAGCTACCAGCCTCCTCCCCCACACCACACTCAAACCTGACTAGTACAATTCCCAGGACAAACTAGTCATGGTCTGTTCATGCCCTTCCCTCCACTCCAGATGTGCCCTCACCATCTGGGCTGACCACAGTCTGGCAGTTCGTCCTTCTTCAACACTCTCACTTAAAGTGCATGGATCCTGGGAGCATCACTCCTACCATGCTCACCAGCTGCTGGCATTGGTGACAGTTTGGGAATGTAGCCTCATCAGTCAAGTCCTTCTGAACTGTCTTATATCACCCACTAGACCTAGCACATAATAGATGTTAAATAAATATTTGTACAATTTTTTTTAAATAGTCTGAAAATCTTAGAGTGAATCGATGACCTGGGTTGGGAGAACGTTTGAGTTTCATAAGCAAAGATAAAAATCTGAACCTACTCTTTTATAAAAGAAAAAGCAAACAGGATGAGCACTGCACAGCCGGGCATCTCCACTCTGGTAGGCAGCACATGCTCCTGGAGGGATCGCAAGACAGAGATTGCAGGACCCTACCTCCAGAGATTCTGATCCAATAGGTCTGGGGTGGGGCCAAGAATTTGCATTTCTAACAAGTTTTCAGGTGTTGCTGATGCTGCAGGTCACGGACCACACTTTGAGTAGTGCTGTGCAAGTTTCTGCGGCATTGGAAACCATGGGGATTAATCAATGAAACACTGCTGAGACCTTTACAGATGTGTCCTATCCTTTCCTGCCTTAAAAATAGCACCCTTCCAGTCTCCTCCTTTGTATTTTTGTCTTCTTATCGCTTACAGTTTGATGTAGATTTTAAGTATCCTATAATTCATCAACTAATTCTCTCCTGGCTACACATTCCAAGTAATTAAAGTTCAGTAATAACTTATTCTTTCTGCTCCAGCACCTGCATTTCATTTGTTTATTTTCCCAGAGTCATAAATCTGAAGGGCTGTCAAAGTGCCATAATATTAGTGCAATAATCAAAGTTAATTAGACCCTCTCAATAAACAACAACAAAGCCATTACAAAGATGCATTGAAGTCTCTCCCAGCTACCCAGTTTACAAACCGCATTGTAGTCGGAACAATTACACTCTTAGAATTGTTGGTAAATAAGTACAGTGTTCCTCAGTCATTTAAAAGAAGACTGTGCTCTTCTTTCCTGCTGATTCATTAACTCCAGGAAGGCAAAGCAGATCTGAGCTCCCGAGTCTGTGCACTCCCCAGCTGCCCAGCCCATGCAAATCCCAGGCTTCAGTAATAAAAGGACAGAGGTTGCCAGTCTCAATGCCAACTTTTAGTAACCTGGTATCTTCGATAACTTTAGATTTATTATTTAGAGGATTTTTAGAGATGTATTAGTTGGGTTCTGATGTGAGGCAGCCAGTTTAACTTGGAGGACAGAACCAGGGTCAGTGGGTAGAAGACACTTGGAGAAAGATTCTGCCTTCAATATAAGGGAGAACTTTCTAAAGAGAGGTGCAGAAATAGGAGGAGCTGCCTGGGGAGGAAGGGACTTACCCATCAGTAGAGGAACTTATACCAAAGCATGGTGACCCCTGATCAGAGGTGTTACAAAAGTGGTCTGGACATTGGAGAAAGGTCAGACAAGGTGACCGTAGAAATTAATGCACCCCTGAGAACTTAAGATTCCTTGCATTTAAAGCAGTTTGCTTGAGAAGTACACATGTTTTATCCTTAAAACTCACTGCCTGGTCTCTCTCAGAGATCCTTCTTCCCTTGTGGCCATGGATCCTGTGTTAGTTATCCATCGCTATGTCACAAACTTCCCCAAAGTGGCTTAAAGCAGCTTAAGCCCCACAGTGGCTTAAAATAATAAATATTTTATATCATAACCAATTTTGTGGGTCAGGAATTCACAAGAGGGTTAGCTGCCAGATGGGGCTTAGCTGCCAGATGGGGCTGCAGTCATCTGAAGGGTTGACTGGGCTGGAGGATTCCAAGACAGTTCATGCACATGGCCATTGGCTGGTGGCCTCGGTTCCATGTCACATGGGCCTCTCCATAGGCCTGCTTGAGCATCCTCACAACATGGCGGCTGGCTTTCCCCAAAGGGAGTGATCCAAAAGAGAAAGGAGGACTTTCCTCAGGAGTCATATTCTGTCACTTTGCCACATTCTATTCACAGAGAGTGAGTCACTAAATACAGCCCAAACTCCAAGGGAGGAGAATTATGTTCTGCTTCTTGAAGAAAAGATGATCAAAGAATTTGTGGACAGATTTTAAAACCACCACAGCCATGTCCAAGGCTTCCTTTTATAAGGTCTTCAAAACCTAGTGACATATGCATCCTCCAGTTGACTAAGGGGCAGCATCTAGTTCCAGATGAATCTCTTAGGAACTGAGGGTGGGCTCTGCCACCTCCACTTCTCTCCAGCATTAACTTCAGCTCTCACCCTCCGAAAAAGCCAGGTAATGGGCACTGAGGACATGGCAGTCACCTTTCTGCCCTCCAGGGATGCAAGGAGCCCCCTCCTGCTCCTTACCTCAGCTTACCTCAATATTAACTAACACATTATCGAGAAGATGAAGAGAGGTGTGGCTATTTCCTACTGCTTTGATCATTACAAGAAAAAAAAAAAAGATACAGACTTTAGAACTGATGCGGGAATGAGTTAAGACTTTTGAGGCTATTTGGATAGAATAACATGTATTTGGCACATTAGAAGAATATGAATTTCAGAGGGCCGGGGCAGAATTGAATGTCTTGGTACCTCCAGAATTCATATGTTGGAACCCTAATCCCCAATGTGATAGTATCTAGAGATGGGGCCTTTGGGAGGTGATTCAGTCATGTGAGTAGAACCCTCATGATGGGATCAGTGCCCTTATAAGAGATGTTAGATAGCTCACTCATGCTTGCTCGCTCTCGCTCTCGCGCGCTCTCTCTCTCTCTCTCTCTCTGCTTTCCACCATGTGAGGATAATAGCAAGAAGACAGCTATCTATAAACCAGGAAGAGGAACCTCATCAAGAACCCAACCACACTAGCACCTTGATCTCAGATCTCCAGCTTCTAGAACTGTGAGAAATAAATGTTTAAGCCACTTAGTCTATATTTTTGTTACAGCAGCCCAGACTAAGAAAAAGAAGAAACATTCCTCCAATAAGATTTACTGGTGTATTTGTCTATTTTAGGGATTTGTAATAGACAAGTCAGCTTCTCCTGTGGTAACCATTTAATGAATCTCTACTATGTGCCAGATTCTGTACAAGTGAGGTATATGTGTTATTTCACTTTGTTCTTAGAAGGATCCTCCAAGTCAGTAAACCAAGGTTCAGAGAGGTGGCCACATTTGCCCAGGGACACCCAGCAAGCAAGTGTTCAAACCAGGCTTCAATCTCAAGTCCATATGACTCTAAAGCTGGGACTCCCTCTACTCCACTGAGCTGCTTCTGTGTAAATTAAGAATGAGCTGTCATTTACATATTTGTCTAAAATAAAAGTAAACCTACTGTAGTACATGCTGCCTCAATCTGAGAGTGACTGCCTCAATTACAGCTGTGTCTCTATTTGTCGTTGCACAGGAGGTTTTAGCAGCCCAAGGACTGTTTCTCCTCTCTGTTTAATCTAACACTGGCTACATGTGAGACTTTCTAAATGCCCCATAATAAATATGAAAAACAGGCTCACACACAATTTTTCCCCTCTTAAATAACGAAGTCTAAATGCCGAGTAGCCAAAAGCCAGTCTTTCAGCCATTGGCTGAACACTATCTGAGGATGAAATCCGTCTCTTCAAACTATGTCAAAATTGCTTAATAAGAACTCAGGGGACCCCATATTAATGAAAGGATGCATCCACTTTGGATGATTGGGAGTGATGCTTCAGAGCTAGCCACCTATGCTTGACTTTCACTCTTTAAAACTCTGTGATTAATCACAGTCCTCATTATACAAAGGTTACAATGGTTATAAAGTTTGAAAGATTCGGTTCAGGACCATGGCAATGGCCAGTAAGGGGGAAAAAAAAATGAAGACACAGAAACAGTGATCAAAGAACAATGAATAATAGTCAAGACTAAGTCAATGCCAAATTTTCAGAATGAGAAATGAAATGGGAAACTTAGAGGATGAGTACCGAGCACAAGTTTTAGGTATTCTGAAAACAGAAAAAACTCAGAATATTTTAGCAATCGATTATGTCTATGAGGGGGATGAATAATGTATTATCTGATAAAGACTCTTGCTCAGGCCAGTGACAAGAAAGGTCAGACTGAAGTAGAACAGTAAATACACCAAATACCACTTGAAAAGAGCTTCCTTTGGCCAGCTTCATCCACTCCAGCAGATTACAGAAAGACACCGAGGGTGTTCTCTTTCTGAGAGAACCACAGATACGCTCGTATTATGAACCCAGAAACATTCATATAAACACACACAAATCTCTATGAATACGGTATCCTGCTACGTCCTTGAAAAAGATAGGTCAATCCTCTGGTGCCACACATGCCAGAATTTTGGACTAGGCAGCAAGATGGCTTTGGGGTCAGGGAAATATGGCTTCAAATCCTGGGTCCATGGCATATCTACCGCAGATATGAGCATGGGCAAGACTTTCCTCCTCCCCCAGTCTCCCATGCCTCATCTGCATAATGGGTTTAAGACATAACAGAAATATTTCACTGCCAAATGTTAAGCACAGTGCCCAGTGCAAAGACAAACATTAATACCAACCCCACCTGCAGGTGACAATGATAATGTGGCATTTTGTAAATAAATGTCCCAAAGAAGAACTTCAGAACTTTATCTTTACCGTTTTTTGTTTGGTTTTTTTGGTGAATGTGTGCTTATTGATTTAAGCAAGCCGTTTATATAGTTCTTGCTGGTTCACAGACTTGTTTATATCATACTTTATTTATTGAAAATCCAATACCACACAGAAAAACAATTTTTAAAGCAAAGAAATGAGGAAGAAATGTAACAGCTGATTTAGGATGAACTTTTCCCAATAATCTATAACTACTAATAATATTAATAGTTTTTATATTTTTATTTAGCTAAAGATCATTCAAAACAATGGGGATGAGCCCTATAACTTGCCAGGCACTGAATAATGATCATCTTTTCCAAGCCAAATCGCCAGCTTAGACAGGCACAAGAGACTTGTGTATTATCCACCCCGTATCCTGTATGCCTTCCCCAACACGCACATACTCATCAATAGAAGAAAGTGTCACACCTAGGGCCTTCCATATGCAAAGGCAAACTATGGGATATAAGCTTTTAGTATCAAAGAAGATTGGGGGAAATTCCCACAAGCAGCAAAGCTATACCAGCTCATAAAGACGTCAAGTGGATTTGAGAGAGCCTAAAAGTAGCTGGATTTCTGCATAAGTCTTTAAAAGTGCAAATAATTTATTACTTAGCACCCTGACCCATCACTCCTTAATATCATATCATGAAAACACAAGGTATCAGTATCGATTAAAAGCAAAGGAGGCCGGGCACAGTGCTTCACACCTGTAACCCCAGCACTTTGGGAAGCCAAGGCAGGAGAATCGCTTGAGGACAGGAGTTTGAGACCAGTCTGGGTGACATAGTGAGATCCTGTCTCCACCAAAAATTTATAAAATGAGCCAGGCGTGGTGGTGAGAGCCCATAGTCCCAGCTACTTGAGAAATTGAGGCAAGAGGATCACTCGAGCTTAGGAGTTCGAGGCTGCAGTGAGGTATGATCGTGCCTCTGCATTCCAGCCTGGGTGACAGAGACCAACCGACCGATCAACCCTCCCTTCCCTCCCTCCCTTCCCCCCTCCCTCCCTTCCCCCCTCCCTCCCTCCCTCCCTCCCTCTCTCTCTCTCTCTCTCTCTCTCTCTCTCTCTCTCTCTCTCTCTCTCTCTCCCCATAAAAGTAAGCAAAATAAAAGCACAGCAACGTGTGGAGCCCATGTGCCTAATACAATGGTTGGTACCAAGTGCTCCATATCTGAAGATAGTGTTAAAGTGACTATTTCCCATGCTTATCAGTGAGGC